>NW_022589711.1:77495277-77957708 GCF_004348235.1 Phoca vitulina | reverse complement strand
TTTCAGAGGTACAGATCTGTGATTCAACAGTCTTACACAATTCACAGTGCTCACCATAGCACATACTCCCCAATGTCTATCACCCAGCCACCCCATCCCTCCCACCCCCCACCACTCCAGCAACCCTCAGTTTGTTTCCTGAGATTAAGAATTCCTCATATCAGTAAGGTCATATGATACATGTCTTTCTCTGATTGACTTATTTCGCTCAGCATAATACCCTCCAGTTCTATCCACGTTGTTGCAAATGGCAAGATTTCATTCCTTTTGATGGCGGCATAATATTCCATTGTGTGTGTGTATATATATATATATATATATATACATACTAGATCTTCTTTAGCCATTCATCTGTCGATGGACATCTTGGCTCTTTCCATGATTTGGCTATTGTGGATATTGCTGCTATAAACATCTGGGTGCACGTACCCCTTCGGATCCCTACATTTGTATTTTTGGGGTAAATACCCAATAGTGCAATTGCTGGATCGTATGGTAGCTCTATT
Organism: Phoca vitulina; assembly: GCF_004348235.1. NCBI lineage: Eukaryota > Metazoa > Chordata > Mammalia > Carnivora > Phocidae > Phoca > Phoca vitulina. Next base: position 77,957,202 of record NW_022589711.1, on the reverse strand, counting down.
TTCAACTTTTTGAGGAACCTCCATACTGTTTTCCAGAGTGGCTGCACCAGCTTGCATTCCCACCAACAGTGTAGGAGGGTTCCCCTTTCTCTGCATCCCTGCCAACATCTTTCGCTTCCTGACTTGTTATTTTAGTCATTCTGACTGGTGTGAGGTGGTATCTCATTAAGGTTTTGATTTGGATTTCCCTGATGCCAAGCGATGTTGAGCACTTTTTCATGTGTCTGTTGGCCATTTGGAGGTCTTCTTTGGAAAAATGTCTGTTCATGTCTTCTGCCCATTTCTTGATTGGATCATTTGTTCTTTGGGTGTTGAGTTTAAGAAGTTCTTTATAGAGTTTGGATACTAGCCCTTTATCTGATATGTCATTTGCAAATATCTTCTCCCATTCTGTCGAGTGTCTTTTGGTTTTGTTGACTGTTTCTTTTGCTGTGCAAAAGCTTTTTATCTTGATGAAGTCCCAATAGTTCATTTTTGCCCTTGCTTCCCTTGCCTTTGGTGATGTTTCTAGGAAGTTGCTGCGGCTGACATCGAAGAGGTTGCTGCCTGTGTTCTCCTTTAGGATTTTGATGGACTCCTGTCTCACATTTAGGTCTTTCATCAATTTTGAGTCTGTTTTTGTTTGTGTGGTGTAGGGAAATGGTCCAGTTTCATTCTTCTGCATGTGGCTGTCCAGTTTTCCCAACGCCATTTGTTGAAGAGACTGTCTTTTTTCCATTGGACATTCTTTCCTGCTTTGTCAAAGATTAATTGACCATAGAGTTGAGGGTCCATTTCTGGGCTCTCTATTCTGTTCCATTGATTTATGTGTCTGTTTTTGTGCCAGTACCATACTGTCTTGATGATTATGGCTTTGTAATAGAGCTTGGATTCTGGAATTGTGATGCCGCCAGCTTTGCTTTTCTTTTTCAACATTCCTCTGGCTATTCGGGGTCTTTTCTGGTTCCATACAAATTTTAGGATTATTTGTTCCATTTCGTTGAAAAAAGTGGATGGTATTTTGATGGGGATTACATTGAACGTGTAGATTGCTCTAGGTAGCATTGACATCTTCCCAATATTTTTTCTTCCAATCCATGAGCATGGAATGTTTTTCCATTTCTTTGTGTCTTCCTCAATTTCTTTCATGAGTATTTTATAGTTTTCTGAGTACAGATTCTTTGCCTTTTGGTTAGATTTATTCCTAGATATCTTAGGTTTTGGGTGCAATTGTAAATGGGATTGACTCCTTAATTTCTCTTTCTTCTGTCTTGTTGCTGGTATATAGGAATGCCACTGATTTCTGTGCATTGATTTTCTATCCTGCCACTTTACTGAATTCCTGTATGAATTCTAGCAGTTTTGGGGTGGAGTCTTTTGGGTTTTCCACATAAAGTATCATATCATCTGCAAAGAGTGAGAGTTTGACTTCTTCTTCGCCAATTTGGATGCCCTTTATTTCTTTTTGTTGTCTGATTGCTGTGGCTAGGACTTCTAATACTATGTTGAATAGCAGTGGTGATAGTGGACATCCTGCCGTGTTCCCGACCTTAGGGGGAAGCTCTCAGTTTTTCCCCATTGAGAATGATATTCACTGTAGGTTTTTCATAGATGGCTTTTATGATATTGAGGTATGTACCCTCTATCCCTATACTCTGAAGACTTTTGATCAAGAAAGGATGCTATACTTTGTAAATACTTTTTCTGCATCTATTGAGAGGATCATATGGTTCTTGTTCTTTCTTTTATTAATGTATTTTATCACATTGATTGATTTGTGGATGTTGACCGAAACTTGCAGCCCAGGGATTTGTGGATGTTGACCCAAACTTGCAGCCCAGGGATAATTCAACAGTACATTAAAAGGATTATTCACCACTTGGTCGTGGTGAATAATCCTTTTAATGTACTGTTGAATCCTATTGGCTAGTATTTTGGTGAGAATTTTTGCATCCATGTTCATCAGGGATATTGGTCAGTAATTCTCCCTTTTGATGGGGTCTTTGGTTTGGGGATCAAGGTAATGGTGGCCTCATAAAACAAGCTTGGAAGTATTCCTTCCATTTCTATTTTATGGAACAGTTTTAGAAGAATAGGTATTAGTTCTTCTTTAAATGTTTCGTAGAATTCCCCTGGGAAGCCATCTGACCCTGGGCTCTTGTGTGTTGGGAGATTTTTGATTACTGCTTCAATTTCCTTAGTGGTTATAGGTCTGTTCAGGTTTTCTGTTTCCTCCTGGTTCAGTTTTGCTAGTTGATACATCTCTAGGAATGCATCCAATTCTTCCAGATTATCTAATTTGCTGGCATATCAGTGCACATAATATGTTGGTGCTGGTTGTGATCTCTCCTCTTTCATTCATGGTTTTATTGATTTGGGTCATTTCTCTTTCCTTTTGATGAGTCTGGCCAGGGGTTTATCAATCTTGTTAATTCTTTCAAAGAACCAACTCCTAGTTTTGTTGATTTGTTCTACTGTTCTATTGGTTTCTATATCATTGATTTCTGCTCTGGTCTTTATTATTTCTCTTCTCTTGCTGGGTTTAGGCTTTATTTGCTGTTCTTTCTCCAGCTCCTTTAGGTGTAGGGTTAGGTTGTGTATTTGAGACCTTTCTTGTTTCTTGAGAAAGGCTTGTATTGCTATATACATTCTTCTTAGGACTGCCTTTACTGCATCCCAAAGATTTTGAACAGTTGTGTTTTCATTTTCATTGGTTTCCATGAATTTTTTAATTCTTCTTTAATTTCCTGATTGACCCATTCATTCTTTAGTAGGATGCTCTTTAGCCACCATGTATTTGAGTTCTTTCCAACTTTCCTCTTGTGATTGAGTTCTAGTTTCAAAGCATTGTGGTCTGAAAATATGCAGGGAATGATCCCAATCTTTTGGTACTGGTTGAGACCTGATTTGTGACCTAGGATGTGATCTATTCTGGAGAATGTTCCATGGGCACTCGAGAAGAATGTTTGTTCTGTTGCTTTGGGATGGAATGTTCTGAATATATCTGTGAAATCCATTTGGTCCAGTGTGTCATTTAAAGTCTTTATTTCCTTGTTGATCTTTTGCTTAGATGATCTGTCCATTTCAGTGAGGGGGGGTGTTAAAGTCCCCCACTATTATTGTATTGTTCTCAATGTGTTTCTTTGCTTTTGTTATTAATTGGCTTATGTAAGTGGCTGGTCCCATGTTAGGGGCATAGATATTTACAATTGTTAGGTCTTCTTGTTGGATAGACCCTTTAAGTATGATATAGTGTCTTTCCTCATCTCTTATTACAGTCTTTGGTTTAAAATCTAATTTGTCTGATATAAGGATTGCCACCCCAGCTTTCTTTTGGTGTCCATTAGCATGGTAATTGGTTTTCCACCCCCTCACTTTCAATCTGGGGGTGTCTTTGGGTCTAAAATGAGTCTCTTGCAGACAGCATATTAATGGGTCTTGTTTTTTTAGCCTGTGTCTTTTGATTGGGGCATTCAGCCCATTTACATTCAGGGTAACTATTGAAAGATATGAATTTAGTGCCATTGTATTGCCTGTAAGGTGACTGTTACTGTATATTGTCTGTGTTCCTTTCTGGTCTATGTTACTTTTAGGCTCTCTCTTTGCTTAGAGGACCCCTTTCAATATTTCTTGTAGGGCTGGTTTCGTATTTGCAAATTCCTTTAGTTTTTGTTTGTCCTGGAAGCTTTTTATCTCTCCTTCTATTTTCAATGACAGCCTAGGTGGATATAGTAGTCTTGGCTGCATATTTTTCTTATTTAGTGCTCTCAATATATCATGCCAGTCTTATCTGGCCTGCCAGGTCTCTGTGGATAGGTTTGTTGCCAATCTAATGTTTCTACCATTGTAGGTTACAGATCTCTTGTCCCAAGCTGCTTTCAGGATTTTCTCTCTGTCTCTGGTACTCGTAAGTTTTACTATTAGATGTCGGGGTGTTGACCTATTTTTATTGATTTTGAGAGGGGTTCTCTGTGCCTCCTGGATTTTGATGCCTGTTTCCTTCCCCAAATTAGGGAAGTTCTCTTCTATAATTTGCCTCAATATATCTTCTGCCCCTGTCTCTCTTTCTTCTTCTTCTGGGATCCCAATTATTCTAATGTTGTTTTGCCTTATGGTATCACTGATCTCTCGAATTATGCCCTCGTGAGCCAGTAGTTGTTCATCTCTTTTTCTCAGCTTCTTTATTTTCCATCATTTGGTCTTCTATATCACTAAATTTGTCTTCTGCCTCATTTATCCTAGCATTTAGAGCCTCCATTTTTTTTTTTTTTTAGATTATTTATTTATTTATTTGTCAGAAAGAGAGAGATACAGAGAGCACAAGCAGTGGGGAGCAGCAAGCAGAGAGAGAAGCAGGCTCCCCGTTGAGCAGGGAGCCCGATGTGGGGCTCAATCCCAGGAGTCCGGGATCATGACCTGAGCTGAACGAAGCCATACGCTTAACTGACTGAGCCACTCAGGCGCCCTCAAAATGATATATTTTTTTTTTTACTTTTACTATGTTATGTTAGTCACCATACAATACATCATTAGTTTTTGATGTAGTGATCCACGATCCCTTGTTTTCATATAACACCCAGTGCTCCATGCAGTACGTGCCCTCCTTAATACCCATCACCGGGCTAACCAAGCCCCCCTCCCCCCTCCCCTCTAAAACCCTGTTTGTTTCTCAGGTCCATAGTCTCTCATGGTTCATCTCTCCCTCCAATTCCCCCCGCCCATTTTTCCCTTCCTTCTCCTAATGTCCTCCATGTTATTCCTTATGTTCCACAAATAAGTGAAACCATATGATAATTGACTTTCTCTGCTTGACTTATTTCACTTAGCATAATCTCCTCCAGTCCCATCCATGTTGATGTAAAAGTTGGGTATTCATCTTTTCTGATGGCTGAGTAATATTCCATTGTATATATGGACCACATCTTCTTTATCCATTCATCTGTTGAAGGGCATCTCGGCTCTTTCCACAGTTTGGCTATTGCGGACATTGCTGCTATGAACATTGGGGTGCATATGGCCCTTCTTTTCACTACATCTGTGTCTTTGGGGTAAATATCCAGTAGTGCAATTGCTGGGTCATAGGGTAGCTCTATTTTTAAATTTTTGAGGAACCTCCACACTGTTTTCCAAAGTGGCTGTACCAACTTGCATTTCCACCAACAGTGTACGAGGGTTCCCCTTTCTCCACAACCTCTCCAACATTTGTTGTTTCTTTCCCTGTCCATTTTGGCCATTCTAATTGGTGTAAGGTGGTATCTCAGTGTGGTTTTGATTTGGATTTCCCTGATGGCTAATGATGATGAACATTTTTTCATGTGTCTGTTAGCCATTTGTATGTCTTCTTCAGAGAAGTGTCTGTTCATCTCTTCTGCCCACTTTTTGACTTGATTATTTGTTTTTTGGGTGTTGAGTTTGAGAAGTTCTTTATAGATTTTGGATACCAGCCCTTTATCTGTAGTGTCATTTGCAAATATCTTCTCCCATTCTGTGGGTTGCCTCTTTGTTTTGTTGACTGTTTCCTTTGCTGTGCAGAAGCTTTTTATCTTGATGAAGTCCCAAAAGTTCATTTTTGCTTTTGTTTCACTAGCTTTTGGAGATGTATCTTGAAAGAAGTTGCTGTGGCCGATGTCAAAGAGGTTACTGTCTATGTTCTCCTCTAGGATTTTGATGGATTCCTGTCTCACATTGAGGTCTTTCATCCACTTTGAGTTTATCTTTGTGAATGGTGTTAGAGAATGGTCGGGTTTCATTCTTCTGCATGTGCCTGTCCAATAGGCATGTTTTTTCCATTGCATGTTTTTTCCTGCTTTGTCAAAGATTATTTGACCATAGAGTTGAGGGTCCATATCTGGGTTCTCTATTCTGTTCCATTGGTCTGTATGTCTGTTTTTGTGCCAGTACCATGCTGTTTTGGTGATCACTGCTTTGTAATATAGCTTGAAATCGGGCAACGTGATGCCCCCAGCTTTGTTTTTCTTTTTCAACATCTCCTTGGTGATTCGGGGTCTTTTCTGATTCCATACAAATTTTAGGATTGTTTGTTCCAGCACTTTGAAAAATGTCATTGGAATTTTGATCGGATGGCATTGAAGGTATAGATTGCTCTGGGTAGCATAGACATTTTAACAATGTTTATTCTTCTGATCCATGAGCATGGAATATTTTTCCATCTTTTTGTGTCTTCTTCAATTTCTTTCATGAGTGTTTTGTAGTTCCTAGAGTATAGATCCTTTACCTCTTTGGTTAGGTTTATTCCGAGGTATCTTATGGTTTTTGGTGCTATTGTAAATGGAATCGTTTCTTTAATTTCTCTTTCAACAGTTGCGTTGTTAGTGTATAAGAAAGCAACTGATTTCTGTGCATTGATTTTGTATCCTGCCACATTACTGAATTGCTGGATGACTTCTAGTAATTTGGGGGTGGAGTCTTTTGGGTTTTCCACATAAAGTAGCATGTCGTCTGCGAAAAGAGAGAGTTTGACTTCTTCTTTGCCAATTTGAATACTTTTTATTTCTTTTTGTTGTCTGATTGCTGTTGCTAGGACTTCTAGTACTATGTTGAACAACAGTGGTGAGAGTGGGCACCCTTGACGTGTTCCTGATCTTAAGGGAAAGGCTCTTAGCTTTTCCCCATTGAGGATGATATTCGCTGTGGGTTTTTCATAGATGGATTTTATGAGCTTGAGGAATGTTCCCTCTATCCCTATACTCTGGAGAGTTTTAATCAGGAAAGGATGTTGTATTTTGTCAAATGCTTTTTCTGCATCAATTGAGAGGACCATATGGTTCTTCTCCCTCCTCTTATTAATGTGTTCTATCACATTGATTGATTTGCCAATGTTGAACCACCCTTGCATCCCGGGGATAAATCCCACTTGGTCGTGGTGGATGATCCTTTTAATGTATTGTTGGATCCTATTAGCTAGGATTTTGTTGAGGATTTTGGAATCCATATTCATCAGGGATATCGGTCTGAAATTCTCCTTTTGGGTGGGGTCTTTGCCTGGTTTGGGGATTAAGGTAATGCTGGCCTCGTAGAATGAGTTTGGAAGTTTTCCTTCTGTTTCTATTTTTTGAAACAGCTTCAGTAGAATAGGTATTATTTCTTCTTTGAATGTTGGTAGAATTCCCCAGGGAATCCATCAGGCCCTGGACTTTTGTTTTTTGGGAGGTGTTTGATCACTGCTTCAATCTCGTTACTGGTTATTGGCCTATTCAGGTTGTCAATTTCTTCCTGTTTCAGTCTTGGCAGCTTATAGGTTTCCAGGAAGGCTTCCATTTCATCCAGATTGCTCAGTTTATTGGCATATATTTGTTGATAATAATTTCTAATAATTGTTTCTATTTCCTTGGTGTTGGTTGTGATCTTTCCCTTTTCATTCATAATTTTATTAATTTGGTTCCTTTCTCTCTTCTTTTGGATAAGTCTGGCCAGTGGTTTATCAGTCTTATTAATTCTTTCAAAGAACCAACTTCTAGTTTCATTGATCTGATCTACTGTGTTTCTGGTTTCTAATTCATTGATTTCTGCTCTAATTTTAATTATTTCTCTTCTAATGCGTGGCTTAGGCGTCGTTTGTTGCTTTTTCTCTAGTTCTTTAAGGTGTAGAGTTAGTTGGTGAATTCGGGATTTTTCTATTTTTTTGAGTGAGGCTTGGATGACTATGTATTTCCCCCTTAGGACCGCCTTTGCAGTATCCCATAGGTTTTGGACCGATGTGTTTTCGTTCTCATTGATTTCCATGAATTGTTTAAGTTCTTCTTTGATTTCTTGGTTGACCCAAACATTCTTGAGCAGAGTGGTCTTTAGCTTCCAAGTGTTTGAATTTCTGCCAAATTTTTCTTGTGATTGAGTTCCAGTTTTAGAGCATTGTGGTTGAGAATATGCAGGGAATTAGAGCCTCCATTTTTGATTGCACCTCATTAATAGCCTTTTTGATTTCAACTAGGTTAGATTTTAGTTCTTTTATTTCTCCAGAAAGGTTTTCTCTAATAACTTCCATGCTTTTTTCAGGCCCAGCTAGTATCTTTAAAGTCATCATTCTGAACTCTAGTTCTGACATCTTACTAATGTCCATACTGATTAGGTCCCTGGCAGTTGGTACTGCCTCTTGTTCTTTTTGTTGAGGTGATTTTTTCCGTCTTATCATTTTGTCCAGAGGAGAATAGATGAATGAGAGAACAGAATGCTAACAGGGTAACAGTGTCCCCAGAAAATATACACTAAACAAATCAGAAAAGACCTGAAACTGGGGGAAAAGAAAGGGAAAGAAAGAAAAAAGAAAAAAAAAAAGAAAAAGAAAAAGCTAAAAACAAACAAAAACAAAACAAAACAAAGAAGACAGAATATGATCAAATATGATCAGGCTGGTGCATAGATCAGTGCCACACACTAGATTTTGGGCGTATTTTGGTCTGTTAGAAGAAAGTGCCTCCCAAAATTTTAATGAAAGAAAAAGTTATGTATGTACAAAAATAAGGGTTAATACGATGAAGGGATGGAATATGACTGTAAAGATGAAAATTATGAAAGATTTTATAAAAGGAATTGATAAGATAAGAAGTTGGTTGAAAAAAGAAAGAAGAGGATTTAAAAAAAAAGAGAGAGAAGGTGATCAGGCAGGAGACTAGAACAATGCCATAAACTAGAAATTTAGGGCATATTTTGATCTGTTAGAAGAAACAATCCCAAAATTTTAAAGAGAGAACAACTTATATATATATATACCAAAAATAAGGTTAACTACTATGAAGGGATAGAATATGACTCTTCCAGAAAGTGGTCGCTTTTCTGTTCAGAGAGTTGTTTCTATTCTTTTCTTCGATCTGTTGAGTTCGTAGGTGTTTAGAATGGTTTGATCCCTATCCAGCTGAATTCCTTGGACCAGATGAAATCCAGGTCTCCTACTCCTCTGTCATCTTGCTCCTCCCCCCCGAACATGTTTTTTTTTTTTAAGATTACTTTATTTACTTGAGAGAGCGTGCTCACATGTGTTCGCACACGCACATGCGTGAGAGAGGAGAAGAGGAAGCCGACTCCCTGCTTAGCAGGGAACCCAAGGCAGCTGGATCCTAGGACCCTGAGATCATGACCTGAGCAGAAAGCAGATGCTTAACCCACTGAGTCACCCTGGCGCTTCCACACATGGTTTTGCAGGTAGCTAGTTAATTCAGAAATGGAATGCTGTGCTCACATCTTCATTTACTCTGATTCTTCATCTTCTGGTTTCTGATTTTTCATTGTGTTCTGTGTTCTCAAATAATAATAGTAATTTTTTTTCCCATGATGGTTTACCTAAAGTAACTTTTCTGAAAATAGTCATTTTTCCTAAGTTCCTATAGCCACCCTTTTCTAGAAAAAAACATTTCTTAAAATTATTTATCTTTCCTTAGCTTCTACCTAGAGATTGCTTGCAATTTTTCACAGTCAAATCTTTGGGCATATGTGGCTGTTGAGATGTAGGTGGGTAGATGTCTTGGTGTGATGCAAGTGCTCAAGTAGCCTTAAGTTAAAACCACAGGTGACTCTGCTCTAGCCTATCATTCCAGGCACCTGCCCTGATCCAGATCACCTCAGCTGCTTCCTCAGACTGTAGAAAGTCTCACACTCATGTATAACCCTCCACCTCAGTTATTCACAGGTGACTTTTATGGGGTGCTTTGGAGATGATGAGGTACACTTAGAATAATATCATCTTGCAAAATATACATCTAGCAAGACCAAGAGGAAGATTGTGAAAATTTGAAGTTTACCGTATGTCAGGAAGCCCTAGAGATACCAGGATTTGGGCCAATCAGTTTTTGCATGAGAATTTTGCTCAAGAAGTTTATTTTACTTGTTGGAAAACCATAAAAGAGTGGACTACATAAGTAATTACTATTTTACACATTATTGATTTTTTTTCTTTAGGAGATATCTTTTAGAAATATTCATTATAACAAGAGGACTGCTTTACCTTACCAAAGGGCGAGGATAATTATGTTTAATACTTGGTATAAAATGAACATAACATCTAGACTGTGATTACTCCAAATCATTTAAATTACTTGACAGTATACATATCTAAAGTAGATTTGATTTGATTTCCTTTGCAAAGAGGTTGAATTAACAAAAGAGGTTAGAGTAAAATAATTGGTAAAGAAAGTACAAAAGTAGTGCATCATGAGGGTAGAAAAATTGCCACAAATTGTTTTGTACTCTCAAAATTAGCTATGTTTTGTATGTGTTAGTAGACAATACATACTTTAAATTCAAATCTTTTTAGATATCCGAAGGCATATGACCAAGACTAGCCTCTTTACAGCAGTGATGATTTTAACAAGATCCCTTCATAATACCTCCATATATTATCTTGCTTATGTAATTTTAGCTATTTTGCAAAAATAATTTGCATGTCTTCTAAAATAGATTTGATTTTTATTTCTACTTTCTTCAGTAACTTTGGTCATGTTATCACTCAATGTGCAGGTAGTATGTCATGGGATTGATGTTGAAATTGGGATTTTAAAATAATTTAGGCTAAGAAATCTATTGCACATTTGACATAAAACATGAAGAAAATGGTTGAAAATGTGGCAAGAAAAATAAATGTATTCATTTTTTCATTTGCAGGAGATTTTGGCAAATAATAAATTATTTGTGATTTTATGACACTAGACACATTTTTATGTCCACCATTAAAAGTGAACCTCATCAAAATTGATTCTGTCTTGGAGAAAACATGAAAACCAAGAACTTATATACACACTCATATACATACAGATAGAAATAGCTTTCAGAGCAGGAAGTAGAAAGAGTGATAAGGCTGTCAGAGAAACAATATATGAACTGAAAGTAACTTTCCTATACAACTTTGGAGTAAGACTAAGTGTACAGTAAGAAAGGAGAAGTTAGTGATCATATTTCAGTTCAAATAACAGTAGTAAAACAGACTTTAAATTATGAGATCTATTTTTTTAAGAAAAACATTGATTTTTCCCCCCAAAAATTATAGACAATAGGGTTGGACTTCACAGGGAGGCCGTTTGACAGATGGTTAAAGCAAAACACATGCATCTGTCAATCATTTTTATCAGTTCTGACACCTTATTAAAAATCCAAAGACATGTTTTATAATTTTAAAAGGAAAAATTACAAGGTATACATTCTCTAATAGTTATTGGACCTAGCTTTAAAACTCTTCTTCAAACTGCCATAACCTAAGAAGTAAATCTTTGGGTCAAGAGTTTTTTCCCTGCAAAAATGCATCAGATCATCTGCATTAGAAATGGTTTTAGATGTTACATCTAGAAATCTACTAAGCCTAAATGTTTATAAGTATTAGGCAGAAGTTCTTCTCAGTTACTTCTGGTGGTTTAATGTAAGGAACTATTGTGAAGCGAATTTATTTTTAGTACTGAACTAGATATAAATCAGGTTATGACAGTTTTATAAGCCTCTGTGTACCCTGTACTCTTCATCAGACATTGTATAATACAGCTTCATGGAGCAGGCAGTGAAGAGAGGACCTGTGATCTTAAGGCTGCAGAGAAGAGTGAAGTGAAATCATTCTGACAGAACCAAACTTCCTGCTGTAAGGTAAGTTAAGACTCATTGTGAGGCCCCTACTATATAAAGGGAAATATGTGATACAGTGACAAAACATAGCAAGAAAAAAAAAAATAAACCAAAGCATGTGATCCTGAGAAGATTGATGTTGGACAGTCTGAACCAATTCCAAATTCCTTGTTTATGCTGACATATATACCCCACTATTTCTGACCTCTGGGCTATAGAGCATGAAGGATCCTCTGCCTTTAGTGGCCTGTCACTGGCCCCTTTTCCAATAGGATAATGCTTACCTGTTCCTAGGACTCAGCTCACATAACCCCTAAGGGACCCCTCCTTTCATGCTCTCTTCCCCTGCCCTGCCATTTTCGGTTCCTGGGGTCTCTTGTCCTGGAGGCCGAGATCTTGCTTCTTGCCTTTCTATGCTCAGTGTCTAGCCCAGCACTTGGCACCCAGCTGACATCCAACCAGTGGCCATGGAATAGGGGGTGGTGAATGAACACATGAAGGATGCTTTCCTGGCTTTCATTCTGGCCATGTGACACCATCCCAGTCCTTATGGAGCAGAGAAGAGCTTGTGACTATTGAGGGAAACTCCAAGCCCATGTCATACTTCTGCACAATACGCAAGTCTTTCTGTTCTAGGCTTCCTTCCCCCCGCTCCCCTGCCTTTAAATTCACTTCACATCTTCAGATTTTCGTTTTGCCAGTTTGAATGAGGAGAGGAGGAAGGTGGATGAGGGTGACGTTGTCCGGAGCAGCTGCCACCTGCCTTGACAGAGTCGTATCCAGAGGCAAGACAGGCAACGTGAAAGAGGCACACCTTTCCTCTCAGTTTTCAAGTATATGGTTATGTGTTTTCATCTTTTTGTGTTAGAAGCTTCAGAAGGGCAGACACTTTTTTGCTTGCAGTAGTTGGGGTCAGAGTAAAAAGGGATTTAAAAGCCAATCAATAATAGCATATAAGCTTGGGCATGTTGGGAATGGCTTTTATTTTCTGTTTCTTTACAACCCGGGCATAGTCAGACATGCAATATGTTGTGTTGTCAGTCCTTTTGAATAGAAATGAATTAAATTGAAGCATGTGTTTTCTCCCCCACCTTGTACAAATTGCATCAGAAATCTATTTGAAAACATGTGTTTGAGTGTGCGTGCATGTGTGAGTGTGTGTGTGTGTGTTTGTGTTTATGCAAAGAAAGGGAAAGGGGGAGTTTCTAAAAGGGAAATCTGGCTACCAAACAAACAAAAAAAAAGGATCAATTATTTGGCCAGAGTCTTTAGCATTTCTACAGACTTGAAAGCCATTCAAAATGTCCTGTCCTCAGATGCAACTGATGAACCCAAAAGATTGGGAAAAGGAAAAAGGAGAGTGGTTGATGGTCATAAAGGGGCATGATTTTCATTCATTAGAATATTGAGCTGCCACCAGACTTCATCATGGACTTCAAGGACCCCTTGTCAAGTAGTGACCTGAAGTTGATGTGACCCTCAGAGCGTTGCCTCACCCACAGCTATTTGTAGTCTGTACCATGTGGAATGTGTACTGGAAGAACATGCAATAGTGCTTGTGCTTCAGCACAGTGAATAAAAACCAATACTGGTTTTGGTTATTTTCTTTCCAGACTGGTAGTCTGTGGATCCTGTAGTTGTGTGACAATGCCCCTAAAATATCCACTCTCTCAACCTTACCCACTCTGAGGAGAGAAAGGGAAGGATTGTGGAAACAGATGAGAAAGTGGAGTGGGGTAAGGGGCATCTCTTGTATGGAGTGAGAATGTTACCAGTATTGACTCAGGGTTCTCGTCTATCACTAACATGGCCACTCTAGACACAGTGTTTACTGTAGACATTCAACTGTGTGAGAGAAAACTGCCAAACACAGCGGAACGCCATTTGTGATGGGACATGGTGATAATACCGAGAGGCCCAGTGGATGTGACAGGGACAGTTGATGCCACTAAACTTAATTCATGGGTTCAGATCCTGAGATATTTAGCAGAAGAAGCTAACACAGCATTCCATGTATTTCCTTGTTAGTAGGAAATTTAACAAAAATGACCATGAGCATTTATATTCTATCAAACTACCCATAAACTACACATATAAGTTAAACATGCATTTATTGAAATGATGTTGAAACTGAAGTAATAGTTTTTGATCATTAAATAAAGAACATACTTTCCTGTTTGTTTGCCATGGTTGTTGAAAGTTGGGTGGAAGGTATGGCTTTAGCAGATGTAAAAATTAAAAAGAAAGCTACGGGCCCCATACAACCCACATTAGCTATTTGATCTTGGAAAGTTTGCTTTACCATTCTGAGCCTCACCTGTTGTGAAGATTGAATAAGATAATTTTTTTTTAAACACTCAGTGATGTGGCAGACCTATAATAGTGCTCAATTAAAAGAATTAATTGTAAAAAAAGCTACCTGCTAAATCTTTAAACAACAGGGTAAGATTAGGTACCATTTTATTACCATATTTTAGAAGAGATTAATACTAGTAATAATCCTCATGAATCTTACCATATCCTCTGATAACTTCCAGTAAAAAGAACAGAATTAGATGTAGGGTCAGACTATTTAGAGATTCAACAAATATTGTTTATTTCTTGCACCAAAAATGACAAAAATACCCTCGAGAATATATTTGTTTCTCTATAGGATGGTTCCTTTTATGACCCCTCCAAGGACTGTATTATAAAGAAAAGAAATGATATTTTGAAGAGTTTAAATATTACAAAATTTAAGTAGAAAAAAAAAAAAAAAGACCAAGACAGTATATTTTTGGGTGGAAGAATTTTATACAAGTCCATCCTTTATATGATCTTATCATCATTTTACTGAGCCCTTGGGTGTATTTTAGCCACATATTTGGACACTAATTAGTTCTTAATTATCTATGAATCATCAGATCCACTGACCCCCAAATCAGGCTCTCCTGGAATTCTACTTGATTTCACATTCCTTTTAGACTAGTGTCTCTATTTTAGTAACTGCTTTTCTTTCATCATGGTTGAGGTTATATGAGAGATACGGTTTTTTTGGGTTTTTGAAAGATCTGTTTTTCCATTCCTGGTGGTTGACTGTTTTTCGTTTCATGCTTTATATTACCACACTCTAAAAATATGGCCTAGATTTTTTTTAAGTTCTCTACCTATACATTATTAATTTAAGGAATTCTAATACCAAGTCAACGGCAATCCTGTGTGCATTAGGAGGATGGCAGTGTTAGCTTGACAAGTATGCTGAAACCTCTTGCCAGTCCCATGAGGCAGCTTCCGAAAGCTGTCAGGCTAAATGCAGGAAACCATTTTGTTTGCTGTACGGGATTCCTTGCAATTGCTGACTGTGCACGGGCAGCATAGGCTGTCCTGGCACTGGCCTTCCCTCCTGGGTATGTTTTGAGCGTTGCTGCCATTTAAATCCTTGAACTAGAATGGATCGGTTCCAAGGGGCATGATTGGTACAGGCAGGACAGGTTTATTAGAGAGACTGGGGTTTGCCCTTGGTCCTGAAAGAACTAAAGGACTATTACTTAAGTCTTAAACAATCTTTATTGTTGTGTGAAAGAATGAGGTCTGTGGCATCCATTTTATGCTGATAGTCCTGCTGTAACCACAGGCGGAACGCAGCAGCATGCATGCAGAATGCATGATTTCAGCCACCCAGATGAAGCTGAACATGATGGTGCCAACAAAATGAAATAAAGCTAGATATCTACTTTTATGAACATGTTCATGTTTAAGCAGTTTAATATTGGGAGTCTTAGATACATTTGATATATCTCTATTATATGAAAACCATCATGTATCTTGCTAATGTTAAATAACGTCTATATTGAGATGCTTTCTTTTGGCACAAGATGGCACTTTAACTTCAGAGATCCAATGTGATCTCAATGAGCTTTCTCATCGCAAATGGAAAACGTGTGGTAGTTCATTCTCTGAAAGCAGAAACCAGAGCTAGAAACAGGCAAAGAAAAGCAGAGAATAGCTTTGCCATAGAGAAGGTGTTTGCATTAGGATGCAAGCCAGGGGGCGGAGCGGGGAGGGAGCAGGGCAGGACAGTTAGTGCAAAATCTTTTGTTTAAGGAGTTGGAAAATTGAAAGGTAAGTTAATGTTATTTTACATGTGAACAAAGAACACTTTTGGAAATATTTTTCACTTTAAAACTCATCTAGTCCCCATCAATATAATTTTCTTAAAGCGTGTCTAAGATACTCTATTGAAAAAAAAAATCCAGTGATCATGTTTGTGTCATGTTACCTGATCTGTTACTTGTAATCATACTTCTGCCACTACTGCTGTTGCTGTTCTTGGGTGTGCATGTGTATGTTTTCTTTTTATAAGGAGTGACAATTCTGCTCCCTAGCTGATTCCTCTGGGAGTTGACTGTTCTCATTTACATGCATGTAATGTTTCTGTATCAATGCACCCTATTACCAGATATCTCCATTGTCTGGTGCTATTTAGGCATCCTCTTGGGAAGGAGCAGAGTGGTACTGAGTTTAAGATGCATGAGCTTGTCAGAGTCACTCTTGCCCTCCTCACTTTCATACTTAGCTGAAAACCTTGTTCACTCATGGCATTCCCTCTTCCTCATTTTACTGAACAATTTCAGCCACAATACTTAAAATCTTGGGACAAACTTGTTCTATCCAATATGCAGTATAAAAAAAGGAAGTGGTGGGGCACCTGGGTGGCTCAGTCGGTTAAGCATCTGCCTTCAGCTCAGGTCATGATCCCAGCGTCCTGGGATTGAGCCCCTCATCGGGCTCACTGTTCCGTGGGAAGCCTGTTTCTCCCTCTCCCATTCTGCCTGCTTGTGTTCGCTCTCTCACTGTGTCTCTCAAATAAATAAATAAATAAATAAATAATCTTTTAAAAAAAATAAATAAAAAAATAAAAAAATAAAAAAAAGGAAATGGTAGGGCAGAATAGGTTTAAAAACCTAGCGTAATTGGAATTTTTATAAAATGTATGCATATTTTGCTTCATTGTTTTTAAGAAATACAAAAACCAAAAGTGTAGTAGAGTCACAGAGATCACAATTATTTAAGAGCATGTAATAATCACCACAGAAATGGCACCATCTTTGATTTATACAGTACGTAAAGGTTTACTGAGCATTTTCATTTGTATCCTTTCCTTTTTGTTTTGTTTTTTAAACTTTACACCTATAGTTATTCATCCTTAATTGAAACAATTGAATTCATTCTTGCAAATGTAAGCAGAAAGTGATTTATGTCATGGTGTTTGATATCTCGTGCACCCGGCAGTGCTGGGGAATCCACATTTGGATTCCCGGACGAAGTCCTCGGTAACAGTGGTCCCCACACCATACAACTGTCAACAGTCCTGAGGCTGCTCAGGGCTGAGCCCTCCGTGAGCACATGGAGCTACTCCAAAAAGGCAGATACCTTTGCCATCCTGCTTGCAGGAGATGGATCTTCCGCACAGTGATCACCTCATGTTTGTCCCCCTCACATCATTTCAGAAAGTCAGGTGACAGTAGGTAAAACTTAGATCACCTAACTGTACCCTCACTGCAAGGGAATGTGGGAAATGTAGTACTTTTTTATTTGTTTTTCTCTCTGTTGAAGAAGGGGGTGTACAATTTGGGAACTACCACAATATAGAGAGATGGTTCAAAAGGTTCGGGGCAGATGTGAACTCTAGGTGGTTTAAAAAAATACTTGTATTATTCTATTGTTTTGGATGAAAATAATCGAAACTCAGACATTTTGAGGTACAATACTTTTAAAGAACACCAGATCAGCCCTGCAATTGTTAATATACTCAAATATAATATTTTAATATTTAAATTATCTGCATTATTAAGATCTCTTGGGAAAATGTCAGCACTGAGGTTATCTCTATGTATTAGGAATATTCACCTTAAAATGTGAAAACTCAGTTTCATTTTAGTAGAGATATGCTCATTATGTATCCCTAAAGCTAGAAGAATTTATGACACAAAGGCAAGATCAGTTGGCTCTGGTTCCAGTAAAAAAGTAATATAAAAAAAAAAATCAAGCTTCTTGCCAAAATACTGGCCTTGGTGTTTCAGAAATAAAGTTTCTTTTCAAGAAAAAATAATTATTTGATAGTAGATCTTGTATGGAGAAAAAACAATAACCTTAAGTATGACAAATTTATAACTCAAACACTGTCCAGTGTTACTTATAAATTTTGGTTGATGTATCCAAATCTTAAGTTATTGCAATCTTCTTACATGATTTCTTTTATACCCTGTACAATGATGCTCACTCTTGTCTTCCCCTCCCTTCCTGGGCTTTGTGAAGGTATATGTTTTCTGTCGCATTACTTTATCAGTTGCTAGTGCTGTTTTATGGCCATATAAAGAGTAGCCTGGGAGTTACTCCTTTGATATGGTCAATCATGGCTTCATTAAATTATAAAACTCTGTGGAGTATATGGCATTATCTTTTGTAGACACCTCTACCTCTGTTTAGTCCCAAAAGACTGAATTTTTATCACCAGTAAGAACCCAATGCAGCAAATTTATGCGAAAACGAAATATTCTGATTCATGAAGCTGGGGAGGACATGAGAATAGTGCAGGATAGGTAAAAGAGCCTCAAGGATTGGAACAAGGATCTCAGTGCACCAAAAATCTTCTTTTCTATCTCCACTTGGATGAATTTTGTGTAGTTTCTATATGCATGGCAGAGACATTGACAATTGGCAGTTCCAGGTTCACACCATTCCAGTTAAGTTGTCCCTGAGGGAAAAAAGTATCTTACTCCTGGAAAGCAGATTACCAACTTTAGAGGAAAATGTAACTGAACATATTTGGGTTACTTGCCAATGGACCAGTAACAATCACCAGTGGTCTGGGGCATGGGAATTTTTGGGGTCTGTGTCAGGTGACCATCCCTACAGCCTGGGGAAACAAATATTATGACAATCCCACTAGGACCATTGAAAAATGAAGGAAGTCTTTCCCAAAAGAAAGTTCTACTGTTTAGAACACAAACAGGCTAAGACCACTGTAAAGTTAGCCAACATTCTTCTCTATACTCTCTTCTCATTCCGTAGACTCTGATGAGTCTCCTCATGCCATCAGTACATGCTTCCAAGTGTCTAGCAAATTCCAACTTTCACCAGCCGGGGACAACAAATGACATAATAAATATAATGCATATTTCAATGGCTTCAAGCCTCTGTCTGTTAACTCAGCAAGTAGTTTAATTTTTTTTCCTTATAGTTTTTTTGGGGAAGAGTTTGTAAAGGGCAGAGAGAAGCCACAGGGGTTACAGTAATTGAATATCCATTAGATGAAAAAACAAATCAGAGGTGTTGAGAATTACTTCCATTGCTGCATTTCTTTAATGCCTAAGTTAAACATTTTATCACTCCCTTTCCCACAAACAAACACAAAATTGTATCAGGCCTCTTCTTTATGCTTCCAGAGCACTGTTTTCATGATATAAAGAAAGATGGAAAAAACTTAAAATTCTTTAGTACTTGTTGTGATATCTAGCCCCTTCCCCTACCCACGTTTATAAGGCTGATCAAATTAAGCATTGCATAAACCTAAAGCTCCAAAATGATGTTTAAAGAATAGATAAATCACCATATCTTCTCCCTTACCTGTGGTGGTGGGAGAGACTTCTTGTGAATGTGTCTTACTACGTTTGGTGTCCTGTTAAGTACAGAAATGGTGGAAGAAAATTTTCTTAAATGCCTAGATGTTATAGGGTGACCTTAAAACTTTATTTAGGAATATCCTAAAGAGCAGTGTCTGAGCACTTTCTGGGATGAACAGAAAACACGCATCAATTTAGCATCATGAAGCATCTATATGGTTTCCGTGCTGATGTTTGACCTGGAGATTATAGGCAATCCCAGATTATTTAAGGGGTAAAGTCTCTAGATTTCACCTTTGGAATTTTGTTTGGGGGGTGGGGGTAAGGAAAAAAGTCCAAAATCTCCTTTCTTGTACAAATTTACCAGACACAGAATCTTGTCAGCCCGCTTTCATTTATCCGCACAAACTGTTTAGATACATGTCCCAGACTCAGGATATTCCAAGGCATTCATTCAGTGGTTGGTTAACATTTCACAAATACTGCTTGGATCATTGATTGAATCTAAGATATGTAATCATTTCCATTCATAAGAGGAAACCCATACATGACGCACCGATAATTAATGGGGCACATCTCAGGGTTAAGTATTTTCTGTGATTATTTTATTCCTTGACAACCTGGTATATAATCATATAGTAACCTTTATAACAGCCGTATGCTCCTTTCCTGTGTGTTCTTATTTGCCACTAGCTAATAACACACACTTTAAAAACATTTTTATAAAGGTAGTATGTATACATACTTTTGAAGGCAGTAATGTATTCAGTACATGACCCATCAACGGTACATGAAATGTAGTATAGGCTTATGTTAAAAACCTAAGAGCAAGCTATTGTGCCTTTTTTACCAGTAAATTCTTACCCTTTACCATAACATCTGGGTCATAGATTAGCAGGGTTTTATAAATGAATGATATTATTTAGTTTTTTATCCAAATAAGATCATGGGCATACTCAGAGTCAACCATAGTGTGTTCTTTGTGTCTCTTTGTGTTCTTTGGATAGCAGAACACCATCTGTGTAGTTCCTTAAATAGGTCAAAGTGAAAACATCTTTAAGTGACTCTCAAAATGAGTTGAAATAATCAATAGGACTTTTCAAAAACATTCTGGTTCTTTCTCTTGTAGACGCATGGTAGAATTTCAGTTTCCTTGCCCCTTAGAATATACATGAGGACAGGAGATTGTTTTGACAATAAAAGATGAATGTAAATGGTATGTGTGATTTTCAAGTGGTGGCATTAAGAACTTGGGCTTGACTTACAGCATTGTTTAAGTTAAAATGAACTTTATTATAGAAACAGTGAAAATGAGATAACCAATCAGTATGGAATATTAATAAAAAAGATTCAATTATGAGTAAGACTTAGAGAAATTGACTTTATTTATTTATTTTTATTTTTTTCTCTAAGTATAGTTGACACACAGAGTTTCATTAGTTTCAGGTGTACAACATGGTGATTCAACGTCGCTGTACATTATGCTATGTTCACCATAAGAGTAGCTGCTGCCTGTCATCATACAACACTATTACAGTATCATTGACTATATTCCCTATGTTGTGCCTTGATTTCCTGTGACTTAGTCATTCCACAACTGAAGGCTATATCTCCCACTCCCCTTCACTCATTTTGCCCATCTCCCTCACCCCCTTCCCCCTGGCAGCCATCAGTTTTTTCTCTGTATTTATGGGTCTGATTCTACTTTTTGTTTGTTTATTCATTTATTTTATTTTTTGGATTCCACGTATAAGTGAAATCATATGGTATTTATCTTCTCAGTCTGACTTATTTCACATAGCGTAATATTTTCTAGGTCCATCCATGTTGTTGCAAATGGCAAGATCTGATTCTTCTTTATGGCTGCATAATATTTTAATACATGATATAACACAATATAACTTAATATAATATATAAGTACACACACACACACCCCACATCTTTATCCATTCATCTGTCAATGGACACTTAGGTTGTTTCTATATTTTGACTATTGTAAATAATGCTGTAACAAATATAGGGGTGCCTATATCTTTTCAAACCAGTGCTTTTGTTTCCTTTGGGTAAATAACCAGTAGTGGAATTATTGGATCATATGGTATTTTTATTTTTAATTTCTTGAGGAACCTCCGTATTGTTTTCCACAGTGGCTGCACCAATTTACATTCCCACCAACAGTACACAAGGGTTCTTTTTTTTTTTTTTAAGATTTTATTTATTTGAGGCACAGAGATACAGAGAGAGAAAGAGAGAGCATGAGCAGGGGGAGAGGCAGAGGGAGAGGGAGAAGCAGGCTCCCTGCTGAGCCAGGAGCCCAATGTGGGGCTCAATCCCAGGACCCTGGGATCATGACCTGAGCCGAAGGCAGACGCTTAATCATCTGAGCCACCCAGGCGCCCCCACAAGGGTTCTTTTTTCTTCACATCCTCTCCAACGCTTGTTTCTTATCTTCTTGATTTTAGCCATTCTAAGAGGCGTGAGGTGATAATCTCATTGTGGTTTGGATTTTCATTTCCCTGATGGTTAGTGATGTTGAGCATCTTTTCAGGTACCTGTTGGCCATCTGTATGTCCTCTTTGGAAAAATGTCTGTTCAGGTTCTCTGCCCAGTTTTTAATCAGATTCTTTGTTTTTTGGTGTTGAGTTGTATAAGTTCTTTATATATTTTGGTTATTAACTCCTTATTGATATATCATTTGCAAACAGAGCACAGTTGGTATTTATTAAACTCACACTCACAATTTGAAATGACAAATAGGTTTTATGTTATTTTGTCCTTCTCAGACAAGGAGACTTAAGCTATACTAAGCTCACAATAGCTTCTTCTTCTAGCTCTTACAAATTATGTACCTATTTGGAATACCTAAAATTGTTGCTAGATTACAGATGACCACCTCATTATTTATAATATTTATGTTATCCATCACTGATAAAAGCTTGGTCTCTTGCTGTAATTCCTTATATTTATGGTTTGACTTAAAGAGTTTTTTTTGTGTGTGTGTCTTTTGTTGTATTTCAGCTTCTTTTCACTAAAAAGTAAAAGGAAAAACATCTCTTATTCAGGATTCTTCAATTCTATGGCCTTCTACCTTCAATAAGAAAACTATTTTCTGTTCACCTTCAAGCAAAGGCAATTTCTATTATATCTTTTCCTTAAACTCTTGCCTGATGACTCTTTACAAATAAATAATGTGTTGTCATATAATATATTCTTTCATAAAGAAGTCTAGTGACATTCGATCTACTTATTTTCAATTCCCATGATGGAATATTAAGAAAAGATTTTCATAAGATCCATTACCTTACCTTGGTGTAGGTATGTGGGGAAAAAAAAAAAAAAGCTCTTCATAATCCCAGGGATTTTTGAAACGACTTTTTGCTCAATATGTAATTATAACATTTGTTCTTCTCATGTTGATTTCATGTCCCTGATTAGACAAACTTAGAACTCTACAGTCTATTTCCATCAACTATATATATACAATTTTCTTCTCTCTAGCAGATAAGAATTACATTTCTTTACTTTTCCAAAGCTGCTTGACAAAACCTCTTTTCTAATTCTGCCATACACTTTACTTTTTTGTCTCCCTAACAACAAAGTTATAGACAGCTTAGAAATTGAGGCACAGTTTTAGCTGTTCATTTTTAAAAGTTGATGTGGTTGTTAAGAAGATAATGGAAAGATCTTAGAGCAGAATTGTAAAATGCTTTTGAGAGTAAAGACTGATCCTCTGTAACATGTTTTGTTGGATGGTTCCTAAGGCCACTCCCAGGTTTTATGATTCATTAGGAGGACTCATAGTACATAGCATCTAGTCAAACTCATGGCTAACATTATTATGGCGAAAGATACAAAGCAAAATCAGCAAAAAGAAAAGGCATATAGGTCAACATCCACCACAAACTGGGCACAAGCTTCCAAGAGTCTTTGTCACAATGGAGTTTCACAAGCTGGGCTTAATTCCTCCAGCAACAAGTTGTGACAACATGTGTGAGGGTCTTCTGCGGAGAAGCTCATTAGAGACTCAAGGCTAAGTTTTACTGGGTCATGCAGCCACTTTTGGCTTATCACATACTGAAATTCCAGACTCCCAGAGGCAAAGTTAAGTTCCAGTGTGAATCATATTATTTGTACAGTTAACACACAGTGAGACATTCTTATCATTCACAGAACATTTCATATCAGTGTGGGTGCCTATTTAACAGTCAAGTTCGCAGATGTAAGCTGAGAGTCAACCCTTGTGGCTGGCCTATTTAATTCTTTTCTGTATACACATTGTTTCCTTTTCCCTACTTGTAACTCGCTTGATTTGTTTCCTGTATGTTTAAACCTCTGTGTTTATTTATTAATTATTATTTTCCTGATTATCACCACCACCTTTTTTTTTATTCCTAGATGATAACTTCTGGGTAGGAGGTTTGTTTTTGGGTAACAAAAATGTTCTGGAATTAGTGGTGATGGCTGCATGACTTTGTAAATATACTAAAAACCACTGAGTGGTATACTTTAAAAGGGTGAATTTTTTTTTTTTTTTAAAGATTTTATTTATTTATTTGAGAGAGTGAGAGAGACAGCACATGAGAGGCGGGAGGGTCAGAGGGAGAAGCAGACTCCCTGCTGAGCAGGGAGCCCGACACGGGACTCGATCCAGGGACTCCAGAATCATGACCTGAGCCGAAGGCAGTCACTTAACCAACTGAGCCACCCAGGCGCCCCTAAAAGGGTGAATTGTATGGTATGTGAATTATATCTTAAACATTTCTTAAAGACCCCTTTTCTTTCAGATCTATTTGAAAAGTTTCCTTGGTTCCTTGTTTGTTTGAACAGTGCTTTTCTTATAACAATATCATTATACTTTAGTTCCCCTGGTTCCAGACTAAATGTTTTCTAGTCTAAAATGTTTCAGGGACAAAAGTATTCATAAAACCTGGACAGCCGTAGTACCTTATTTTTGGCATGTATTTTAGACTTCACAAGGAGTTTATGAACATTATTTAACTTCATCCCCCACAACCACTCTCTCTGTTCCTGAGGCAATTGGAAGACCAAAACACATAATAGTTTTATCTATCAATACAACGGTGTGTTCACAGGGCATGACTAGAGACTTGTCATTTAGAGAGGTCTTCAAAGTCTGATGTCAAGACAGGTCTCCAGCTTTGTGCAGATTTATGTGAATTTCTTTGAAAAGAGCAGTTTAGAGTTCTCCCAGTTGGGTACAAGAACAGGTTAGCCAGGCTGCTGAAAATGACACAACATGCTTTTGTTCTGGTTATTAACTGCTGCAAAATAGCCCCAAAACTTAGTGTCTTAAAATAACAGCCATGTTATATTATCTCATATTTTTTTGTAGGTTAGGCATTTGGGAAGGGCTTGGCTGGGTGATAACCTCTGCTGCACATGGCATGGCAGAATGAACTTGGTGCTGTTCGGCTGCCAGAGGGACTGGTTTGGAAGGCCCCCGTCAGTTTCACTTAAATGCCTGGTATCTTGGAGGGACTGTGTTCAGCTGAGCTCTTCTCTCTTTCCATGTAGACTTCTCCATCATGATAGTCAGACATTTTACATGGTAGCTTTATGCTCCAAAAGAACAAAACAGAAGCTGTCAGTCCTCTTCATGGCTGGGCCAAGGGTTTTCTGTTATTTTGGTTATACTCTCTCTCCTGATCAAAACAGTCCCAGCCAGTCCTACCTTCAAGAGAAGAGGACAGCCACTATGTTGCAATGCAGAGTGTCAGAGAATATGTGGTCATATGTGATCAGTCACAATGATTCACACACGATTTTGTGACTTTGATTATGCTTACCTTCGGGATGGAATCTCAGCGCCTTCTTCTAGATCCTTAGGTATTCAGCAGCAGCCTGAGACTTAATAGCCTAGTACTTTTCTAGCATATTCTTGGTCAGCAACAGGGCAAGACCACAGAAACTGGCTAACAAATCCCCCTGCACAATTGCTAAAATAAACCTTTCGGATTCCCCACCACTGCCTTTCATGGTTTCCCCCAAACTATCCTTCTAGACGTGCATGCCAACCTGGAAGTGAAAATTTAGAATAAACAATTCAATAAATTTTTGCTTACATGGGGTTAAAAATTAAGTATTTATCAAAGATCAGAAAAAAATATCTATTGCATGAAGGAGCTACTCTCTCTGCAGTGCGTGAGGCATTCATTTAGCACGTGATCTCTTTTGAGCCCTAGATTAGATGAGATAAAGGATGAATACATTTTTTTTAAATTTTTTATTGTTTTCTAAGATTATTTATTTTTAGAGAGAGAGAGAGAGAGAGAGAGTGAGAGAGCACAAGCAGGAGGGCAGACAGAGAAGGAGAATCTCAAGCAGACCCTGTGCTGAGCATGGAGCCTGATGCAGGGCTCGATCTCACGACCCTGAGATCATGACCCTAGCTGAAACCAAGGGTCGATGCTTAACTGACTTTGCCACCCAGGCGCTCCAAGGATGAATATATTTTAAAGATAAGAGGAAAGTGAAATACAGATTTAGAATCCATGAAGATGAGAATTTCAGGTCAAAAAGAAAAAAATGAGCAGGAGTTCTGTGGTGTTCGGGACAAGGCATTTGTCTAGGAAATTGTTCTGAAAGGACAGTATCATGAAGAAAAGGCAAATTTCATTTACTTTACACTTTTAACTATGCCATTCTCTGGCTGTGGTCTGAGGGAAAATACTATGACTTAGTTTAAATATTTACATTCTCCAAACTTTCATGCTTAGTAAATGGGGATATGATCTTGACTATGCCCTATTTTAGGAGTTTTAAAAGCCTCAGAATCAGTGAATATCGTTGAGTCATTGAAGTAACTGGTTTTTGAGTATAAAATATGCTATGTATCATTTAAATATTTCCCAGTATTGACTGTTTTTTTTAAAGATTTTATTTGAGAGAGAGAGAGCATGAGCATTGGTGGGGGGTGGGTTGTGCAGAGGGAGAGGGAGAAGCAGACTCCCTACTGAACAGGGACCCTGATGTAGGGCTCAATCCCAGGACCCTGAGATCATGACCTGAGCCAAAGGCAAACACTTAACCAACTGAACCACCCAGGTGCACACACGCCCCCAGCCCAGTGTTGACTTTTTATATAATTTATTTAATATATATTGAGCCTTTACTATGTACACGGCCCTGTAAAATTAAGTGGAAACCAGAAATTGACAGTGACTATAATTTAGTCACATATAAATCACTATCTTTCCTTTCTTTAACTTTCTTTCTATATTTTTTTGTAATTTTAGAATAGAATTGGGCTTTAAAAATATCTTTGACCTTCTTCAAGAAATTTCTCCTCCATTAGAGAGACCTTCATGGCTGATACCTGGGATTGTGAAATATGTACCTGCCTAAGGGGCCAGAAATATTGTCATGTAGTGTCTGTTGGCATTTAAAAATAAACATTGTCATGTCCGAACAAGTGGAAAAAATAGCTCTCCCTGCTGTACTTCCAGCTCTCTTCTCTGTTTGCTGTCCAGAAGCTCTGCCTGAGGTTGAAACGCTGAATGGTTCTCAGATATGTCTAAATGCATTCCTTGCTGTGAAGCAGGATGGAAACTGGTTGCTTCTCATGGCCTGAATTTCCTTGCAATGTTATCAACTTTTTCAACTTTTTCTCCCAAAGGCCATGATAGAGAGTAAGCCAAGAAATAAAGCACATCCTTTGGCATGCAGCATGTTGTCGTCTTTAGTTTCTTCTTCTTGCATTATAACTCCCTATGAATCTATGACAATACAGTCTTTCTTGAAAAGTTTTCCTTGATGTCCCATCCGAGTTTTACTTCGCTCAGGTTCTATTACAGTATTTTACTTCATGTTCCATGTGCCTCTCTTAACAATATTTTTATCTCCTCTCTGTTATAAATTCTTGAAGGCCTATGAGAATTATTATTTCATATCTCTTTTTGGTAGTTGGTTAGCTAGAAAACAGAGATGGCATTTTCCAAAGAACTTTACTATACATTTGAACAACAACAACAAAAAATTTCTGAGCTATAGATACGGATACTTAAAAAAATAATTAGAAAACCATTCACTACAAGTATTCTGTATACACACACTAAGATAAGATAAAAATAATGAGTCAAGTGTGAAAATTGTTCATATCTCTATGTATAAAATCTCACATTAGTTTAATAGAACAATGAATAATTGGTGCTATAAAAGATAAGGCTGAAGATTAATATTAAATGTCTAAAGACTATAGAATGTCTAGTCTCATAGTCATGATTCCTGGCCCCCACACAGCAGTATGTTTGGAATTGTCAGTCTTGAGAGGGTAAATAGACATTGCAATATTGCTATATACAATTGTAACTACAGTGTTGGAGATATGGAGACATAAGAAATAGAGAAAAAAGCAAGTTTTAATAGGGAAAGTACTGGAGGATAAAAGCAACACTGTTCTCTCTCTGCATCTACTGTCCCAGCCCTCCTGAGCTACCCACAGCTGCAGTAGCCAAGTTCTGAGGAATGTTGCAAAGCTCCAGTTCAATTTCAGGCATGTGTCAATATATAAGGAAGATCTAATTAAGGAATTAGTCAGGAGTGTGACCTTATGATTTCTGGAAAGTAGCACGGCTCTTTATCAATGCAGATAAGGTTGCTTACTGAGGAAGCCAATTTGGTCCGAAACAAGAGGGACTGGAAATTAGATACAGTCTCCTAGGAGATGGAATTGAGCAAGAGTAGCCATCTATATTCCAGAAATACAGAGTTGAAAACTCATAGATATCCTACAAACACAAGGATGAGAATACCCAATATTCATTCATTGATTGTATTTTAAATTCTACATATGTTTATTGTCCCAGGCACTATGCTACCTAAACGTGAAGGATAAAGTAATAAAGAAGACAAAAATGTTCCCTCTCCCATTGAATGTTACAATCTCATTGAAAATAGAGATAAATTATAACTTTAATATATGACATAAAACAAAAATATAGCAAAGTATCTGAAACCATGAAGGAGAGGTTTTTTTTTTAATTGTTTGTTTGTTTTGCATTTTTGTTGTTGTTTGTTTGTCTTTTGTTTTTGCATTTAACTATGGAATTGGGTAAGGGTAGGTGTTACTGGGGAATGTTACTAATGTTGCAGGGAATGTTACTAATGTTGCAAAATAGCGTGGAACCATTGCCTTTTAGGTGACAAGCCTAAAGGCTGGAGTGGTTTATATCTGTTTCTAAGCCCCTTTTCTGGAGCTCTTGTTTTGCCAAGCTGGGCTTCCTGGGTGCTGGAGAATAGACTGTCTGATCACTGCATATATCTGCCGCAGACTTAAGACTAAAGAGAAAATTACACCATTGGTTGACTCCACAAAGAACATCTGATTTTCTCATGGAAACGCCTTTTCCAGGGTATAACATGTGACTGCAGTAGAGTGAATCTTTTGAAGGTTGCTGTTCTTTTTCCTAGCCCACTTCCTATATCCCCCTTCATGTCTTTTTATTCTGTCAGCAATACTCATTCCTAAATCTATCATTACCAATGATAAATGGCTTACTAATGATTCTTGGGCATTTAGAAAATATTCAAGTTTTGCTGTTAAAATACCACACAGACATTGTGGCCTTCTGCCAAAAGTTAATTTCTGAGAAATTTTTAAGGTCAACATAGCTGCTAAACTGTTTAAATAACCATCATCACCCTGTTAAATTAATCTAAGGTGCTAGTTGGAATAGCATGCTGCCTTTGTTAATGATATCTGCCTCTGTTTAAATTGGTAAGGTAATAGGTTTGAGGCATTCTGTGAGGTAACATATATAGGTTAAAATTTTGAAGAACATGATGTCAAAATATTTTTCCCCTTAATACTTAAATTTTCAATGTCTTCATTATTACAAATTGTGTTTCCTTTTTTAAACCATTTTTATTTATTTCACCACTCATTTTAGTATATATCTCCAAAAAATATAAATCTTCTTTCATATAACTGTAATGTCATTATCATATGTAACCAAATTAACATAATACCTTAGAAAGTACTCAGCTCATATTCAAATTTCTTTGACTAAAAATGTGCTTCACATTTGATTTTTTTAAATGGAGTATAATTGACATATTATATTAGTTTCAGGTGTACAACATAATGATTTGACAATTCTATACATTATGAAAGGCTCACTACCATAAGTATATTTACCATCTGTCACCATACAAAGTTATTACATTATTGACTAGATTCCCTATGCTGTAATTTTTATCCCCATAACTCTATTTATTTCCTAAGTGGAAGTTTGTATCTCTTTTTTTTTTTTTTATTATGTTACATTGGGGAGGGTATGTGCTCTGGTGAATGCTGTGAATTGTGTAAGACTGTTGAATCACAGACCTGTACCTTTGAAACAAATAATACATTATATGTTAAAAAAAAACAAAAAAAGGAAGAAGAAGATAGCAGGAAGGAAAAAATGAAGGGGGGGAAATCGGAGGGGGAGACGAACCATGAGAGACTATGGACTCTGAAAAACCAACTGAGGGTTCTAGAGGGGAGATGGTGGGGGGATGGGTTAGCCTGGTGATGGGTATTAAAGAGGGCACGTATTGAATGGAGCACTGGGTGTTATACGCAAACAATGAATCATGGAACACTACATCAAAAACTAATGATGTAATGTATGGGGATTAACATAACAATAAAAAAAAATTAAAAAAAAAAAAAAAAAAAGAAAAAAAAACCAAAAAAATAAAATTAAAAAAAAAAAAAAAAAAAAAACTAATGATGTAATGTATGGTGATTAACAAACTGTTTCCAACCTTCCCTTCGGTATGTGAGATTAACATTTTCAGCTGAAGTGGAAATAGGAAATTGTCGTGGCTAAATTGCTTCTTGTTAAGTCGCCTTCCATTACAGAGTGTGTATAGTAGACTCTCCGTGTGCTCAATCATCTCTAGGAAGAGAAGCATTTTATGTTTTTCATTCATTTTCTTTCAGAGTTTTGTTTAGATTCATCTTAAGGTGTCTGAACGCTGGTTTCAAAGCTGTCTCAAGTATCTTATGTCACTGGGGTAGAAATAGAAATAAAATATATACTTTCATGTATCTTACAATGCAACATACGGATTTTTAAAGTGCTACTTCTGTGATATATCTGCTGTTTATGTCAGATTCAGACATCTCTGAAACCCTCAAATAAACATATCTAGATTTCCAAGTTAAGGGAACATTTGAAATATGCTTTCAGGCTCTCATGCCTGAAATATAGTTGCTGTGTTTTAAAACTTTATTACTAAAATATGCATCCTGAAAAATGCTATTCTACTACTAGTCAAAATGATTCTGCTGTGATTAAATAATTATGTTTCCTATTTGATCCTTTACACATACACTCCCAGAACTGCGCGGTGCGTGCTTCCGTTTGCTCAACTTTATCAGCCTGGCTCTACGTTTCTCACTTCACCTCATTAGCTAGGCGACTTTAGGCAAGTTCATTAACCTCCCTGGACCTCAATTACTTCATTTATAGGAGGAAGGGTTCAGACTAGACGTCATCTCCGTTCTAACCCAATACTGATGTTCTATGATGAATTGTGGCCTTTTGGTTAATAGTGAACCTATTTCAGCATCTAAACAATTACTTTCCTAAAGTTAATTTAAATACAATGACAACATCCTGACTATATGTTGTCTTTGGCCATATTATGTTAAGTATAGTTTCATAACATCTCAGTAAGTTATAAATGAGGGATCTTAGCAAACTACACTAGCTCATTAAGGTAATATGTCAATATTCTGAATATCTAAGATGTATTTTTTCCAGTCTAAATAATTGGCATGCTCATATAAAACTAATCTGTTCAGAGGAGTGATGGGAGTTCTGGGGGAGCCCATTCATTCACCTCCTCTACTCCAGAGACTGAGCAATTGAGCAGTACATTAAGGAGCTAAGTGGGGATTAAAATACTCTGAGCACTGCATTGCTCGTAAAACTGTATTTAAGAACTTGGCTTGGACGTGAAGCTCATGCTTTCTCCCCTTGAATGTGAACATTAGGACCTGCCAATAAAGAAAAAATGGGTCTTGGGGCTTACCAGACACAGAGAGAATAATAATTTGTAATGACATTGTAGAAGAGCCCTTTTTGGTGAGGGCACAGTGAGGCAAGAGGAAAGAGAGAGAGAGAGAGAATGAGTGTGTGTATGTGTGTGAGAGAGAGAGAATGAGAGTGTGTGTGAGAGAGAGAGAATGAGAGTGTGTGTGTGTGTGAGAGAGAGAGAGAATGTGTGTGTGTGAGAGAGAGAGAGAGAGAATGAGTGTGTGTGTGTGTGTGTGAGAGAGAGAGAGAATGAGAGTGTGTGTGAGAGAGAGAGAATGAGTGTGTGTGTGTGTGTGAGAGAGAGAGAGAATGAGAGTGTGTGTGTGTGAGAGAGGGAGAGAGAGAGAGAGAATGAGTGTGTGTGTGAGAGAGAGAATGAGAGTGTGTGTGAGAGAGAGAGAATGAGTGTGTGTGTGTGTGAGAGAGAGAGAATGAGTGTGTGTGTGTGTGAGAGAGGGAGAGAGAGAGAGAATGAGTGTGTGTGTGTGAGAGAGAGAATGAGAGTGTGTGTGTGTGTGTGAGAGAGAGAGAGAGAATGTGTGTGTGTGTGAGAGAGGGAGAGAGAGAGAATGAGTGTGTGTGTGTGTGTGTGTGAGAGAGAGAGAGAATGTGTGTGTGTGTGTGTGTGAGAGAGAGAGAATGAGAGTGTGTGTGTGTGAGAGAGAGAATGTGTGTGTGTGTGAGAGAGGGAGAGAGAGAGAGAATTCTTGAAGGTCTAAAAGGACAAGTGACTCTCACTAGGATAAGATGAAGAAGGCCCAAGAATGGTCTGATTTGCGCTGAAGTTGGTGCCCTTCCTTCCCCTGCTCTGTTGGCAGTATGTCATCACTAGCAAGCATGTCTCACGGGCACAAAGCAGACGCGTATTGCTGCATATGTCACAGCCATGAAGCAAGCCTCCACTTTACACGTAGATGTTTTCTAACCCTTTACAAAGAGAACAGCAATCTCAGTGTGAAGCCCAACCTAGGAGTCAGTATGATTCTAGGACATGTGGTTACCTGGTGTAAAACAGAGTCAAATAGAGAGTGTTTCACTTTTTTGAGGTGGCAGTCTATGTAAAAAAATAGAAAAGAATATATTTTGCAATACAGATTTAGGATATCAAAAGTAGTTCTAACTCTAGTTTTTCTTCTCATAAGCATCGGTGGGACTGGGTTGGCCCATCCTGAGCACATTGTAGCTTGATCAATGGCGTCCTTGGATGGGCCCCTAGCTTTGACATCACTTGTCCCCACCCCATGACCCAACAAAAGGGTTAGCCGGGAGGCTTACAATCTCTGACCAAGGTTCTGGATAGATCAATATGAGGTAAGCATAGGCTAACCCGGTGTCTCAGTGACTTAACTGTTTTGTTGTGCAGTCTATTGAACAAGCCTAGTAATAAGTGCTGTCAGGTTCCTTTGAAGAGAACAGTAGTTGCCTCGAGCCATAGGGCTCACTGGTAGGAGAAGCCAACCTTGTGCTTCACTAGGCTAACAGGCTCCCCTTAACAAGTCTGAAGCTGGGGAAGCACACTGGGAGACTCATTAAAAGCTGAAGCTATGTTTTCATAAAATCCTTCTACGCAAAGAGTGACTTTATAGAATGGTCAGGATAAAGTGCATTTAGATTGAATTATATTTCTCAATGAACAAAGTTGCAGCAAACTTGCCTTGGAGCAATGCCTGAGCAAGTATTTTTTTTTTTTTTTAATAAGTGAAGTGGTTTGCTTATTTAATAATAATTTCTAATATATTTATAGATTGAATTTACATTTAATTATAGGTATTATGTTATATTGCATGTATTAAATATATTTAATAAAATATCTTGAAATGCTGATTAAATTAAGCAATATATTAATCTTAACAGTGGTTAGCCTACATTGCTATGGTAGCTTGCTGGAATTTGAGAAGAGTATTATTATCTCATAAAATGGGATTGACTCAGGTGACCATTAAGAGCAACAGCAATTGATACAAAGAGGAAGAAGAGTAAAGAAAAATATCCATGTTTATATTAGACAGATAGTTGTCTGGTTTTAGTCTTCGCTCTTATTTTGGAAAGTATCTTAAGTCATGCCACCTTAATAAAAATTAAGAATCCTTGAAATAAAGGAACTGCAATAAGATGAAGCTAATGTTCTGAGTGAATGACAGGAGAGCCTTAGGAAAAGTCGAGCTTTTAAGCATTAAGATTGTATTTTCAGGAATAGCTTGGAATAGCTTGAATGAAAGAATTGATACTCTACTTTAACTGACAGGACCATTAGTTTCTGTTTTCATTATCCCTGCCTAGGTTATACTTTAATGACGTGAGCTAAAATACTGAAGGTATGGTATATCAAACTTTCAGAAGTTTCACTCATATGGGAAATAAAATTGGGAAGTATGGGTATATATGTATTTTTTTCTCAACATATTTTTTCTTTTTAATCGAGAATTGAAACAAAGAAACAGAGTATATAAAATAACTGTTTTTGGTAAACATTGGAAAATATACAAGATGAAGGAACAGTTAATAAAAATAGAAATCATTTGATTATATGATATTTAAGACTTTTTTAATGATTTTCATTTTAGAGTAAAAATGTCTTTTTGGAAGAGTGTTATTTTCAGGAAAAAAAATGTACTGATAATCTAAGACCCTATTATAATATGAATTAAAGTAAGACATATGCAAGTAGATATTTTATATAAATTATAGAATCACAAAATGAAATGAAATCTCAGACATCAATCAGTGACTTCTTTATCAAATCCTCAAGTCTATTCTTTTTTCTTTCAAGTTTTTATTTAAATTCCAGTTAGTTAATATACAGTGTAATATTAGTTTCTAGGTGTAGAATTTAGTGATTCATCATTTACACACAGCACTGAGTGAGAATCACAAAAAATGCACTCCTTAACCCATCACTCATTTAACCCATTACCCCCACTACAGCCTACCCTCCAGCAACCCTCAGTTTGTTCAATATAGTTAAGAGTCTGTTTCCAGGCTTGTTTCTCTCTCTCTCTCTTTACCGGATCTTCATTTGATTTGTTTCTTAAATTCCACATATGAGTGAAATCATATGGTATTTGTTTTTCTCTGACTGACTTATTTCACTTAGCATAATAATCCTAAACTCCATCCATGTTGTTGCAAATGGCAAGAGTTCATTCTTTTTTATGGCTGAGTAATATTCCATTATATATATATACACACCACATCTTCCTTATCCATTCATCAGTGAATGGGCATTTGGGCTCTTTCATAATTTGACTATTGTTGATAATGCTGCTATAAACATAGGGGTGTATGTATCCCTTCGAATCTGTATTTTTGTATCTTTTGAGTAAATACTTAGTAGTGCAATTGCTAGATCCTAGGGTAGTTCTATTTTTAACTTTTTGAGGAAGCTTCATACTGTTTTCCAGAGTGGCTGCACCAGTTTGCATTCCCACCAACAGTGTAAGAGGGTTCCCCTCTCTCTGCATCCTCACCAATATGTGTTGTTTCTTCTGTTGTTGATGTTAGCCATTCTGTCAGGTGTGAGGTGATATCTCATTGTAGTTTTGATTTGCATTTTCCTGATGAGTGATGTTGAGCATCTTTTCATGTGTCTGTTGGCCATCTGTGTGTCTTTGGAAAAATGTCGATTCATGTCTTCTGCCCATTTTTTTTAACTGGATTATTTGTTTATTGGGTGTTGAGTTTGATAGGTCTTTACAGATTTTGGATACTCCTTTACAGATATATCTTTTGCAAATATCTTCTCCCATTCCATAGGTTACCTTTTAGTTTTGTTTGTTTTCTTCACTGTGCAAAAGTTTTTTATCTTGATGAAGTCCAAATAGTTCATTTTTGCTTTTGTTTCCCTTGCCTTTGGAGCTGTGTCTAGCAAGAAGTTTCTGAGGCCAAGGTCAAAGAGGTTGCTGCCTGTGTTCCCCTCTAAGATTTTGATGGTTTCCTGTCTCTCATTTAGGTCTTTCATCCATTTTGAATTAATTAATTAATTAGTTAATTAATTAATTAATTTTAGAGAGAGACAGAGCAAGCGACATTGACTGGGGGGAGGAGTAGAGGGAGAAGGAAAGAGAGAATCCTCAAGTAGACTCCCTGCTGAGTGTGGGGCCAATGTGGGGCTTGATCCCAGGACCCCAAGATCATGATCTGTGCCTAAACCAAGAGTTGGCTGCTCAACTGACTGAGCCACCCAGGTGCCCCTTTTTTGAAAATTTTTTTGTGTGTTGTATATGGTGTAAGAAAGTGGTGTAGTTTCATTCTTTTGCATGTGGCTGTCCCATTTTCTCAAGACCATTTGTTGAACAGAGTGTCTTTTTTCCATTGGATACTTTTTTCTGCTTTGTCGAAGATTAGTTGACCATATAGTTATGGGTTCATTTCTGGGTTTTCTATTCTGTTCCATTGATCTATGTGTCTGGTTTTGTGCCAGTACCATACTGTCTTGATCACTACAGCTTTGTAATGTAACTTATAGTCTGTAATTGTGATGCCTCCAGTTTTGCTTTTCTTTTTCAACATTGCTTTGGCTATTTGGGGTCTTTTATGATTCCATGAAATAAAATATGTGGATTCCATATAAATGAAAAATGTTGGTGGTATTTTGATAGGGATTGCATTAAATGTGTAGATTGCTTTGGGTAGCATAGACATTTTAACAATATTTGTTCTTCTAATCCATGAGCATGCAATGTTTTTCCATTTCTTTGTGTGCTCTTCAATTTCTTTCATCATTGTTTTATAGTTTTTAGAATACAGATCTTTTACCTCTTT
Source organism: Phoca vitulina (assembly GCF_004348235.1). Taxonomy (NCBI): domain Eukaryota; kingdom Metazoa; phylum Chordata; class Mammalia; order Carnivora; family Phocidae; genus Phoca; species Phoca vitulina. The sequence goes on along the minus strand of NW_022589711.1, from coordinate 77,921,251 downwards.
GGTTAAGTTTATTCCTAAATTTCTTATTTTTTTTTTTTTTGTACAATTGTAAATGAGATCAATTCCTTGATTTCTCTTTCTTCTGCTTCATTATTGATGTATAGAAATACAACAGATTTCTATATGTTGATTTTGTATCCTGTGACTTTCCTGAATTTGTGTAACAGTTCTACAAATTTTTGGTAGAGTCTTTTGGGTTTTCTATATAGAATATCTCAAGTCTATTCTTAAATATTCCTGGGAAAGAAGATTAGCTCTTCAGATAATAATAAACAACTCTGTGTTTGAATACCATTTTTGAGGAAGTTCCTACTAATTTTTATGCTAAATATTTCTGCTAGCAATGTAATGTTGAAAGAGTAAAATTCCAATATATTTAGTATATTTGAGTTCAGATAATATTTTGAAATATGTAATTACAATCTAAAGAAAGGAAGGTTTTCTCACAAAAAGAGAACCAGAAATATGAAAGCTGTATAAAGGGAAATGTATCATATTAATACCAATTGACATCAATGGGAGAGAAAGAAAAGCAGAGGGCTTGTTCTTTCAAGGTTCTAAGCTTGAAAAAGAATATTGTTGACACTTTCTTGGAAGACAACAAACTAACATTAGGGTTACCTCCAAGGAAGGACTACTCAGGGTTAATTCAAGTTAGACTAAAGCCTCTTGCCATTCCTCATATTACAATGTAAAATTTTGATAATGAAAGTGTTGGCACAGTGCTGTGCGAGGGTCAGGAAAGATACCTTCAAAGAGGAAACAGGTGGAAATGTGGGTGTTGTAAGAGGAAGCATACGATGAACGTTTTGTTATTGTTTTTTGGGTGTTGTTATTTAATAAATCCAGTCTGAGCATATGTATTTTGAATTTTTTCAGGTGTTTCAAGGCTTCTTCACAGTTCCGGGAAACCACTCGGTATAAATAAATCAAGGGCAGCACATTCATATTGCTTTGCCTCTTCTACTGATTTGAGTTACTGCAAACATACTGCAAACATATGCAAACCTTTACTTCCTTAGCAGGGCTTTGTGGTTGCAGTGATTCTAACACCTTACACCTGTAATTGACCCACTTTCTCTATTACTTATGGCAGGAGTGCCAGGCCATCCACAAAAGGGAAAAAGGAGGGAGTATTAAAAATCCAGATTAGGGACTTGGGTGGCTCAGTTGGTTAAGGTCAAGCGCGTCTGTCTTTGGCTCAGGTCATGATCTCAGGGTCCTGGGATCGATCCCCGCATTGGGCTCCTTGCTCAGCGGTGAGCTTTCCTTTCCCTCTGCCGCTCCCCCTGCTTGTGCTCATGTGTATGCTCTCTCTCTAATCAATAAATAAAATCTTAAAATAAAAATCCAGGTTAACTTGATCCCCGTACTTTGGTTTCATATGCTTTGTAGTCCAACATGTTACCTTAAAGATATTAACTGTAAGGTCACATCTTAAGCTTGGATAACATCTATGGTAATGCACCAAGTGACTCTAACTGTGGCTTGAACAATTAAAATAACTATGAATTTATTACCTCCAAAGTAGGTGTACTATATTTGTGGGGCTCTGAATATTAGGAAATTCTTCTTTATTAACATAAAGTTCAATCTTATCTTACTGTAGTTTTTATCCTTGGTCCTAATTTCAATCCCTGTGAGCAAGCACAAGTCCAATTTCTCTGAAGACAACTGTCTCATTACTCCATATTTATTCACCTGATTAAGGGCCTCTAATTCCTTCAAGCAATCATTTCTAATATGATAGCGTTTCTATTTTTCTCACCATCGGGCTTGCTATCATCTAACAAATGTCATTTGATTCACATAAGGTATTTTGAGGAGCTAGCATCTCTGCTAGTGTGTGTGTGTGTGTGTGTGTGTGTGTGTATATATATATATTTATATATATTTTTAAATTTATAGTAAATAAATATATATTTTGGTCTGATTCATCGTTCCTGGCTCACAGTACCCTTAACCCTTGGAATTTCCTGAGCAGTAAGAGGAATGGGAACATCTTTTGTCATAATATTTTCTCTTGTCCTCAATTCCTGAAACTGCTTTATAAAGGTGCAATAGCTTTCTGGATATTCATAACATGCCCCTTTTCACCAATGTCAATGGTGAATGGCTTATGTCAATGAGGTGACTTTTGGAAGGCACAGGATGGGACTGGCTACCAGAAAATCAACCCATGAATAGACAGTTGGAACTTTCAGTCCCAACCCCTGACTTCCAGGGAGGGCAGAGCTGGAGGTTGAATCAATCACCAATGGCCAATGATTTAATCCATTATGTCTGTGGATTGGAGACCAAAACAAACAAACAAACAAAAACCCAAAAGGATGGAGTTCAGAAAGCTTCTAGGGTGGTAAACATATCCACATTCCAGGTGGGTGAGGGATCCCAGCTCCACAGTAAGAGAAGCACCTGTACTTGGGACCCTCCCAGACCTTGCCCTATGTATCTCTTCATATTGCTGTTCATCTGTATCCTTTTAACAAACTGGTAAACAAAAGTAACTGTTTTCCCTGAGTTCCGTGAGCCACTCTAGCAAATTAATCAAACCTGAGGAGGAGATCTTGGGAAACTGATTTATAAAAGAACCATAGAGGGGCACTTGGGTGGCTCAGTTGGTTGAGCAACTGACTCTTGGTTTCAGCTCAGGCCGTGATCTCGGGGTCCTGGGATTGAGCCCACATCGGGTTCCACGCTCAGCACAGAATCTGCTTGAGATTCTCTCTCTCCCTCTGCCCCTCCCCCCACTCACACACCCTCTCTCTGGAATAAATAAATAAATATTAAAAAACAAAAACAAAAACAAAAAAAGGAAGAAGCACAGAAGCACACATGACAGTCCAGACTTGTGACTGGCAACTTGAAGTGGGATGGGGCAGTTGGTGTGGGACTGAGCCCTTGGCCTTTGGAATCAGATATTATCCCCAGGTGGAGAATATCAGAATTGAGTTAAATTATAGGACGCCCAGTGGTCACTGAGAATTGCTTGGTTCTGTGGGAATCCTGCCCCCTGCCCACTCCCCCGCCACACACATTAGAATTGGGAAGGGAAAGCTTATATATACAATACTGATAAAGTTAATTTGTATATTGGGACTTACAGAATGGAAGCTGCCCCAGTGGCCCAGCCAACATTACAAATCTAAACCTAAATCACCTTGCACTTTGGGAAACACCTGCAAGAAATCTTACATGGACCAATCACAATCCTCCAACTCAGCCTGAGTTGGCTTACATTACCTTAGAAAATAGGGCCTGCTAGCCTTGAAAGGAAATCCCTAACCTCCTCGCTAATCATACTGTTTTCAGATTGCCTTTTCTGACACTCTGTGAAAGTCACTTTTGCCCCCAAACCTTTGGGAACAGGGTTCCACTACTTGAAGGACACTATACTCCCCCAAACCATCGGTTGCTTTCCTTTGAATATAGGACATCAAACTCGATACTAAATTGTTTTAGTTTTGTCTTTTGACTATTCATTATAATATTATGGATATTTCTATTTGTGTTGCCTAAGTTTTTTTTTTTTTTATTGCTCTGTTTCATTTTGTGGGGGTTTTTGGAGAAGACAATTCATAGAGCAGATTAGCTTTTCACCAGCCACTGTAGTTGATACATATTTAAAATATTTATGCTCCTTTTTCTTTCTAATTTTTCCTATCTCCTGTTGTTTTAAAAGGTGTGTATGTTTTTCATCAATAATTCCACAAAATCACTTTGTCTCTCGAACTGGATAGCCAACGTTTTTAGACAAAGACTCTACTTATATTCCTTCATTTCTTGATCTATATTGTTTGAGTCTCTAAGGCTCACTCCTGCCCTAGCTTTCTCTCTCTGAAAATATGTAGCAGTTCATGGTCTGTATCATATTAGGAAAATAGTAAATAAACAGGGCCTTGCTCCTCGACTGAGCTTTATTCTGAGTTGATATGACTAATAATTATAAAAACAAAAATAAAGGAAACTTTATCTCCCCCTTCTGAGATGGAAGGCATCCTTTCCTCATCATATTTTGGGGGAAAGAATTGGGTCTCATTTGATCTAAACACTCTTCCACTGATAGTGCATTTATTGGTCAAAAAAGAATATATAACAGAAAATAGGGTGTAGCTAGTGCTAGGTATGCTAATCTCAAAATTAGTTCTTATCTTCTTGTTAACAAAAATCAACACATAGAGTACCTTTAGATCAATAATCCTAACAGTACAAAAATTAACTAGTTAAACTGATTATTTAAGGTGATAGCAGTAGAGATAAAACAGGGAAACCTATTCAAATGCAGAATGGTATAATGTTAGCACACAGAGAACACCGAGGGAATATATAGGATTTTTAATAAAAGTTACCATTTTTTTTTTTTTTGTTTCTACCATGAACTTGGGATATGCTGAGTGATTTTTAAGGTGCTATTTTCATATCATATACCATCTCAAAACTTAGTGACTTGAAACAATAAGCATTTATTTGACCTATGAGCTGGCAGGTCAGCTGGGCAGTTCTTCAGCACTGGGCCAGGCTCAATTGATCTTGACTGGGCTTGCTCTTGCATCTGCAATCAGTTAGCAACTGGCTGGGGCCATCAGGGTGGAGGGTCATGGGTCTGTCATTATCCAGCAGACTAGCCTGGGCTTCTTCACATGGTGGTGGCAGAGTTCTAAGGAAGTGTATGGATACTCTCAAGGCTCTGAGGCCTATGCAGAGAACTGGCCCACTGTTACTTCCACTACATTCTATCAACCAAAAGAGGTCACAAATAGGAAAATAATATAAAATGAATCTTCATCTTCCAATATAATGCTTCATAAGAGTCTGTAACATACGCCTTTAAATAGATACAAGTATGAGTGCCATGAGGCTTAGAATTTTTAAATCACTAATGAATACTGTGCATCCCAAGCTAACATTTTTCTCAGTGAATATGGTGTGGTTTTGGAATTCCATAAATAAGATGTAAAAAAATTGTGTAGAGACAAAGTATTCAAAACAACTAAATAGCCACATTATTAAAACAGTTGATTTATCAAATCGGCGTTTAAAAATACTGATCCAGAATTCAAATTCCTTCTACATTATTCACAAAATTTTCTCTACATGAATATTTTCTCTTGGAATAAAAGTAACCTTTATATTTAAAAATAATTTTTATTGACATCTGATATCTTTGATATCAAATAAAAAAAGCCAGTTGTCCAAACACTCAGCTTTTGTTCTATATCAATAATAACAAATCTTTTAGGGACACTTGGGTGGCTCAGTTGGTTAAGCATCTGACTGTTGATTTTGGCTCAGGTCATGATCTCAGGGTCGTGAGATCCAGCCTGGTATTGGGGTCCATGCTGGGCTTGGAGCCTGCTTGGGATTCTTTCTCTCCCTCTGTCCCCACCCCCACCCCTGCCTCATGCCCAGTCTCTCTCTCAAAAAAATAAGACAAATCTTTTGATAGCTATTTTAGTTTCATCTTTTTTTGTTCTAGTATTTTCCACATACAGCTTGAAAAACACTTAAATGTAACATAGCACTTGAAAATAAAATAATTTTGAAAACCGAGTATGTGGTAAAATGTATAAATTAAGAAATAAAAATAGAAGTTTTAGTTATTAATAAGTCAAATTTGGTAGAAGAATAGTTTTAAAGTTTTATCAGTTGGGCTCTGAACTTCTTCTCTCTAGTCTCTTGTATTTAGACCTGAAGATGAAGGAAGAACAATTTTGAGAGTATTAATTCACATTGGAAAACCAGTGTATGAATGTAGCACACATTATTCTAAATAACCACCTGATATGAATTTTTATGGCAAGCATTTCTGTCCTCACCCTTTGTATCCTTTAAGCTTCCCTGAAACATTCAGTAAGTTTCCTTATTGAATATTTCTGATACAAGAATCTATGGTCAAAATGAGGAGAAATTAAATACCATGCTTTTAAAGAAAAGCAAAAATAAGCTCCAGTTTCTTGTGTTATGGAGGAATATGGATCAGTTCTCCACTGCAAAAAACTAATATCCTGGATAAATTTTTTTTTTAAATGGAAATGCTTGGATATACAGGCAACAAAGTAAGGAGTTTTCATTTCTAAAATCTAAGTAAGTAGTCAGAGAAGTTGAGCTCTGAAGTTGGCTTTGAAAATTGAGGGCATTCGTCAAACTGAATTTAAACTACACATTTCATAGTTTCACAGGAATTAGGACCCAGAAGGAAAAAAATCCATGTAATGCAGGTACTCTAGTAGGAGAGTCTTCCTTCAAAATACATTGTATGCAAAAGTCTATATCTTCAGTTGAAGGTTAAATAAGAACATCCAGCCAGGGGACTTAAAGGAGTCCAAATATATTGATCAGTGGGGATACAATGACCACAACCGAATCACCACTGATGAATGGAAAGCACCGATGGTCCCTCCCTTGGGTTTATAGCCTGAAATCATCTAATCTGACTGGTTCCAAAACTAATAAATATTAGAATTTAATTTAGAACTATGGCAGACACTATTGGTTTGTGCCATTTAGTTGTACAGATTTCTTTCAGACAATAGAGAGTACAGTGTTTAATTGCTTACAAGGACTCTCAAGTGAGCTTGCCTGGATTTGAATCCTGTTTCTATTATTTTCCTACTACCTATGTGATTTAGGTTAAGTTAATCTTTTTTTTTTAAAGATTTATTTATTTATTTATTTGACAGAGACACAGCGAGAGAGGGAATACAAGCAGGGGGAGTGGGAGAGGGAGAAGCAGGCTTCCCGCTGAGCAGGGAGCCTGATGCGGGGCTCGATCCCAGGACCCTGGGACCATGACCTGAGCCCAAGGCAGACGCTTAACAACTGAGCCACCCAGGCGCCCCAGTTAATCTCCTTTTTGCTTTGTCTTCCGTATTTGTAAAATAAGAATTAAGTGAATTATTACTTGAAAAGTGCCTAGAACATTGCTCGACACATAGTACATACTACTTAAGTGCTATTTCAAAATGTAAGTACATTTATATTACAAATAACACATGCCATCTTGGAATGAATTATATTATAATCAGAAAAAAATTTGATGACAGAAACTTGAGTACTGGACCAATTGACTTGGTAAATTAGATTTTTTTTTTTTAATTGAGCACAAAAATTTATGACTAACATAACATCTTTTGTCAAATCAACTATTTGAAACATCTATCTGATAATATTTCAAGGTCTTAAACTTCTCTATTTAGTAAGGTAGTTATAATCATTTGTATTATTAACACCAGAAATAATCCATTTAAAATAGTTTTCTGAAAGGTAAAAAATTGAGCCCACAGAAATTATTAAAAAGCAATTAGAATGTTATACCAATGAAGAAAAAAATAATTTAAAATGTTGTTCTATCAAAATCTTTATTGAATCAGCAGTGAAACAAAAGTATATACATGCATAATGATAGTGTAATTAGAATTTAAATATTGTATTTACTACTACCAGGAATTAATTAATGAGTTTAGCCCAGAAGCAATAATAGAAGACTTTATAAAGTTGTGGAAATGGAAAATCCAAGTGATTTAGATTCTTTTGGAAGACCATATGTTTTGCATTTTAATATCTCTTGAGAATTATATTAGAATGATCATTGCATCTATGTATAGAAAATGAGGATCTGAAGAACAGTATGAATTAATTAGAATACATTGTTACACAATTAAACTTAAAGAAACTTATTTCAAAGTCAGCTTTAAGAATAATCTTTGAAGAGTATTTAGTTAATATTATTACAAATACATTATAATGATCAGCTCTTAAGAATATGATCTCACTGGTATGAGGAATTCTTAATCTCAGGAAACAAACTGAGGGTTGCTGGAGTGGTGGGGGTGGGAGGGATGGGGTGGCTGGGTGATAGACATTGGGGAGGGTATGTGCTATGGTGAGCCCTGTGAATCGTGTAAGACTGATGAATCACAGACCTGTACCTCTGAAACAAATAATACATTATATGTTAAAAAAAAGAAAAAAAGAAGATAGTAGGAAGGGTAAAATGAAGGGGTGGAAATCAGAGGGGGAGATGAACCATGAGAGACTATGGACTCTGAGAAACAAACTGAGGGTTCTGGAGGGGAGGGGGTGGGGGGATGGGTTAGCCTGGTGATGGGTATTAAAGAGGGCACGTACTGAATGGAGTACTGGGTGTTACACGCAAACAATGAATCATGGAACACTACATCAAAAACTAATGATGTAATGTATGGTAATTAACATAACATAATAAAATAAAATTTAAAAAATTTTTAAAATAAATAGAATAGTTGAGAGACAACATTCTGTGGATAGACACTTCCATTTAAAAAGAGAAACACTTAAGAGTGTTGCTTTTTGAAATCTTACAATTCACCAGGTTACTATTTACAGATTTGTTAGACGTGTGGCAATATAAGAGAAGCTAAATTTATATCATACTGGTTAAATGAATAAGCCTCTCAGTTCTAATGAACATTAATTTCATTCTAAAATAGAAGAATGTGGAAAGAGGAACAATTTCTTATGTGGTTATAACTGTAACAAAATACCATAAAGTTGCTCCTAGTATACTTGAGTTCCCTTAATGTCTTCTCTCAAGTGCAGTTTACAATATGAAACTGCTAATGCTTTTAGGAAATGTAAATCATAGAATGATATAAGTTCTTGATTCTAAATAAATGGACTTTAGATACTATTGAAACTGTTTTGGTATCATTGACAACAATTCTGATCACTTTCTGTTTTAATAGCAAAATATAAACTAATTGGAAAATGCAAAATGTTATTTGCAATTAAATTAAGTTTTAAAAAGAATACATTTATTTATTATACTCCATGATAGATAATTCACAGGAAATTTAATATCCTCATAAATACTGACATAAGTGACAAATCTTTGTTTCTGACATCTTAGCCTTCAGATAGAAAAAAAGAAGCTATTCTATTGTAAGAAATCAGGCAAATTTCATCCTAGCCCTATAAGCCATCTTTGTGTCCTCCTTTTTCTAATAATAGTAGTGATACTGTTGAAGGACATGGAATTTATGCAATACACAAATGATCGTGCCCCCAAATCAGAACAAGTGCTGTTTTCTTAACTTGAATTCTCAGAATGTCAAAGTTTTGTTTTGTTTTGTTTTCAAATTCCATTACAAATAGGATAAAGTTACTGAGTTCAGTGGTTTGTTTTTACAAAGATTTTTGGGTGTAGGGTGACAGGAGCATAGCAGTAATATCACTTTTCTTTCTAAAAATTGATGTGGGGAAATTAAATGTAAACTGGTTAATAAAATCCAAATAGAACATAAAAGAAAAAAGAAAGAAGTACATTTATTTTAGCTGGACCCTCCATCATTCCCCACCCCTATCATGATATGGTATTTGATCTGGTGTGAAGGTATATGTATATATAAATATATGTATGTATACATGTACATATATTTTTAATATATTGTTACACATAAAATCAAATAGGCAAAAATGTTTAGAGATACAGGAAAGATTTGGCCTCTTTAAAGCATAGACAATTTGAATACTAATGACAGTACCGGCTTGGAAAACTACAAAGACTGCAGAACAAGGAAATTTTTCATTTTTTTTTATGCTGAAAATTAGATGCTCTCCAAGGAAAAGAAGATGGAGAGAGGCAGAGATAATACTAGAAAAGAAGAACAAAGTGGAAGCATTCCATATCAGTATCTTGGGCAGCCTAAAATTGACCTTGATTGTAGAGTGAGATGGGAACCTTGGGGTTATTCTAGTCTAACTAAGGGCAGGGAGAGACCTAGTCTATGTGTCCTTGATAGCGGAAAGGTGCAGAAAGGCAGAAACTCAGAGTACTGGGAAAGTTTCTTGGGTTAATAATTGGACCAAAATAAATTTCAGTTTAATAGAACTGGATAAAGTAGTGGAAAGTACTGGGGCAGGGGGAGCATCATATTGTTAAGCTAAGAGCTCTAAGGAGGCCATGGGCACTGTTCGAATAATCCTGAAGTTTTATCCAAGTAAACCAGTAGAGATTTACACACACACACACACACTTTAGTAATGTGTTTTAGTAGGTGAAATGTGACAAATAGGTTTAAAGACTGTTGCGCATATAGAAAACTCTGTCTTAACCTCTAGCTAATAATCTGGAGGGGGAAACCAGTGCCGCAGGGATGGAAGTGGTGGCTACGTGAAGTGCATATGGAAATGACCTGTGTCTAGGACAGCAATTTTGTCACTTCCCCAACTTGCAAACATGATACATTCAGAACAGAAAGACAGCTTTATTTTTTAAAAAACCAAACCAAAAAAACCAAACTGAAAAAAAACAAAAAAAAGTTATAGCCTTGCCTTATCTTTGCATAGATGAAGGATTTCGTGAACATAGCAACATTTCTCAGATATAGGTGGAACCGAGTTTAACCCTCAACGTTTTCATTTGGTAGCTATGTAAACTTGCATGTATTACTTAAACATTCTGAGTCTCTGCTTCATCATTTGTAAATTGGGAATAATTCTCAGAATTTCTGTAGGATTTGAAAGTGCTCAATAAATATTCTTTTTTTTTTTTTTTAAGATTTTATTTATTTGACAGAGAGATAGCACAAGTAGGCAGAGGGAGAGGGAGAAGCAGGCTCTCCGCTGAGCAGGGAGCCGGATGTGGGGCTCGATCCCAGGACCCCAGGATCATGACCTGAGTCGAAGGCAGCCGCTCAACCGACTGAGCCACCCAGGTGCCCCAATAAATATTCTTTTAAAGAAAGAAACCAAAAGGATTTAAGGAACATATATTAAAGTATTTTTAAAGTGTGAAACATGAAATATAAATTAATACAACTTTACAAGTCAGGTGTAAACATTTTCTTTCTTGGAAGTAGTCAGGTATATATATATATATACATAATTCACTAACACTCATCTTTAGGCCACGTTTTACACCATCAAATTCATTTTATTGCAATTTACTCTTCAGATGGACCTGGGAGGGATGCATGGGTGGCTCAGTTGTTAAGCATCTGCCTTTGGCTCAGGTCGTGATCCCAGGGCCCTGTGATCGAGCCCCACATCGGGCTCCTTGCTCAACGGGGAGCCTGCTTCTCTCTCTGCCTGCCTCTCCCCCTTCTTGTGCTCTCTCTCTCTCTCTCTCTGACAAATAAATAAATAAAATCTTCAGGAAAAATAAAGTATAGACCGGGGATGAACTTTTTTGTGATCAGAGAACTTTAAATCCAATTATGTGGTTACTTTTTGTAATTTGTTTAACTTGATTTATTTTGTGAATAAATGCTTACGCAGGGCTTTTGTGTTGATAAGAAATTGATGTGGGTAGTATTTTTAATTTTCTTTCATGAATAATATTCTATTAAAGTGTAATCATTAAAGCTGAGGTCTGTCAGGATGTCAAGAGAACAGGTCACACTGTCTTGTTTCTTCCTTCTCTAGAATACAGTAGAGCAGAGAAAGGAGGCGTACGGCACAGTTGAGCCACATGGGCATATAGGAGGCAAACCTAGAACATGGGTGGAGAGACTGGTAGGATGACTTCCTGCAAACAATCCAGGGAAGGCTGCCAGACTCCAGGAACATGGTCTTGGTAGCACATTAAAATCCGCTGGAGTATATTAAAAATACCAATGTTGCATTGTCTCCCTTGAAATTCTCATTTAATTTTTCTGATGGTGATGAATCCAATTAAATCAGTCCTGAAGAGTAGGTTGCAAGATTGGTGTTTTTCAGTGCCTCCTGCATAGTTCTGACGACCAATCAAGTTTACAAATCAAACTCTGGGAGAAGCCCTGAAGGTAACCATGTCTGGCAAGAAAGTAATGGTAGCACAGCAGTGGTGTGAAGTGAATGGCTATCAGTTCCTGGCTTCCCAGATCCCATGTGCAAGGGCCCAGATGTTTTTGTATACCTGGCAGCGGGTGTGAAGGTATTGACTGGACTTTTGTTCCACAGAGGTAATTCTGAGGATTGGCTTAGGCAGGGTCAATAGCAGGTGTGGTAGGAGATTAGAGGTAGATGCCCTAAAAATCAAAAGGCATGAGTAGAGAGACTGTGGTTTAGAGGACCTAGTCCAGGATACTCACCTTTACTTCTACTCACTTCTACTCACAGCTAGAGAATGACACATATGGACCCTGTTCCCAGTGCACATAGTGCCTAGAAGACATACACTTGGGGACTTTCTCTGGCATCCAGATAATGGCATCCTGGGCAGGAAGTTCTATTATGGAGCTTAATGTGAGTGTCTACATTTATACCTGAAAGCATCTAATCCCTCGATAGAGACCATTAAAACCTGGAAATGCTGAGATGCACAAATTTAAAGCTTGTCCAATTGTCACCCTTTCCTCTACTAGGTAGGGGGTTCAGAAGAGAGATTAGAAAGAAATAGCTAGATTTTTATTCTTATATGTATCACATAGGTCCACACATCTATATTCCACAAATATCATTTTACATTTCCTTTTTAAAATCATTAAAAAAATTATTTTGAAGACAGAAAGTACATCCTAGTTCTGCCATTTGCTGGCTATGAGACTTTAACTGTATCAACCCTAGTTTCCTCCTTACAAAATGTGAATGACTAAGCTTATTTTCCAAAAGTTTTTTGAAAATTAAATGGTCTAATATATATTAAAAAGATACTATTATAAGTAGGATATAATATAAAATGTTTACATTATTTCATGGGAAATGTTGCTTCTGCTTGCCAAAGAGCAGAAAATCAAATATGCCATATAGTAGTTGGTAATTGTTTAGAACTCACTCTGTTTTAACTTAGTAAAATTATAAGCCTCAATCGTGACTTATTGTACTGACCATAGAACAATCTGCAAGGCATTTTTATATTTGAGTAATCTCCTGTAAAATCCTGTCTAATACCCATATATAACCCCTTTCTATTAATCTATTTTTAAGAAATATGAAAAAACTTCCAGAGTTAGAGTAGAATAAATTTATAGTATCATGTGCTTCATCTCTTCTATGGAGACATATATTTAAAGAGATAAAACTAAGATGAAGAAGGTTTTGGTTATCAAAAATGGCTTAATGAGTTTTAGGTGATGCATGAATTGATCATTTCTGGTAGATATTCAACAACTATTATTTCTTTAGATCTTGATCAATAGGTCTTATAATAATAGGTCTTTGAATTTTAAAGCAAAACATTTGCTTTCAATTTGAAGGAGCTATAAAAAAGGGAGAGGAATATTCCATAAAGAATTGGCTTAGGCCAAGGCCCTGTGAATATACCAAATAAGAATTCAAAAAGCAATTTATTTGTTTCAGTTGTCCATGACTTACCCACTATTCCTGGACTGCAGTAATGATGGTGGCCTCAGCACTGTTGTCAATTAAAATCCATGGAGGTACAGAGAGACAGAGGCTGGAGCGAAGAGGAGTCACAGAATTATTGGCCCTATTCCATTTTACAGTGAGCACAGAGACATTTTACTTTCAGGCATTCAGCCTTTCCTTCAATTCCTTGTGTCATTTATCAAATGAAACTGTCTTCCCTTTAAAAGGCAAAGGGAAGTGTGTCTGGGTGTTTCAGTCCGTTAGGTGTCATCTGACTCTTGATTTCTGCTCAGGTCATGATCTCCGGGTCCTGGGATCAAGCCCCAAGTCTGGCTCCTCACTCAGTGGGGAGTCTGGTAGAGATTCTCTGTCTCCCTCTCCCTCTGCCCCTCCCCCTCTCAAATAAATAAATAGATCTTTAAAAAAAAAAAGGCAAAGGGAATATTTGAGCAATACTTCCATATCTGCTTTACTGATTAGTAACATATTGTTCTACTATGCACAAGAATTAGGTGCCATGGATGGATTCAAAACTGGGTATTTTCAACTTTAATACCCCCAAAAAAATTATGAGAAGGAGGGGAAGTTAAAAGGAAACTATGTTTGGCATCTGTTTGAAATATGAACTGACCCACAGAGGGGCGCCTGGGTGGCTCAGTCGTTAAGCGTCTGCCTTCGGCTCAGGTCATGGTCCCAGGGTCCTGGGATCGAGCCCCGCATTGGGCACCCTGCTCCGCGGGAAGCCTGCTTCTCCCTCTCCCACTCCCTCTGATTGTGTTCCCTCTCTTGCTGTGTCTCTCTCTGTCAAATAAATAAATAAAATCTTTAAAAAAAAAAAAAAAAAAGAAATATGAACTGACCCACAGAAATAAACTTATTCACTTCAGTAATTCTTTTAAACAAATAGATATTATGATTTGCATTTGAATTGAACCTGATGTACCCACAAAATTCTGATCATACATCTTTCATTTTGGATTTAAAATTGGCAGTAAAGCTTTTCAACAAGATGCAGGATAATTTCTGGGAAAACAAAGTTAACCTCATCTATCTATTTATTTATTCATTCATTATTTAGAGAACAAAGTTAACTTTAAATGAAAGTTGAATAAAACAAGGATTCTTATTTCTTCATAGTAGGAAGTTGATTGTGAATATGAAGATTTCAGTACTCTTAAAATTTTATCTAGACATAGTACTTGAAAATTCCTCATTGCTTACACCAGTAACCAAAATATTTGGTATGTGTAGATGTGGTATTATATTAGCTCATACATAGATCAATAATTTTAACATTTCTTAATCTTTGTTTATAGAAGTGGAATTAATTCAGTGTGCCTCATTAGGGATTTATTTATTTATTTATTTATTTATTTATTTATTTATTTTTAAAGATTTATTTATTTATTTATTTGACAGCGAGAGACACAGCGAGAGAAGGAACACAAGCAGGGGGAGTGGGAGAGGGAGAAGCAGGCTTCCCGCGGAGCAGGGAGCCCGATGCGGGGCTCGATCCCAGGACCTTGGGATCATGACCTGAGCCGAAGGCAGACGCTTAACAACTGAGCCACCCAGGCGCCCCAGGGATTTATTTTTTTCAGAGGAAAGATTAGGCAACGGCTTAACAGATGTAGAAAATCATGAAAGGTTAAGTCTCTACTTCTAAGTAATTTGTAGATACATTCCCCACATTTATCAAAGTAGTGTGTGTTACAGAAATTATTATATGGAATCAAAGCATATTAGAACCATAAGGGACTCTTGGATATGGTCCCATATAATCTCCTCATTTAATCAATGTGTAATTACAGGTAGAAGGGTGGAGCAACTTCACCGAATTTATCAGTGACAGCATTATATCTTTTGATTTCATTCATTCATTTGTACATATATTCATTCGTTCAGTTTTATGTTTATTTTAGAAAGTGCTTAAGAAATAAGATGCTGATAACACCAAGGTCTTTGAAAATCTGTGTGTACCCACTCACAATCAGACCCCATGCCTTTGAATCCAAGGACAATCACTAATGCCATGTTATCTCTTTGCTTTACTTTATAGTTTACTACATGTCTATTTACTAGTAAAGCATATGTTAATTTTGCAAGTGTTGGAACTTTATGTAAGCAGTATCATACATATTGTATCACTCTGAGACTTATTTATCACTTAATGTCATATTTTTCAGATGTAATACTATAATAATGCAGAGGATGTAGTCCATTCATTTGTACTGCTGCACAGTGTTCTATTTATGGATACACCATTATTGATTCTTTCTTCTCCTTTCCATATGCATTTCAGTTGTTTCTAGTTTCTTGCTATTACAAGCACTGCTGTTATGATCATTCCTGTACAGGTCTTTGGTTAACAAAGTCAAGGGTTGTTAGGGTTTCTCTAGGTTATACACTTGATATGGATTTGCTGAGTCAGATAAAGTTTTACTGGGTTATGTGACTTTGTTTTCTGAAATGACTCTATCAAGGTTCTCTCCGAGAACACCTTTGAAAAATGAGAGTTTCTGGTCCTCTGCATCCTAAACTAATCTTGTCATTGTTTAACATTTTAATTTTATCAACCTGGTGTGTTTTCAGTCATTTCCTACTGTTGTTTTAAGTAGCATTTCTCTAAATTCTTAATGATATAGGTCATCTTATATTTATTGGCCGTTCATATTTTCTCTTCTGTGGAATATCTATTTATTTTACCTGTTACACTGCTTCATTTCTTATAGACTTGTATGTTATGTATTTGCTGTACAAATTACTTGTTTGGTTATTTATGTGGTAAGTATAATCTTGTTTTTGCCCTGTTCATCAACATTTATAAGGAAAATCACTTTTTTAAAATGCCCATTCTATATGAATGAAGCATTCTTAAATAGGTATGAATTTAAAAATAAATTATATACATTTGAAAAGCAGAGTAATTTAGAAAAGAAATACATTTTCTCTACAGGAAAGCCTATATTGGTATCTTAGTGCCAGCTTGAAACTGTTAACACTAAATGTTCCATTTTGGTAGATTTTAAAAATTTTACTTTGAGTATGCTCAATGCCATAAATATCTGACATTTCTAAATAATGAACAGTCCCTGAAAATATACATGCAAGATGTTAGTAGCCAAATCTACTTTATGAAAACAATAGTATATATCCACCTGCTCCTTAATGCCCCCTTTAAAGGAGAATTTCGGTTGTGTCCTGTTTAATTTTTCTGATAAAAGCGAGTGTGAGAGAAGAATGAAGGAATCTCTGGTAATTGGCAAATGTTCAAATGTTCAGATGGAAGAAATGTTCAGATGGCAGTTTTGCAGCCATTTCTTTCTGGGTGAACTTAATGTTTACCTATTTTCATTGTTTCACAGGATCTTGCCCCCTCTCCTCCATCACCTCCCCACCCATAACACATGTACAAATCCTGAACTTTTTTTTTTTTCTGTTATTAAAATATGGAACTTTTGTTAATTGTGAACACTCTTTTTTCTCTCTCTACTTTTCTGGTTTTGAGAAGAGAGGACCTGACCATCACTTTATCTTTTATTTTATAACTGAAACATTTCTGCAGAGATGAAAATGTTGATTCTTATTGTTTTATGATTAAAAAAATAAATGCACACAGCTGTCAGAGAGTAGTGATCTTCAGTCTGCATTAGGCTAGCAAAGATTCAAACTTGTGACCTGACGGTGATAAACTTGAATTTCCTTCACCCAGCAGCAATCCCATGAGTTTATTTCCTTATCATTTGATTGTCTTAAACGGAGTTCATAACAATCATTTTTCTGTCAAACCTTATCTTTCCTTGTAACTGAAACCTTTAAACCAAGTAAAATTTTTTTAATTGTATCCTTTTGTAAATAAAACTTTGTATTGATTGGATTTTAGCTTATTTAGGGAATGGTATTCATCATTGCTATAAATTATATGTTTGGGGAAAATATTATGTTTGTGAAAACATGGGAAAATAATTAGTATAACAATCTACTTCTGTGAATTAGGTATACATTATACAAAGCTTTGATTACAACACCATTTCTTGAAAGAGCTAAGCCTGTGTAGAAATATTGGCTCCCTACAAATCACCTTGTTGATGTTTAGAAATTACTTTCTCTGAGCCTTATTTCCTTATCACTAAAATGGGCTTAATATGGAACAGCATCATAGAGTGTTTTTGACCATTAAACAGATACTGCTTATGAACTGGAAGCTCAGAGAGCAAGGAGACTTCCACATTTGGTATCAGCAGAGGGCTATAGTTAACGGTTTGCCAGCAAAAAAAATTATATATATATATACACTAAGTGTGTGTGTATGTGCATATGTATATGTATTACAAAGTAAAAACCATAGGACAAAAGAGGCTTTGGGGTTAAAATCTAAAAATGATCATCCTAAAGAATAAGAATCATATTCCTCTCCACTCTTTCCCCTTTCCTCTCTCCTCTTCTCTTCCCTTACTACTTTGAATTTTTTATTTCATAATTTATTTTCAAAGAGATGGTATATGTCATTCTGTTTCCACGCTAGGTATAGTCTTTTGAATCCAATCATTTTAACTTTGAATAATGTATCCTCATTTGAGTTCACCACAATTTATATATACCTTCCCTTAATAATAAAATTTCACTCCCTGTCTGCAATGGTGCACCTGCTAATCTTGATTGTATCTCCTAGGGGGCAGGTTCAAGTGGAGGTGCTAGGACATTTTCTATATGCTGTTAGAAGCATCTGCAATGTGGTTGCACCTATTTATTCCCCCACCAATGGGTATGAGGGCTCTTGTTTTCCTCACATCCTCACCAACACTAGGTATTAGTATTTTCATGTCACTGCATTTATGTTGAGAAATTACATTTATCTCCTTGTTTTTATTTGTATTTCCTTAATTAACAGTGAGTCTGAACATATATAAGTTTCTTATGTTTATTACCATTACCATTATTACCATTACCATTACCATTATTACCATTTAGTTTTCTTCTGTAATTTGCCTTTTAATATCCCTTTTCCCATTTTCATTTTGAGTTAATTGTATTTTCCAAATTGGCTTTGAGGTCTATTTAAAATGCATTTTAGAAACTCATACTTTGTCTGTTACATCTTGCAAATACTTTCCATCTGCCTCTCTCTCTTTTTTAAAACTTTAAGAGGTTTTTCTTATTTTATGTCACACCAATATTTTTAAGTGAATAAAAATATGAATATTTTCCTTTACGATTTGTAATGTATTTGCTTTTTTCAGAAAAAAATAACTTTATGCCTCGAGATCAGAAAGTCATTTTTATACTTAATTAAAAAGTTATTTGGAGCACCTGGGTGACTCAGTCGGTTGGACGACTGACTCTTGGTTTTGGCTCAGGTCATGATCTCTGGGTCCCCTCTCCCTCTGCACCTCCCCCACTCACTCATTTTTTCTCTCTCTCTCTCTCCCAAATAAATAAATAAATAAATTTTTTAAAATGTCTTTAAGTTTTGCTTATTAATATATATATAGTTTTTTGGTGCGTGTTTGTTAATACAGATCTAATATTTTTTCACTGAAAAGTCTTTTGTACTAATGCATTAAATTAATAATCTGTCTTCGATACTATTATGAATACATTTGTACCTTTAAATGTATAATCGGTTCTACTTGGGAATCTTTACTGGAGTCCATAGATATATTTGTCTATGTGTTACTGGTATCATACTCTCTTAATTATCAAGTTTTCTATTTAAATCTTGGTGTGTCAGAGCCAGATCTATTCATTACTCTTCTGTTTCAAAGTTGATATTCATGGAGAATGACTGTACTTCATGAATTGAGACTCAGTTTCTTAGTTCCAAGAAAATTCTATTTAAATTTTTGTAGTAACATCAATGAATGTATAGATTATATTAGGGAAAATCAGCATGTGTCTATTATTTAATAATACTTTGGTTTCTTCAATTGTTCATAATCTATTTTATTTTTATTTTTTATATTTTTAAAAGATTTATTTATTTGAGAGAGAGAATGAGAGAGAGAGAGAGAGCACATGAGAGGGGGGAGGGTCAGAGGGAGAAGCAGACTCCCTGCTGAGCAGGGAGCCTGATGCGGGACTCGCTCCTAGGACTCCAGGATCATGACCTGAGCCGAAGGCCGTTGCTTAACCAACTGAGCCACCCAGGTGCCCCATAATCTATTTTATGATCATTAATGTATTTTCCTTCACAAACTTCTTGTGCTTCTTAAAAAAAAGTAATACAAGGTACTTGTAAGTTGTTGCTATTATTTTGTATATTTTTCTATTACACTTTCTAATCATTTTTACTAATGTATAGGAATATCATTGATTATATAGATCTTCTATACAGCAACCTTGTTCAACTTCATTGTCAGTCCTAATAGTTTGTACATTTTTTTTTTAGGTCTTTATTTATTTTTCTTGGTGAAAAAATCTAGAAAGTATCAAACAGAATTGGTGATTGCGGACAACACTGTCTTTACTTGAAACAGAATTCTAGTTTTATATTAACTTTGCTGTTGATATTGTAGGAAAATATCTTTTATCAAGTTAGCAAAGTTTCTCTCTCCATTTCTAGTTTGAAAGACATTGCTTTTGAATCAGAAATAGTTATAGATTTTTTAAATTTAGCATAATTATCATAGTTTTTCCCTTAATGTTCTAATCTGGATAATTACAATATTGATAAAATTTTATGCTGAACAAATTACACGGTGGACCTTGCTGTGGCAGAATTGTGCAGATATGTTATCTATAGAGAAATTTGTTATCCATAAGGGTTCAATGTGCCACTGACATTGTTAGTGTGCTTTACAGAGGAACCGAGAGTGTTGGTAGTTTAGTCCATTTTTATCAAAACTCCACAAAGGAGTGGTTAAAGTTATGTCCCATTCTATCCACTTTCACCTATGTTTTTAATCTTACCCTCTCTTTAGGGTCTCTGTCACTTACATACAAGATGCTGTTGTTTCTCCCATCTTAAAGATGAAACAAGATTCTCTTATAATCTCCTTAAACTATGCCATTTCTCTGTTATTTTTATATCTGGATGGCACAAAGAAGTTGGCTTAATGGTACAGTTAGATTAAGAGAAAGGAAAATGTTGGGGTGCCTGGGTGACTCAGTAGATTAAGCCTCCAACTCTGGATTTCAGCTCAGGTCATGATCTTGGGATCCTGAGATCAAGCCCTGTGGTGGGCTCCATGCTCAGTGGGAAGTCTGCTTCTCTGACTCTCTCCCTTTCCCTTTGCCCCTTCCCTCCACTCGTGCACTGTCTCTCTCTCTCTAAAATAAGTAAATAGATCTTAAAAAAAAAAAGAAAATGTCATAACCCTGTCCATCTCTAATAAGGACTACATATAACCAGTGATTCAGTATTAATGCCTTTCAATAACAATGTCATTTTTCTGAAATAAAAATTTTGTGTATTTCATCTGTTTTTGGTATATGCATTAAAACTAATTTCTATAATCAGATTATCAGCTTTATTTTAAACCCATCTTCAAGAATTGGTACCTATTTTGATTTCTGAATCACGTGTCTTCTTTCTGTGGTTTAATAGTTAAGCTATGTCATATGTTCATTATTTGGAATTCCCAGATATCTAGATATTCACAGAAGTAGTTTTGAAGTTCTGTTACAATATTTCAAAATGTCAAATGGAAACAATAGAGTTAATAATAAACCATCTATGCTAATTAACTGATTTGACAAATATTGCTTTTGGATCTTTTATCAATTCAATATGGTATCATTTGATTAATTTTGTTTGCCTGAAAGTTAATTTAAAAAGCATATTTCCTTTAATTAAAATAATGGGGAAATATTTTCACATTCCATAGATTAGTTCTGTTATGCTTCCATTTAGGGAAAAAAGTTCCATATGAAACTTGTCTATGTATTATATGTATAAAATATAGGTAGGTAAATTTTTTTGGATTTTGTTTTTTGTCTCCTGCTGCTTCTTAACTGTGACCTGTGGAGTTTGAAAGATTATGTTTCATGATATGCTTTTTAGAGACTCCTTCCCCAGTAACTCAAATTTAAGCAGAGGATTGTTGTTAACTTTATCTTAAATGCAGCTCAATATCGCATGCAGAGGCCATTAATACATCACTGTATCATAAAAGTTGTGTGAAAAAATATTTCAAAAATGTCTATGGTGTGATCCAAAGTTCTTTAATTCAGAGTTTTACCTTCGTTTACTCCTTAAGGGATACATGCTTTTATTTTTGTTTTGTAAACTTTAAGCATGAAAACAACATAACTTTTAAGGGAACATAAATAATTTTAATGGAAATGACATTACTTTATACAATATCAAAACAAATTCAGCAAATTCATCATTTATGTCCTCTGTTTTTCTTATTTCTCATCATTAGCTAGGCATAAGGCCTGAAATGAAATACATTCTCATCAGTCTTTCACTGACAGGCCACTTTTATCAATTGCATGCTGTGCTTGTACGCAATAGATCAGTATGTGTGAACTTGACACTTTCATCACAAGATGACTTCTTTTGAAATGTTGTCTATGTGAGTCACAGAAACTATATAGTAAAATTACATCAGGAGTTCTGATTCTGAGAGTTCACCATAGAGATAACTGAATGAAGCTTTGGTCACCTTCCAAAAGGAAATTCTATCAACATTTGGAGGCAATAAACAATAGCAAGAAACTCAGTTTACTTGGCATTCTGCTAAGGACAATAAATGCTCTTTTTTCTTTGGAAGGATTAAAATTGAAGTGATGAGATAAGAATCCTATAAGCACCAGCTCTAATAGGTTAAGTATTTTTTAATATTGAGTTCTATCAAGCTGTATTTTATTAATCATCTACTATATACCAGGGATTCTGAAAGATTCTGGAATACAAATAATACCTGTACCTAACTTCAGTTATGATAGATATTTAATAGTCAGTTACGATAGATATTTAAACAGATAAAAATTAATTGTAATAAAAATTTTTGACTATTTACTGAGAGTTGAAACATACTATGTATTCTGGTGAGCACAGAGAAGAGAATGTTCCAGGGCTTTGAGAAGTGATGGTGGAAGGCCTTGTGAGGGATATGAAGATTAAGCAAACACCTGAAGGAATTTCTATAAATATTCACAAGTATGGAGCTTAACATTTCTGAAGTTTTCAAATTAGCCTGTATTTGTGATATCTCTTTCCTCCTCCCCTCCTGCCTCCCTGGATTTAAGGAATTTGTTCTTCAGGCCTTGAGCTCTGCCACATTGATCTAAAACCCCTGGATGTCGCCTGCTTTTGGAAAGGGCTCTTGAGAAGATTCATGTAGTTTCAAATCTGAGGTGGAATGTGATGTAGGGACATGTGTGCTGGAACTGTTCTTTTAATCTTGTGAGACCTGATTACTAAATATTTAGGAACTTAACAAGCCAGTTTGGGGAGCTTGAAATTTATCATGATTGTAGTATTTATACCCTGGAAGTTGGTAAAAGCAAGAAATCAACCTCCCTATCCTTTCCTGTAACTGATTTATCAGCATACCACCAGGTATATCAAATGAACTAAAATTGATGGCCTAGGAAGGGTAATATTGTGAAATCCATTCAAACAAATATTCTTAAATTTTTTTTTCCAAGATAATTTAGTGGAGCCATTAAGTGGTAGGAATGAGAGGAATGGAAAGTAATACATGTTATTGACAAGTTTGAGCTTTTCTGTACATTAAGGAATTTGGTACTTTTCCAGACTTTTTTATTTCACTAAAAAAAGAAAAAGAAATAAAAGAAAGAAAGAAGGAAAGGAAGGAAATGTTGCTTACCATACTGATCCTCTTTAGGAGATAGTTTAACAAAATCCATGGGATCTAAAGCCTCATCTCAAATTATTCCTTCTAATCATATGATTTCCCCTCTAAGCAGAATTCTGGCACATGGATTTATCTACATATTATCACATTTCTACTCCTATACTTATGGTCCAATGTTATTGTGGCCCCTTTATAGAACTGACCACCAGAACCTGCCAAGATGGTCCCCAGCTTAATTACTCTCTGTTCAGAGATGTCTGGCAGTGGGCAGTGAGTCATGTGGCCTATCTGCTGGAGCTGTGTTGACTGCCGGTGACCTATTTTATTAATAAATATTTAAAGATAATTTATGATGTTAAATGAAATTTCTCTTTTATTTCACCTTTTCTATGCCTCTAATTCAGTGTTGCCCAATAAAATACAATACACCATTTTTTTTGTTGTTGTTTACCTGAAATTAAAATTTAACTGAGCATACTGTATTTTTATTTTCTAAACCTGGCACACCTACTCCTCTCTAAATTTCAGTCTGACCCTTAGACAGCAAGAAAATTTTGGGAAGTGTATAAGCTTCTCAGATTTATAATGGAAGGAAGTGGAAGTGAGGGGGAGATGATCTTTTTAATCTGCTGGTTCTCTGGAAAGTTGCAAAGGCTTACAGGCTTACCTTTAAAAATCCTATTTAAGAATGTGTTTCTAGTATCCTTTAAGCTCGAAAAAAGAGAACATCAAGTTCAAATTGGAAAATATAAACATCTTTCTCAGAGAGAAAATATATCATAATCCCTCCAAAAATAAATAAAACGAGAATGACAAAGGAAATAATCTAAACATTTAGAAATGCTTTATTTGGAAGGGAAATTTCTAAGATCATAATGTGTGATTTAAAGCAAAGCTTTTATATGCTCTACCTTCATGTAATTATTAGAGATTCCAATATACAATGTTTGGAACTTATTAAAAATAACTTTTATATCAGTTTCTGTAAGACTTCTTCCATGGAGGTGGTATTTTGCAGCAGTAAATTGCAGGCGTTAGGCTCTGTCTCAATATGAATTCTATCTTCATTTCCTATCCACTTGTGTACCTTTGTGTAAATTACTTAATTCCCAGGTTAAGTTTTGTCATCTCTAAAATAAGGTAACCAAAGCACCTTGTTCATAGAGTTCTTATGGAAAGTTAGTGCATATAAAGCACCAAACAACCAACTGGGAAAAATGTGGAAATGGTTAATTAAGAGTAATTATGAATGTTTACTGCATTCAAACACAATATAGGATTTTCATGGTTTATATTAGTATTTATGCAGTGAGTCCATGAACTACACTGGGAGTCTGTGAAAATTGTCCCAACCATTTGTTCCTGAGAGACTTCATGGAGTGTATCTTTTGTGTTGGGTGGTAATAAATTAGTGGAAAGCCAAAGGAGTGCACTACCCACATTAAAAATTTTATTCTTGATTGAGTTAATTTTAAAAATATTAATACTAAAGATTTATTGAGATATCTTGATAGCTCAGCATATTCCTTCAACTTTAATGATATATTTATCAAAGAAATGGCTGAGCAGTCTGTAATATCAATACTTTTTGCCTATTAAAACTATTGAATAATACCAAAGTAAAGATCATAAATTGACTTGATTAAGAATAAAAGGGAGGCTTTTTAACTGACATTTAATGATCACTCTTATTTTAGAGGAATGGCCTTATAGAAATTTAACAACCTGCTTTTTGTTTACCAACAATTTTCTAATTTTAGCTAAGATACATTTTTCATTGGATCTACTTCCTGGAGAATGTATATTATTATTATTATTATTATTATTATTATTATTATTTCATTCAGTGCACATACACAGTATACAAGCAAGTGGGTTTTTTCTAATGGTCATAATGCTAGCACTGTAGATTCTTAACCAGTACTAACAGCCACAGTGACACATTAGCATGTACATGATATGATAACAAGCATGGAGATTTCTTGACATGGGCCCTTTTATAAAAAGGGGTCAGCCTGTTCAAGGTCCTCCTCCCTTCCTTTGGTGATTATTGGGAGTATTTCTCCAAGAGTTGTGGAGAATTACAAACACAATCCTATACTTTTAATTTAGAAAGTTTTGAGTTGGCCCAACATAATTTATTCATTAAAAATTAAGGGACTTCTCTTTTCACATTCTTATGCTTTTATTTCTAATTCAGTAGACTTGAGTTTTAATGTGATTAACTTTATCACTCTTTTAATGTCATTTTAGAATTTAGAATTTCTTGAGAAATTCTACCTACCCAGAGATCATAGAAATAATTCCCTACATGCCTTTCAGAAGTTTTTTTTTAATTTAATTTTATTATGTTATGTTAGTCACCATACATCATTAGTTTTTGATGTGGTGATCCACGATTCATTGTTTGCATATAACACCCAGTGCTCCATGCAGTACGTGCCCTCCTTAATACCCATCACCAGGCTAACCCATCCCCCCACCCCACCTTCCCCTCTAAAACCCTCAGTTTATTTCTCAGAGTCCATAGTCTCTCATGGTTCATCTCTCCCTCCAATTCCCCCCCTTCATTTTTCCCTTCCTTCTCCTAATGTCCTCCATGCTATTCCTTATGTTCCACAAATAAGTGAAACCATATGATAATTGACTCTCTGCTTGACTTATTTCACTTAGCATAATCTCCTCCAGTCCCATCCATGTTGATGTAAAAGTTGAGTATTCATCCTTTCTGATGCTTGAGTAATATTCCTGAGTAATATTCCTGGGTATTTACCCCAAAGACACAGATGTAGTGAAAAGAAGGGCCACATGCACCCCAATGTTCATAGCAGCAATGTCCACAATAGCCAAACTGTGGAAAGAGCCGAGATGCCCTTCAACAGACGAATGGATAAAGAAGATGTGGTCCATAGATAAAGTTGACTTTAAAAGTTGCCTACGCTGAGGTGCCTGGATGGTTCTGTCAGTAGAGCATGTGACTCTTCATCTCTGGGTTGTGAGTTCAAGCCCAACGTTGGGTGTAGAGATTACTTAAAAATAAAATCACAACTTCAGGAAGGAAGGGTACCACCAAAAGTCCTGAAGTTTTCTGCCATGCCAGCCTTTCAGAAGTTTTAAAGTTGACTTTTCACATTTAGTTTTTTAATTTGTCTGGAGTTGTTTGCTGCATAACATAGGTATTCATTTTTTTTTTTCTTTTATGGATAAGCAATTATTAAAGCACCATTTAAGTGTCACCACTGATCTGTCACAATCCAGTTTTCATGTTTATTTGGGTCTATTTCTACAATAGTAAATTTGGTCCATTTATCTATTTCTTTGTTGGTGTTCCAATGCTACAATATCATAATCATGATAGCTTAATAATGTCTCATTTGATAATAGTTCAAGCTCAACAAACATATTCCTTTCCTTCTACATTGAGTTGGTTGTTATTGACCCTTTGTTGAGTCCTATAAATCTTAGAATTAGCTTGTTAAGGTCCACATGCATATTCAAAAATCTTTTGTTACGTTGACTGGAATTGCATTGATTTGACTGGAATTGATAATATGCAGATGAGTTTTCAGGACACCATAAATTATTGAGTTTTCCATACATTAACAAGGCATACTGTCAAAATATTTAGGTTTTTTTCCGTATTATGTCAAGATTTCTTCAACTTCCTTTATTAATGCTTAATTATTTTCAGAATGTGCATGCTTCTATTGGGTTATCTAGCATTTTATACTTAATATTTGTCTATATCTTCATGGAGCCTAATGTGAGTTGAATCGTGTCCTCCCCAACAGCATATTGAAGTCCTAACCCTCAGTACTTGTGAATGTAACTTTTTTTTGGAAATTGAGTCTTTGTAGATGTAATCAAGTTAAGGCAAGGTCGTACTAAATATGGATGGACCCCAAATCCAATGACCAGTGTCTTTATGAGAAAGATTGAGGATTTAGAGAAAAAAACACATACAGAGAGAAGATTGCCATGTTAGGATGGAAGCAGAAAGTAACAAGCACTTCATGATAGGATGGAAGCAGAAAGTGACAAGCCAAGTGCTAAGGATTGCTGGTACTCACCAGACACTAGGAAGAGGTAAGGAAAGATTCTCTACTAGAGTTTTGGAGAGAGTATGACCCTGCTGACACCATGATTTCAGACTTCCAGCCTCCAGAACTGTAAGAGGATAAATATATGTTGTTTAAAGCCACTCATTTTATTGTAGTTTGGTATGGCAGCCCTAAGAAACTAATACAAAGTCATGTTTTTGAGTGTAGCCTTTCACTTCTTGTTATTACAAAAGTACTGTAAGCAATAACAGTCAGTTTCACTTTGATATTATTTCTACATTTGATCAAGAGTGTACATGTTACATATGACAAAAAATGAAAGAGCACTGATGGTATTTTTTTGTGTACCCACTATTTGCTAAGATCTGTACAAAGTGCAGTATATGGATTACTTAATATACTATTCACATCAACTTTATAAGGAATTAACTTTTACAGTCTTCTTTTCTTATAGATGAAATGATCAAAAGAGAGGGAGATTTCGTTTTCCCCCTTAAAGCTGGTTGAATAGCAGAGCCATGATCAAATCTTAGTTCTGGCTATCCTTAAGAGTTTTTAAATACCTTACGGTAACTGCCTTTCCTTAGTAGAGGTTCAAAGATCATTACAAAGTAAAGGGTCATTGCTGTTAATCATGCTTGGAGGTTTAAAGAACAATATTTTATTCAAATAAATATTTCCCTAGAACTCCAATATATAAAAGAGGGGCAGAAATTTCTGGAACTGTGTCTGCTTGTCCTAATCATTGTCACTCCCAGCCTGACCCCAGTACTACTCAATGAAAACTCAAGTCTTTGCAAAACATAGAATCAAAACTGACATCTTTAATAGTATGGAAAATGAGACTTATGGAGACAAAGTGATTTGCTCACAATCATTGTATCCGATCCTGACAGAACTGAGATCAATAGAAGTCCTACTGAGAAGGAGAGGACTAGCCTTTCAGGAGTTTTCAGTAGCATAATTGATATGGGTCACCTGGGCTTCATTTTTTCTTCTCATAGATAAAACAGGAAGCCCAGGCATTACTAAGCAAACTATCCCATAAATGCAGGCAGTACCATGAGCAGCTATGAGCAATGTGCATTTTATGAAATAACACAGATGTTCTGCATTATAAATATTGCTGAGACATTAAATACCATCTTAAATAGAGATTAATTACAAAGGTAATAATTGACAGTGATGGAGAATGCATGTCTTAGCTATGTGTAAAACATATTGTCTTCCATGTATTATTTATTAGACTTTGCAAAATATAGTTTTTGTAACCGGAGGAGGAACTAATGAATTTGAGCTAACTGATGAAAATTTTCTTTTCTTTTTCCCTTGCATCTAATCATTGGGAAAATGCATTGATCTTAGGTGAGCATGAACAAATATCTCAATTATTTTTGGTCAAAATTTCGAAATACATAGAGATTTGCAGTGTGGATTGTATAACAACCTGGCTTCCCTAAGGTATATCAAGGCCTTCAAGTACCAGTTGGTTATAAATTTTGCAAATTTCCACGTGATGGAAGTATGTTACCTGGAATAAGTGGTCCCTAACATATACCCTCAAATGTCAGAATATCTCCTGGGGTTGTATTTCCTGGAAATATGTTTGGGATAATAAATGACCAGGAAAAGGTTAAACCTTGACCTTGAAGATTTTGGAAAAAAAACACAATAATAAGCGTAGATTGAAATATATGTTTAAACATATATTACCGCTAAAGCTATCAGTATGTATATCAAACAATCAATCTGTAACAAGCAACCAGTGATTGTCTTAATATCTAACTTACTGGCATATACAATAAGCATTTGCAAATTTATCTATACCTCCCTTAATCCCTCTACATGGAAAATTCAAGTAACTCTCTTGAGATGTAACAGGAGAGGAAGTCTATTACACCTGTGTACATTCATAGCTTATGCCTCAGACTACAGATAAGCTTGAAACAGCCTGAGGTCAGTTTATGGAAATCAGTGCTATTGTAAAAACTAGTGAGTTATTTTGAGACATTGTAAGTTAAACTCCTATTACGCTCATACATCTTCTTGGATCATAATTAGACAGTAAATATACAGAAAGTGGCTTCTTCCTTTTCTTCAAATCTTAGTCCAGAGCTCAGATCAACATTTGAAAAGTCCTCCTTTGAGTAGGCATGGCTCTGCCTTCGTTCTGAACCGAGAACCTTGCCTGGTCTGATGGCATTAAGAACTTCTGTTCAAGTCAGTAGGATTTAGACAGAACCATTTTCCCAGTGTCCTGGGTTAGTTTATGTGCTATTTAGATACTCCTGGAATACAATAAAAGTTTTAGAAGAAAACTTATAGGAGAACATCTTTGTCACTTTGAAGTAGGCAAGATTAATTAAAATGGACACAAAAAGCACTAACCATAAATGAAAAAAGATAAGCTAGACTATATTAAAATTAACTTTTGTAATCAAAAGGCACAAATAAATTTGTGTAACAACACATAGAGAAGGAGAAAATATTTACAATGCATATATCTGAAAATGGGCTTTTGGAATGTATGAACTCCTAATAAATAAGGACAAAAGGTTAAAAATATAATAGCAAAAAAGGGCAGAAAATTTGAAGACACAACAGCGAAAAGATTCAAATAGCCAATAAAGATATGAGAAGTTGTCCAACTTCATTAGTCATTAAAAAATACAAATCAAAACTTCCAATGTATACCACCAGAATGGCGAAAATGACACAGAAAAAGTCAATTATGATGAAGATGTATATCCAACAAAAATTTCCTCCATTCCTGTGGATGTATAAAGTATTACAACTTGGAAAAACAGTTAACCAGCATTTACTAAAGCTTGTGATGAAGCAATTCAATACCCATGTATATACCCAGAAGGAATAGGTATATAGGCTTAATGAAGGATGTGAGGTAGGATGTTTATAGTAGCATGATTTCTAATTGCCTCATTCTAGAAATTACCCAGGTGCCCAGTAAGAATAGTGGATAAATTGTAGTATATTGACACAATGGAATATTATTCAGCAATGAGAATCAATCTTAGAAGTCAGGATAATGGGAACTTCTGGGAGATGGTAATGACTGGAATGAATTATTGAAGAAGCATCTAGAGCCCTGATAATAGTCTGTTTCTTCTTTTGAGTTCAGGTTACATAGGTGTGTTTAATTTGTGAAGTTATCAAGCTGACACAATGTTTGTACTTTGATTTTATATTATAATTCAATCAAATGTTAAGAATATATATGTGTGAGTTACCTATAGGCAGACTTCTTTTTTGCTCCTAACCCCACCTCTTATTTTCTGGCCTAACTTCTCTGTCCTGAGATTCTGCTTCATGTTTATCACTTGAACAAGGGTTTGTTTCAGAGAGTCAAGCATGTTGCCTAGAGCTCTCCCCATCCCTAGAGTTTCTTTTTTTTACCTAGACTGGATCATGCTTCAGTTAGATCTTGTACATCACTCTGAAGACCTTCTCTCAAGAGATAAATAGCTACCACACTGACATAAATCTCCTCCAGTCTTGACAATTCCTGTAGGTTCTTTGTGGATACATGGACACTGAGGTCTTTTTGGGGCATGGGTTTTCTATGTCCCCTCAAGAATTAATGATTTGGGCTCTAAATATCTCCCAGAAAGCGATTAGTTCTTATTTCTTGGTGAGTTTATTCTAGTCCTATCTAAGCCACTTCTAGGACCTTGCTCCTCCCACCCTCCTCCACACATACTCAAATATACCTTTTACACTTCACACGCTATAAGAAGAGCCTCACTAGCCTCGCTATGTATTTGAAAACTTGTCTAGTTAACTGAGGCTTGGAATTTATATTGTAAGATAGTCTTAACTGGTTTTTGTATTGTTATTTTAAAGAAGTGACGATTTATAATTTGTATGATGCTGGAACATTTAAAATTTAATAAGTTTTATATAAAGCATTTCAAGGCAGTATCAAATAAGAATAGCAGTTCCTTTCCTTTGACAATATGAAAAATTCATCTGCATTAGAAGAAATCTTCAAAATCATCAGTGAATTGCTCTGATAAATTATCTTTCACAGTTCAGCACATTTCCGTTTAACAGGTTCTGAGTAGGCTGAAGTGTGGATAGTTATGATCAAGGAATTACTGTATTTTTACTGACCACTTATTTAAAACATCAGTTGTGAATTTCCTACCCTGTAATGGACATCTTGGGTAGGCCCCATTAATATTCTGTTTACGTTCAGACATTAAAACAACTTTATTTTGAGGAATTAAATTTTTTTTTTTTAAAGATTTTATTTATTTGACAGAGAGACACAGCAAGAGACGGAACACAAGCAGGGGGAGTGGGAGAGGGAGAAGCAGGCTTCCCGCTGAGCAGGGAGCCCAATGCAGGGCTCGATCCCAGGACCCTGGGATCATGACCTGAGCTGAAGGCAGACGCTTAACGACTGAGCCACCCAGGCGCCCCTTGAGGAATTAAAATTTAAGGCAAGTCTAAATCTAAGCTTTGTCTTCACATCTATTTTCAGTTTACTCCTTGAACCCTCATCTCAAGCCTGATCTACCTTTTAAGGACAAGCAATAGGAAAGAATTTTGTGTCTGTTTTGGACCCTCTTTGTTCCATTTAATTTTTTTCCTCAGCCCCTCACCCCAGCTTCTGGCTCAAGTAGAGTCAGGCTGGTAAAACATCATGATAAGAACAAGGGCATATATTTCTCTATTTAGCTGATACCTGTGGTTCAGTATTAGCCAGTGAAGGCTCTTTTTCAAAGCAGGTGTTCTAATGCTTGTTTTTTTTGTGTGTGTGGGATTATTAGTCCATTCTTTCAAAGACTGTGTAAAGCCCCTGAATCTCACTGACCCTTAATATGGCAATATGCTCTCTGGCTGACTTCCTAGTCATCAACCCGTAGCTGTTATCCTGTCGTGGAACCCCCTACAGATTATTTCTTCTGGGAACCTGTCTGCCCCAATAGACATTTATTTTGGATAGTATCCTTTTAAAATATGTCAATTCTAGTGACCTTTCTGGGCTCTTCCTGGCCCTAGGTATCTGGGGCAAGCTTGCCCCCCAAGTACAGAAGTCCAGCTTGCTCCAATTGCTCTCTCTCTTTTTGCAGGCTCCTCAAGGCAGTCCCTGTCTTCAGATTATCCCAGACAAAAGCTGTGATAGGTAGCTATGCCCCCACCTCTCACCTATATGTGTAAAGCTCTCCCAAGAGTGCTCTTGACTTCTGTCCTGGTAGTTGCCCTGGACAAGCTGAAGAGTTTAAGCAGCTCAGTCAGAATCCTCTCAGGTAGTAAGATATAAGTTTCCCTTCTAGCAAGCATCCACAGCCTCTGAAAGTGTTCTTTTGGTGCCTCCTTCACCTGTGGGCTGATGGTGGGGGAGTCCCGATCCTCTCCACTGTGGGGATAAAGATGAAATGATGCAGCATTCTGTACTCCTGCCAATTTCTTTATAACAGCTCCCCTGTTCAATCAATCAACCCTTACCACACTTGTGTACCTTGAAGAGTGGTGTTAGTTACAAAACCTCTTTGCCTCATTCTTAGTCCTACATTTATGTGTTTAGCTTTCCTATTTAGAATTTTGTGTGTTTATACCTATTTCACGTCAGCTTTGAAGCTTAGCTGGAACTCAAAAAAGTCCCAATTGGCATGTTTTTGTATACCTAATACTCTAACACATATTCCAAACATATAGACCCATAAGTCTATAGTCTGTGATTCTATAGGATAGTGCATTCCCATAGGAACATAATGCAAGCCATAGTTATAATTCTAAATTTTCTAGTGCAACTATTAAAAAATTAAAAAGAGGCAAGATAAATTAAAATATAGAATATTTAACCCTTCATATTCATATAATCACTTCGACATGTGATCAGCATAAAAACTTAATGAGAGGGGGGCCTGTGTGACTCAGTCAGTTAAGTGTCTGCCTTCAGTTCAGGTCATGATCCCAGGGTCCTGAGATGGAGCCCCGCGTTGGGCTCCCTGCTCAGCAGGGAGTCTGCTTCTCCTTCTCCCTCTGCCCCTCCCCCTCACTCATGCTCTCACTCTCTCTCTCAAGTGAATAAATGAAATCTCTAATAAAAAATTTTAAAAACATTAATGAGATATTTTACGTACTTTAAAAAAATCCGAGTCTTGGAAGTCTGGCAGGTATTTTATACTTAAAGCACCTCTCATTTTAAGTAAGTACCTATATTTCAGGTACATAATAGTTCACAGGCTCTAGTGGTTACCATACTGGAAAGGGCAGCCATAGATTATTAACTCCTTAAGGGTATTATTTAGGCCTTCTTCATCTCTTTATGTATGTGGCACAGGTAAGGACATTGGTAAATGTAGGATGAATAAATATGTGAATTAATTTATGGGTATCTCTAAGAACACTTAAAATATCTGTCACTGTGAAGAAAGTTACAAGAACCTTTCATCCAATTGTCCTGAGGTTTCATCAATATGACGAAAGAGGAATGTTTATGTATTCACTCATTAAAATAATTAAAAGTAAGAGGAAGGAATAATATTGAGTTGGGAACTATTGGATAAAAAGCAAAGAGTTTGCTGCTCCTTAAAATATGATTTAGATTTTGGATTTAGCCACTTAACATGAATTCTTTTCAAAGAAAAAGCAATGCAAGTAGAATTTTTCAGTAGTTCCTTTAATATAGTTAAATGTGTTAGTGGTGATCCTGGATCCTGTGATCCTGAGGCTGCTGATGCCCCATCCTTCACTTATTAGCAATTTATGCTAATTCTAGTTGAGGTTACTAGGAGGAAAATCCAATATTTTAAATTAGTCATTTGGTCCACAACCAAGAGTGAGAAGCACATCAGTACGTTGATTAAATGTGCCTTTGGTAAGAAGAGGGCACAATTTGCTCTTCCTTTCATTTGCTATTCATTGACACCATTGTTTTAGGACAAGACTTCCACCTCTTATATATTCAATTTTTGTTTCACTTAGCAGATTTTCTAATTTACATATACATATAGTAAAATTTTACTGCCAGGCAAGCCTATCCAGAGACAATATTGATATTTATATTCTATTAAGTCCACAGGGAGCTATAAATGTTTTTATTGCACTCAAACAAAATGAACATATCCTATTGAAATCAATAATTTGTCAAATAATTTATGAGAACGATGGTTAAATTATGACCAGAATGAGTGTAAGGACTATTTTGAGGTAGTCTATGTTATTTTGTTTTATTCAGAATAAGAGAAAATATATTTGGGGAGAAAGCATGAGATTTGGAGACTGGGATTCCTAAATTCAATCCAACTTGAACTTGTATCATCTTGAGTAAACTACTCTAGGATTCTAACACCCATTATGAAACATTGTTGTTAGAATTAAAAATAAAGCAACAAGTGTGTATTAGCAGGTAAGAGCAACTCAGTAACTGACCACTTTACTACTTTTTTTTTTTTTTTGAAATTTCAATCACTAATATGGTGTTTATGCAGTAATTCAAGTCCTAAAAATATAAATTGCAGAATCTCTTTGACATAGATGTGGAAGTGGATATGCACATGATTAGATGAAATAGAGATTAACTTTCTTTTGAGTTGAGGTAGTGATTGGGAAGTTTCCATGTTAGAGTTGGTACTTGAGCTGGTCTATGAAGAATGTGTATAACTGTGATAGGTAGAAGAGGGGAGGAGAAAAAAAAAAACAGAGAAACAAAGCTATTAAAAATGCTTTTACTGCATGGCTGGCGAATGTAAAAACTTAAAAATTTAACTGAACCTATTTACTGCTGCTTTTGGTCCACATTGTTCTTAACCCCTTTATTAGTGATTTGTCAGTATAAATCTTAAAACTATTTGTGAACAAGGCAAACAAACATTTAGTCTGATATTTAGTCTGTGAGACTGCCATTGAGATTAAAATTGGAGATGTGAAAGTGTTTGTTTATATTTCATTGATAAGGTCTCAGTGGTGTTACCCTGTATTTTTTCTATCCTTTACTACACCTTGTACTTTCTAGACACTCAAGCAATGCATCCTGAGCTGCAAAAACAACTGATGTTCAAAAATTATATATAAAAATAATTATCAAGTAGGCATTAATATTGAAATAAAGATTGGGGGAAAGGCAAATCTATTTCTTCTTTTATTATTAATTAATTAATTTTTTTAGAGAGAGAGAGAAAGGGCACTCATGAGCAGGGGGGAGGGGCAGAGGCAGAGTGACAGAGAGAATCTTAAGCAGGCTCCATCCCAGGGCAGAACCCTACACGGGGTTCAATCTCACAACCCTGAGATCATGACCTGGGCTGAAGTCAAGAGTCAGATGCTTAACTGACTGAGCCACCCAGGTACCCTGTCTCCTTTTAAATTAATAGTATAAACTACTGTGAGCCTAAGTTTGAGCACAATATGATGCTAAATATACAGATTCAAGAGTGAGGGGAGTAATTTTTAGGATGTGATTTCATTATCAGAGGTTGGATTGCATTGTTAGACTATATTTCTAATATTTCAGCTCAATTCCATCTGCTTTTAAAAGTCATTTGATTAAAAGATGTAAGATGTAGGGTTTCAGTTATACTTTTCTAAGGCAGTCAAATAAATCATTTGTTTAATCAAGGGTATTATATTAAATAATGTATGTAATTGCTTCCCACATATTTAGAAGTCAGTGTTGTTTTTTGTTTGTTTGTTTGTTTGTTTTTGTTTTTTTCCTTAAGTAGGCTCCACACCCAATTTGGGGCTTGAACTCACAACCCTGAGGTTAAGATTCACATGCTCTACCAACTGAACCAGCCAGATGCCCCTGCTGTCTCCTGAATATTTAGATAACATTTTAATATACTATTATAAAACCATTAAGTTTTAGAACTACATTTTAGTTCATCACTTTTATTTTATAAATAAATGATTGACATCCTATTAGAAAAAAATGAGGCTAAAGATGTATTCTGTAAACTCCTAGCCTACTTCACTGTTTTATCAGATAATGTAATTTTATACAAGGTGAAGAAAATAGAATGTTTGAAATTAAAATATTAAACTCAGCAGAAAGTACATGATGGTGGAAAATTGTTCTTATTTCCATGGAAAATTGCATATGATCTCTTTTATCTCCTACAATCCCTCCACCATAGAGGAGTCATTTAGCAGATACATTTTATAGTTCTGTAAAAAATTTTAGATTATAAATTGCTCTGACCAGAAAATATTGTTGGAGGAAACAATCCTAAAGCCCTAGGCTAGAGCAGGATTAAGGTTCTTGAGAATGAAATAGCTATGTAATATTTTTGGCGTTTGGGAATTTTCCAGACATTACATTGGTGTTAGGTAAAATAATGGAGTGATTTTCTTTTTAAAACTTCAGTACTTCACATATACACTGAAAAAAACAAAAACAAAAAACAAACAAAACAAAACAAAAAAAACCTTCAACCAGCAAATGGCACTTACATAGTGAAGAATGCTGCTTATTTAGTTTTCCAGCCATGAGTTAAACCACCCATGTCTTAAGATACTGACACTGGTTATTTTCTAACTAAAATCTAAAAAGACAACTTCTGAAAGGCTGTATTATTTTCATTTCTTTATCCAAGGTTGCATGATTTATTATAATAGTTGCTATGCATTTTTAGGCTACTTGATCTGAAGCTAAGGACAGGGGGCAAATCACAGCTCTCAGGTGTTTTCAGTCTACCCTGAGTATGACCTTAGTACTTTCCATATGCCTCAGTAGTCTTCACATAGCATTTTTGTCAGGAATTTGCTAGAAGGAAAAAAGGAAAACAAAACCCAAAACTAAAAACCTCATCATTCCTTCACTGCAAGCCTCATTACCTGTTTTATATCAGCTAAGGAAAGAAACTGCAATTTTTCTTCTGTTTCAAATGTCTCTTGATGTCTCTTTACCTAAAGTGTTTTCTCTGACCATGCCTGGCATATGGATTCTCTTGAAGAGCATATCTGACTCTGTTGCTCTATGCAAAAACTTCCAGTAATTTCTCTTTATTTAATTGACTGCATCTAAACTCCTCAGCTTGGCATGGAAGCCTTTCTTCAGTTTCTGCAACAACTTCACATTCATCTTTACATGCGTTCTCCTCAAATATATTCTGTGCTGTCCACTGAATCTGTTTCTTTCTGTGTTCCATACTCCTTCTATTCTTCCTCTCTTTTATTTTTTTAATTTTTTTTAAAGATTTTATTTATTTATTTGAGATAGAGAGTGAGAACAAGAGCACTAGCCAGGAACGGCAGAGGGAGAGGGAGAAGAAGCCTCCCTGCTCAGTGCTGAGTAGAGAGCCCAATGCGGGGCTCGATCCCAGGACCCTGGGATCATGACCTGAGGTGAAGGCAGACGCTTAACCGACTGAGCCACTCAGGCACACCTCTTCCTCTCTTTTAAATATGCCTTTATTTCACTTAAAACGTATCCTTTAATAAGTACTTGGACTATAAAGTGCGAGAAAAATTTGCAAATAATAAAAAATCACGCCATCAAAAATAACATTGTTAACAGCAGCTGAACATTTTCTCAAATATTTTTCTAAGCATATTTAGAGTGTTAGACGGCCAGATAGACAAGCAGAAAAGCAATTTGCCTTTATATAAAGGGAAATCATCAAAACTCTCCACAAATTCTCCATTTTATTTGATGCTATAGTTAGTGGAGCAATGTCTAGAAGATTTTTAAAAATAACTTTTATTTAATGAAAATTTTACTTAGTTACATGTTTATTCAGGATTGATGAAGACATTCAGCCATTCTTACCCATGAAAGATCTCAAGAATATGATCCCTCCTGAACCTAGCTTTGAAGAACACCTACAATGAAATCAACTGTATAATGTAATAATTTTCTTTGCTTTCACTGGAAATTTTAACAGTATCTCTTCTAAGGGGACATTAATCTGAAGTTCATAAATTCCTGAAATTTAATATTTTTTCCTGTTAAATTCTACTACATGGTCACATACTTACATGTAACATAGCCATAATTCTTAAAATAAGAGAAGATAAATAATGACTTGGAAAAATCGATGAAATGAGAGTCTCTTAATGGTTGGAAAGCTAGACAGATTATTTGTACAAGAAAAGTAATACATTTATTTTTACTGAAATGTAATAGCTTATTCATTCACTTACTATTTGGTTGGATTTCATCAAGTTTTTGTTGTTGTTGTTGTTAGTTTGTTCAACTAGCTTGTTTGTTTGTTTTGCTTTATTTTGTTTCACATTATGTCAGAAGAACTCACCAGGGTTGTATTACCTGAATTCTTTCATCAGTGAGAAAATTTATCATTTGTTTTTGCTAGTTAATAAGAGTATGGATGGGTGTCATATTCTAAGGTCAAGTTTTCATCACTTGAGAATTTTAGGATATTTTACGAATGTCTAAGGACTTTTACTTTTTTGATGAGGTATAAATTGCTAGAGTTTCCTTCACCCCTTCCCAATCTCCCCAACTACTGCTTGTAGTCAATTATTGATTTATTTTGAAAACCTGATATTCTCTTTCAATCTGAATATTTAGATTTTCTTTCCTTTCTTCTATTTTTGTCTCTATTTTTTGGTTCTATTTTCTACTTTCTACTTCATGGAAACCAGTTATTTTTGTAAATTTTCATCTTTTTTTCTCTAATTGTTTTACTGTCTTTTATTGTTACAATCTTCTAAGTCAGTAAAATTTTCAGCCATAGCTATTTTCCCACTTGTGGTTTCCAGTTTTTTTTATTTTGAGAATTAGAAAAGCAGACTACTAGTTTCTGGTCTGGCCTGTTAGGAACTAGGAAGCTGCCACTGTGGGTTTTTTTTTTTTTTTTTAATGTATACAACATAATTTATTTAAGCATTCACTTTTTTTTCTCTTTTTTTAAAATTTATTATGTTATGTTAATCACCATACATTACATCAGTAGTTTTTGATGTAGTGTTCCATGATTCATTGTTTGCGTATAACACCCAGTGCTCCATTCAATACATGCCCTCTTTAATACCCATCACCAGGCTAACCCATCTCCCCACCACCCTCCACCCTAGAACCCTCGTTTGTTTCTCAGAGTCCATTGTCTCTCATGGTTTGTCTCCCCCTCCGCTTCCCCCCCCCCCTCCCTCTTCCCCCCCTCTCTCTCCTTCTTCTTCTTCTTCTTTTTTTTTTTTTTAACATATAATGTATTATATGTTTCAGAGGTACAGGTCTGTGATTCAACAGTCTTACACAATTCACAGCGCTCACCATAGCACATACCCTCCCCAATGTCTATCACCCAGCCACCCCATCCCTCCCACCCCTCACCACTCCAGCAACCCTCAGTTTATTCCTGAGATTAAGAATTCCTCATATCATTGAGATCATATGATGCATGTCATTCTCTGATTGACTTATTTTGCTCAGCACAATACCCTCCAGTTCCATCCACGTCGTTGCAAATGGCCAGATTTCCTTCCTTTTAATGGCTGCATAATATTCCATTGTATATATATACCACATCTTCTTTATCCATTCATCTGTCGATGGACATCTAGGCTCTTTCCATAGTTTGGCTATTGTGGACATTGCTGCTATAAACATCGGGGGGTACGTACCCCTTCGGATCCCTACATTTGTATCTTTGGGGTAAATACCCAGTAGTGCAATTGCTGGGTCATATGGTAGCTCTATTTTCAACTTTTTAAGGAACCTCCATACTGTTTTCCAGAGTGGCTGCACCAGCTTGCATTTCCACCAACAGTATAGGAGGGTTCCCCTTTCTCCGCATCCCCACCAACATCTGTCCTTTCCTGACTTGTTAATTCTGACTGATGTGAGGTGGTATCTCATTGAGGTTTTGATTTGGATTTCCCTGATGCCGAGTGATGTTGAGCACTTTTTCAGCACCTAGTCTGTTGGCCATTTGGAGGTCTTCTTTGGAAAAATGTCTGTTCATGTCTTCTGCCCATTTCTTGATTGGATCATTTGTTCTTTGGGTGTTGAGTTTAAGAAGTTCTTTATAGAGTTTGGATACTAGCCCTTTATCTGATATGTCATTTGCAAATATCTTCTCCCATTCTGTCGAGTGTCTTTTGGTTTTGTTGACTGTTTCTTTTGCTGTGCAAAAGCTTTTTATCTTGATGAAGTCCCAATAGTTCATTTTTGCCCTTGCTTCCCTTGCCTTTGGTGATGTTTCTAGGAAGTTGCTGCGGCTGACATCGAAGAGGTTGCTGCCTGTGTTCTCCTTTAGGATTTTGATGGGCTCCTGTCTCACATTTAGGTCTTTCATCAATTTTGAGTCTGTTTTTGTTTGTGTGGTGTAGGGAAATGGTCCAGTTTCATTCTTCTGCATGTGGCTGTCCAGTTTTCCCAACGCCATTTGTTGAAGAGACTGTCTTTTTTCCATTGGACATTCTTTCCTGCTTTGTCAAAGATTAATTGACCATAGAGTTGAGGGTCCATTTCTGGGCTCTCTCTTCTGTTCCATTGATCTATGTGTCTGTTTTTGTGCCAGTACCATACTGTCTTGATGATTACGGCTTTGTAATAGAGCTTGGATTCTGGAATTGTGATGCCGCCAGCTGTGCTTTTCTTTTTCAACCTTCCTCTGGCTATTCGGGGTCTTTTCTGGTTCCATACAAATTTTAGGATTATTTGTTCCATTTCCTTGAAAAAAGTGGATGGTATTTTGATAGGGATTGCATTGAATGTGTAGATTGCTCTAGGTAGCATTGACATCTTCACAATATTTGTTCTTCCAATCCATGAGCATGGAACGTTTTTCCATTTCTTTGTGTCTTCCTCAATTTCTTTCATGAGTATTTTATAGTTTTCTGAGTACAGATTCTTTGCCAGTATTTCTTTTTCATTTCTTTTTTCTCTTTTGCTACACAAGAATGGATAACTTTACTAAGTTATAAACATGAGCATCTACCAAATACATAGGGAAATAACTTGTAAAAAGTTATCAAAAATATATAATGAAACATATGTACTCACTTAGGCATCATTTTTAAATCATCTATTATTTGTCCTATTTTAGGATTTTGATAAAATATAAAATGGCTTCCCTCCTTAAAAGCCTTAGTCCCAAAAGGATGGCACACAAACACAAATACACACTACAATAAAGATTGAGTGGAGTATACTACCTCATGGATCATTATTTCTCAGTCTCTTTTGTTGGCTCCTCAAACTTCTGGTTTATTTTATTTTATTATTTTATTTTATTATTTTATTCCATTATAGTTAACATACAGTATTATATTAGTTTCAAGTATATGATACAGTGATTCAGCAATTCCATACATCAGCCAGTGCTCATCATGACAAGTGAACTCCTTAATCCCCATCACCTATTTCACCCATCCCTCTGTATAGTATTAATTTTTTAAATCTCATAGGTGAAAAATTGATATATCACTGTACTGTTACTTTATTTCCCTGGATACTGGGCATTTCAGCTTTTTTTCAAGTATTATTGATTCTTTGCAGATTTTTATCTTTGATTGTTTCCATTTCTATTTTAAAAATCAGTATAAGCTTTCTGCATAATAATGTTAACTCTGTATTTCTGATGTATGATGCCCATGTTTCCCATGCCATTATTAATCTTTTAGTTTTTGAAAATTCTTAGTTAAATCTACCTTGCTTCTTTAATACTTTCTGGGTTTCTTGATTGGATATAGTCATAAGGTCCATTCTAAAATAATTTGTTATTTTTATTATGTTTACAATTTTATGTAGTCTAAAATAACTGTATGTGATATTAGGAAGGATTCTATTCACTGTTTACTTTCAGATGTATGATCTCTAGTACTAGCAGTGTTTGTTAAGCACACCTTCTTCTCCAAATATGTTGAAACATATTTATTTGTTTACCAATTGCCTCTTATATACTAACATTTCTTTGTGGTATATTCTTCTATTACACTGATCTATTACTCTTTTTATTACAGTGGTGAGTCCATCCCATGTTTCACTTCAGCAATTCTATATTTACAAGTTTTTATGTCTCTTAAGGTACTTTTCTACAAACTTTTAACAATTCTCAGATATTTAAGTACATTAAAGATTATTTGACTTGTTTGGTTAGAAGTTAGTAAACTTCTGAGGTACTGAGGACCAGTACCAGGTGTTCAGTTATTGATGGCCTTTTCATGGAAGGAACCTCTAATTATAGCTTCAGTAGGGCACACTTACAGCTTATAAGACAGATGCTGAAAAGGAAGAAAATGTTTGAATAATAGAAAAAAGAAATAAAAGAAAGTGTGTCAGGTATACCGTTAATGCTCTCATTACATTTTATTTTATAACTTCACTTTAGGAGAAGGCATTATTTTAACTTCATAGATGAAAAGTGGAGTTTGTGATAGTTTAGTAGAAGACAAGACAACATGGATGCTTTTATACTATTGCACTATGTCAGTATGCTCATATATACAAGTGAAGGAGGCTTAGATGGTGTTGCTCTGGAGAATTGTTGACCTTTGTTAAATAATTAAATCCCTGCTGCTACTTGCCCTGGAATATGCTACCTTGAGCTGCATGTGTGAGAAACAGCTAGATTGCAAAACAACCCTAGTAGTTCTGTGTATCTACCTTTTGGGACTTTGGGTGTCAATTGCTCTGAAATTACACCTCTCCCCAATAGTAAATTTCATGTATCCCACATGGCCTTATGCACATCTTAAGTCCTGTGTTTCCTGGAAATGGCTGGGGGGAAAAAAGCATCCAATTTTATTTTCGGATATAGTAAAAGAAAATAGAAAAAAAAAAGATATCTTTTAAATAGTCTTAGATGTTATTGTGATGTCATTACACTGAAGGTCTGAACATAAATAGTCTCTGACATTTGCTAGATATACTCTCACTAATATAATAGTAATAAATTAATATTTACCATTGATGGTATTCTAGAGTGGTTCAGTATCCTGACTTGATTTACTAGAAAAAAAGTTTAAGAAAGGGTAATTAAAAATAACTTATTATATAACTATGTATAGTGCCATCTTTGAACTACAGATAGAATATATATCACAGATAATTAATATTTTAAAATTATTGTTTGGGATTTAAACTCTTAAACTGCACTGAGGTACATGCCATCCATTCTCATTGAGCCTGTTCCTGAATTGTATGGACAAATGCTATAATATTATTTTTCACAAATGTAGAAGCTTTTAAAGCCTGTATACTTTACTGCTTATGAGTGCTACCTTTGGCATTAAACATACCTTCTGTTTGAATCTTGGGTTTCTCATTTTTTGAGAATTCAGGTTTATAGAGATTAAGTAAACGACTCTTCCTTTCCATCAGCAAAATGTAATAATACTTCTTTCCTATGTAATTGGAAAGCCAACATGAAGTTATGTTTTCTCAGAGTAGCATGTGCTTATTTTTTATAAAAATTATAATTTTATATTTATTTATGATTAATGTATTTCCTTATAAACTGGGAGTGCCATAAAGGTAGAGATCTTATATCTGTTCTTATCATTGTACTCTATTGCCTTAAATAGGCATAACACATAGTAGACTCTCAAAATTTATGTGAAATCAACAAAAAATATATGAGAATTGCTTAGTGCAGCATCTGACACATGATCTATATTACTTATTAAAGATATGTATTTATTATAAGCTACTTCATAGCCCACAATATATTAAAATTTGGCCTTTGAGAATATATGTGAGTACTTATAGTATAAGGGCAAATTTCTTTTGAGTTTTAAAATTTTAACTGATTAAAAATGAATGATGAAAAAATTGTGGTTCACCTAGAAGAAACTGGTTTACTAGGTTTTAGCCTGAGCCCTCAAACAGATTTATTTCCAATCTTGTTGAATTAAAGTTATAAAAAATGGTGTTGCTAGCAAGATTCTGAGAGGTCATTAACTATAGAGATGCTAAAAGTCTACCCAATAATAAATGAGCTCAGTTGAATGTCATAAGTGTTCTTCATTGATATGACTATTTTAAATTATTGCAAACGTACTGATAATTAATTACATTTCCTGAGACTATAAACTCATTTTCTATACTGAGAGCTGAAAAAAAAAATCTGATATTTTATAGCAAAATGCCAAGTGGCATTTGTTGTTTTGTAAGTGTTCCCTGGAATAAGGCACTTGAACAGGATGAAGATAAAAGGGCAATGCCAAAAACATGATTTATTTCCCAATTGTTTATTCCTTTCCAGTAAGCAAACAACAATGCTACCCACTGAGAGAATTCACTATATTTGATACAGAAAAGAAACCTGTACTTCATCATGATATGTTTTATTTTTTAATACCAACTTTCTTTTCATTTAAGAATTCAAGCAGATTTTGATATTTTGAATGTCTGGGTCATTCTGCATCTCTCAGAGCTTAGCATTATGCTTGGTACGTAGTATATAAGTAATAAGTATCCATGGAAGTGCTGATTTCGCTTTACAAATACATGTAGAGAAATGAGTAATCTCACATCATTAATATGCAAATCTTGCTCAACAAACTCCTAATGCATATAAGTATTGCATGCCATCCAATGCTCTTGTTTGATCAAAATGAGTAC
Source organism: Phoca vitulina (assembly GCF_004348235.1). Lineage (NCBI taxonomy): Eukaryota > Metazoa > Chordata > Mammalia > Carnivora > Phocidae > Phoca > Phoca vitulina. The sequence goes on along the minus strand of NW_022589711.1, from coordinate 77,876,660 downwards.
TACAGAGTGTTCCCATAAGCAGTGATGTGAAACCAAGATCAACTGAAACCAGTCTCTGATTTGGATATGATACAACTCTTACTTGGCAAGAGAAAGAAATTCCAGAATGGTCCCTCTGGATCGGTCAGCCTGGACAATTCTTCTTGTTTCGTACAAAAATTAAAACCTCCATCAGCTTGCTCAGATCGCTCAGATAATTGATGGCACAGCCCACCTTAATATCCAGGTTTTTCTACTAATCAAATGCTCTTTCGATACACAACAGAGGTGCTATTAATTAGCAACTCAATTCGAGCCCCTTTGTCAAGACAAATCATTTACTTTGAGTCAGATGTTCTCTTTTTTTTTTTTTTTTTTAAAGATTTTTATTTATTTATTTGACAGAGAGAGAGATAGCGAGAGCAGGAACACAAGCAGGGGGAGTGGGAGAGGGAGAAGCAGGCTTCCCGCTGAGCAGGGAGCCCGATATGGGGCTCGATCCCAGGACCCTGGGATCATGACCTGAGCCGAAGGCAGACGCTTAACGACTGAGCCACCCAGGCGCCCCCAGATGTTCTCTTTTTTAATGAATCCATGTTTACCAATGAGCTATAGAAAATGTGTTAACATTTTTTAAGTTTTAAAATCAAATATTAATATGTTCTCCTGACAAAAAGTGTTTTCCTATTTACATGAACTTACTGAAATCATCAAATGATTATGTTTCACATACGATCACATATTTAACCTTGATTCATAAATAGCCCTCAGGCATATATAATCTATTAGTCTAATTGTAATATCAAATAAACATATGAAGGTACATATTTAGGTTTTTTAAAAAATTTAATATATACCATTTATCATAATGTAATTAATTCTTCTGTATTTTTTACTCAATTATTAATGTCAATCTTTGTGTTTCTTCACAATCTAAGTTATAGATGAATTCAAAACAAGCCCAGGACAAGTTATAAGAAAGTGTTAGGTCAAAGCTATAATTTAATTTCCTTTAAAGCATTTTTATCATATGGAATTATTACCCTTTGTCTGTTTCTTGTGCTAATTTTCTCTTTCCACTGGAACACAGAATGTAAAAATCATTAATTTATTAATTTTCCTTAAAATTAAAGCTTAGGTGAATGTTCTAGGCATATGATGATTCCCTCATCATATACTTATTTTGTTTAGAATTTGTACCCTTTGAACTAAAAAGCTGGCCAAGTTTTAATGAAGTGTTTGGAGAATAATAAATTGAAAATACAACCAGAGGCACCTTTCTGTTCTCATTGTCTCACTAGTGCCATTATTTTGTCCAATAATACTGAGTTTGTGGAAACCATGAGATATAGCCAATATATTTTACTTTTAAGCCTGAGGCACCTAATGATTTACAATGATAAGTATCTGCCCACAGTATTGTCATCTCTATTTTTAAGAAATGGTGCCAAATCAGGCAGCAGTTTGGTCCCACAGCCCTCTTAGCTATCCTTTTATTTTTGCCTACCTGCAGATAATTTCACAATATCATGGTAATCCCCTTCTTTTCTTTACCCAGACAAGAGCTAAAGATAGGAACAGCTACAACAGACTATCAATATATTTGTAAGTCCATGAAAAAAGACTAACTTATTTTCTTATAAAATGCATTAAACTGTTTAGGTTTATTCTTCAGAATTTGAAGACAATTTGTGCTTTTCATGTTTTCAAAGAATAGCTTGCTGAATTTGTTGGGTGTGCTATTTATTTTGTAGTCTATGGAAATATTTTCCATGAATAATACTAAAAGGCTGGTATCACTTAAAAATTAACCTAGTAAATGTGATGACAAAGCTCAAAAAATATAAATTGATGCAGTACACAGCCAAGAAGTATAATCCTGAGGGTTGAACTCTGTTTCTTTTCTGTTCCTTCTTTAGTTAGTTGTAGTCCTTTTGCCTCAACTCTGGTATTTTGCTCCATGGTAACTCAGGTTGAAATTACCCATCCCCGCATAATTAGGTGGATGAAGTCAGTCCTCATAGTATAAGTACTGTCATGTATAATCTCAAAGGCCAAATTTTAATGTATTGTTGGCTATAAAGCGTGTTATAATTTATTTTTCTCTTTATGTCTTTCGAACCCAAACCTGTATTGTCTACCTTCATGACCATTGTGCTAACCCGCATTGTTACCTCTATGACATGTATACATTTTACTTAGAATTGGATTAATATAACATATGGCTTACTCTTTCTAACTACAGAAAATGATTTTACCACTGCTTTACAGTTGTACTGCTTCTTTTGATACAACATATTTGAGTGAAATTTTACATACTGTAGAATGTCTTTCATTATCTCTTTGGTGTTATGTTTTTCATTCATTGATAGTTTTTCTGGTATTTGGCCCAAGAGAGGCCCCAAATGTTCCAGGAATATTGAGGTAACTTATAACTCTTGGCTACATGGCTCTAAGGTCAACACCCACTGAGGACTTAAAAGGTGTGTTTATGTGTTTTGGGGAGTGGGGGTTATCTTGAGAGCTCTTGGCCCATAGCCACACTTGGCCCGTAGCCACACTGACCAGCCTGCCTTTGTACTTTCCATGCATTTTTATCACCATCTGCAGGTTTTCCTCACTCTCATGTTTGGGAAGCCATCAAGTCTGTTCTCAGTAAAGAGGGGAAGTTCTCCTTATTCTTCCTAGAGAATCATCCTAGTGTGTTTTTTTTTTTCCTTTCTAATCAGAAAATCTTTTTGTGCCAATTGTTAGACTGCCTCTCCATGTAACTCATAACTACATTTTCTCTCCCCATTTTCACTCACATTTTTCAGTCAAATCCATAGTTTTGCAAGTGTATACTTACCTGCTAAGATGCTCTGAAAAACACTCAACTCTTCTGATCACTGAGTAATTTAGATTCCTTATCATCCCTGCCACCAAATACACTCTATACACATACACACACATTCCATTTCTCTCATATAGCTACTTTGCTAGAAAAAGTAACTTGTTTAAGGTCTCAGAATCAGTAAGTATTAGAACTCACATTTGAACTCACGTCTTTCTGTTACTGAGGCCTATGGTGATTTTGTAGGAGCATTAAAGACACAGTGCTCTAGAAGAGGGCAGTAGGTTGCTGGCCATTTGATTCCCTAGACATGAAACTTCAGCAAGGTTTTATAGCTCACAAGACGTTGTCATTGATTTGGTCCTGTCTGAGCTTCTCAGCCACAGCATGGGCTGTGAATTATCTCTCCAGTTTAAAAAAGAGAGAAACGGGGGATCACGGGGTTATGGGCTGAGAGAAAGAAATCCTAGGTTCCATTAGAGGATTTTGAAGTGATATCCCAAATGCCCTTGCATTTTATGTAGGGACCATAACAGCTGAGGGATTCACTTTTGAGAAACTTTTGCTATCCTACATTAATGAGCAGATGACAGGATGGGAGGCTCTGGATTTCGTCAATAAGGTGGTTGTCTTCTTTGCATTGGATTTATTGTGTGCCTTCAACCCATGGTGGGAAGGTTCTACTGTAAACAACCAATGAAAAACCTAGAGGATAAATTTGTTTTGTTCTCCTCATTCATTAGTCTTGTTTTTCAGGGTTTCTTCATCAATCCTGCTATACTGTGCATGTCCCCAAGCCCTTCTTGCTTCTACCAAGCTAGTAGCATGCTCAAATTCAGCCTGCCTTATGTTAGATCTGTTATTCTGTCCCAAACCCACTCTACATTTTTAGTATAATCAATTTAGCCATTGTAACAAACATTGATTGGGTGGCCATCCCATAACAGAGCTGCATACTAGAAAGAGATTTCTGAAAAAAGAATGCCTTATCAAAATAGCAATATGATAAGAGTTATCATTATAGCTAACATTTCTCAGGCTTTTGTTAGATTAGGCACTATGCTAAGTACTTTAACATTATCTTCTTTTAATCCTTTTTAAAAGCTGCATGAATTTGGTATGATTTTCATCTGTTTTCCTTTTTTCTGTACATGAATTTTCTGATGATTAAAGAGATTATGGTTGCCTAAAGCCACATAGGAAGTGGTAGAGAGATTACTCAGAGTGATTTTCTGGGTATCAAAGTCTATATTTGAACCACTTCACTGTACTGGGGTGGCAGGCACTATATAATGAGAATGTATCTTCATTCATCCCATATGGGGGGAGTCAACCCTAATTTATGGTAATTCTTCAGAGCTCTAATGGAGGTTTCAATTCTTTTTTCTTTAAACTGCAACTGTTATTTATGTCAGGCAATTAACTTTGTGTCCGGCACATGCATTTAAGGTGTGCAGATGGCATAGAAATGGTAACATTATAAAGTATCAGCACATGGGTGCTGGGCTGGAGCAATGCACAGCATCAAAAGCGGTGGCATGTCACCAATGGAAATTCTAAATAACCTTGCCTCTCCAAGGGAGGAAATAATCATACAATAAAAGAAATCTGGTCTGTCCCATGAGCTTCATCCACCATAAATGTATTTTGTGTACTCAAGTGTTTGTCTTTAAAAGCACTCCAACCTGCATAGTCATGTAACCCACCCAAAATACAGCAGGTAGATTAAGTTGCCACAAAGAATGCATATGAGGCTTGAACTCCTGGTTCTGAGGGCATTGATGGATGAGGTCTGCCTTGCCAGTCTGCTGCTTGCAGAGTTAAACAGTAAATGAAGAAATCTAGCTGCCTGCCCTGCCTTGTCTGAGACGTTATGTAAGCATAGCCCTTTGAAAGCTCTATGTCTCTGTATGTGATAAGGTGTCTCCTCCATTTCTCGACACCATTCCCTAACAAGACATTCAGAATCAATAGTCTCTCCTGCAGAGACCTTTTTGTATCTGAGATCTTTGGAAACTGGCCGCTGTATGACAACAAATAGGAGATGCCCTCCCCTCAACTCTTGTTGGCAGTGTCTTTCTGAAATACTCCCTTACTCTCTGGCCCCTCCCTGTCCTAAGTTGTTCCAGACATCAGCCAAGTGGCAGTGGCAGCCAGTTTTGGATTCGCTGTTTTGAGCCTTGGAAAAGCACCCTGGTTTCAGGCCATCATTGCGATGACATTATCTGAACCACAGGCCACTAGGTTAGTCACTGCTTTATCATACTTTGTTGTTGTTCTTTTGCTGCACCCATCAGCCTGTCAAACCTTGTTTTCCTGGTTCTGACAATCACTGAGCCATGGCCAGAAGACAAATATGTGCTGGAATTCTGTTTTTCAGGAGAAAAAAAAAAAGCAGCCCTAATAGACTACTGTTCCTCACCCTTGAGGTCTAGCTATGCCACATACCAAATGGTTTCTGTCGAAGCAGCCATTCTTCCGGTTTAGGCAAGTACTTTCAGTTGCACCACAGCTCACAGAGGTTTCCGGGAGCAGCACCCTCTTCTTAAATTTATTGATATAGCCTGGCATCAAATGAAAAGCTAAGCTCAGCTCTGTGACCCTTGGAACAAGCCTGTATTGCAAATAGCTATGGAACCTCAAGCCAGGATTTGGCTTGACGACCTGCGGACACTTCTTGGACACAGATCGTCTGTCAGACTTCTCTGCTGGGCCTGAGTAAACAGTGCCAGAAAAAGGAGGCCTGTCACTTGACTCTTGAGGCATTTATCTCCAACTCTTCTGTATATTTGTAAGATTATTACTCTGGTCATGTTCACTGTTTTCTTGTTCAATATTTCAAGCTGAAAGAATTCAAGTTAAACAATAGAGTGGCCAGATACAATTTTATAGCAGAAAAAAAGAGAAACTGACTATAAGATTTCTAATTTTGACTATAACATGAACTAAAAATAATAAGTTGCCCAAAATTTGGAAACAAAATTGAAAAATAAAATTGCATGTTTTAAGCAGCTCTATTTCACATTCCAGAGATATGCTTCAAAATGCATTTTGTGATTTAAATGTAACTGTTTCTTATTTCAGTTTTGTTTTTTGGAGGGTGGGGGACAGAGGGAGAGGGAGAGAGAATCTTAAGCAGGCTTCATGGACAGCACAGAGCCCAACACGGGGCTTGATCTCACAACCCTGACATCATGACCTGAGATGAAATCAAGAGTTGGACTCAACCAACTGAGCCACCCAGCTGCCCCTGTTTCAGTTTGTTTTTCTAAAGAAGAGGCATAAGTCCCACCACAACTTTGTAAATTTCTCTGGTACTTGAGTAGTGCAATATACTCTCATCTCTATAGGTTGCTATTCATCCAATCAATATATGATGATATTTATGATAGAAGAGTCCCTCCTAGGGTTTCATGTGCATCAAGTGGTCTTTGGTCACAATTCTTCTAAATGTTTGAAGAAAAGTTTCTATTAAAAAGTTAAAAGTCCCATGATTCATTGTTTGTGTATAACACCCAGTGCTCCATTCATGGAACACTACATCAAAAACTAATGATGTAATGTATGGTGATTAACATAACACAATAAAATAAAATTTAAAAAAAATCCTTAAAAAAAAGTTAAAAGTCCAAATTGAAACAAAACAAAACAAAAATGGAGAATATGTGTTTTACCCTCTCTGAAGTTAGGGTTTATTAAAAATAACAAAATGAGGTATGCTTGTTTTAAGGTGTCTACATGTGAATGTGTGCATGTTCCCACAATCCCTCATGTGTTTTCATACAGCTTGTTGTTTACAGCTCAAAATTTTCCAAGGACTACCACCTGCTTCCCAAGTATTATGGAACAGTACTGCACTGAGCACCATTTCAGCACCTGCCAAGGATCAGAAGGTGCTGAAATGGACCTGAATTCTCTTCCTGTTTCTGCTGCTTAATATCTTTGTGGACCTTGGCCACAACACTAAATTTCTTTTAGGCAAGTTAATTTCATTCATTTTCATTGACATGATTAATTATTCACTCTCTTCCACCTCTGTCCTCTAGCACTCAAATTTAAGAAATGATATAATCTTTCTTAGTGTTTCAATTTATACCATTAAATATGCTTATATTCCTATTACTTGGTTGGACAGCTGTAAGAGACACCCTCTGCCTTAATACCAGGACTATTGCATTATCTTAATGATAGATGTAAGTGAGGCTATTAGCAAACTTAGCCTGCTTACCACTTTTTCTCCCTTGCATTCAGATTTGTTTCTAGTTGCATTTCGTCTGCATTTTCATTGCATATTATATCTGCATCCTGATCTGTCACACTGCGCTGGACTCAGTTTATGCTCCACAATGGTTCTGTGAACTAATTTGCTATCTGGCTATGGTACCCACAGCCAGAGCTTGCTTTTTTTTTTTTTTTTTTTTTTAAAGATTTTATTTATTTATTTGAGAGAGAGAGAGAGCACAAGAGGGGGGAGTGGGAGAGGGAGAAGCAGACTCCCCGCTGAGCAGGGAGCCCGATGCAGGACTCGATCCTGGGACTCCAGGATCATGACCTGAGCCGAAGGCAGTCGCTTAACCAACTGAGCCACCCAGGCGCCCTCAGAGCTTGCTTTTCCAACAGGCATGAAGTTAGGGTGTTGTTGCTACTGCAGGCTCTAAAGACCATGCATTCTGCCTTGGTGTATTGCTCCCAGTTTCTCCAAGTCACATACAGAATAAAAACCCAGTAGTGTGATGCCTACTTCACTTGCCTCCCACCCTTAGCTCTGGGGCTTTCCTGATGCCGCTGAGGCATGAAAAACAGGAGGATGTGCTTGTCACCATGGATACCAGTGTAGGCCCATAAGCCAGCAGGCAACAGTGAGCAGGTAAGAGTTCACTGACTTGTATGGGACCCATGATGCCATCGTTACTCTATTGGACACTGGCTTCTGCAGCAGTTGTTTGGGGCGGTTGGTACAGTTCAGGAGCATGGAAGAGTTGAAGACATGGGCAAACTTTGATTGATAGGATACAGAAAACTACAGATGAATTCTCCCTCTCTATCCTCAGGACAGATGGTTCAAGGGTCCAATAAGGCCTCTGGGAAAATGTCCTTCAATAAAAGCAGTGAGGAATGCTTGTCGTGATGCTGTAGCCAGTTCAGTGAAGACCTCTATAACTTTGGTTCTCTTTCATTCCCTTTTTCTCTAGCTTCTGCTTTCCTGAAATTGCCCTCTCAAATAACATGTTTGCTTATCTTTTCCCTCAGGATCCATTTTATTTTGTTTTGAGGACCAGGACTGTGATACACATTAATTCCCGTATTTTAAGTCTTAATTCCCTTTTTTTAATGTCAGCCAGGTCATTTTTCAAATCCCTTTGTCTTTCCATTTGGACCCTAATCCTTAATTATCTGCTTTGTGATCTTCTTTAATAGAAGTGATTATGTTTTTACAATTTTATTTTCTTTTTTTTGTGGCAAAATCCTGATCAAAATTTATTCTACTCTATGGAAAAATATCTTTTAAATAAGTTTACTGCATTTTTCCTACACATTTTCTTATTGCATTAAAAGAATCTCTTTTGTCAGTTTGTTTTTATTTCTGCTAAATGAAGGAGCTGAATATTCTGGTGTGGCTTTTTGCAGGAGGTGCTGGTGTGGGATAGGGAGAGGCCACATTAGCCAAGGCTGTTCAATTCCAAAGCTTCTTTTCCTTTGTGGTCACAGAGAAATTTGCTTCCTGTAAAAATTGCTAGTCTGTGTGATGTTTGTGGGTAACTTTGCATCCCTTATGGCATCTGATACCCTGTCTAGGAGGACTTCTGCCAAAAGCCATTGTACACTCAGTTCCATGTTCTTCTGTTAAACACAAAATTCAGCTTTTGTACTTCAGGGTGAACCCCTCCCCTTCTACAAGATTATTTATGCAGGCAGTTGTTTTTAAAAGTCTGGTCCTGTCAGGTCCCTTGAATTCTTTTTGCTTCTTACCTTATTTTCCTTCTGCCCATTTTCAGCTTCTTTTGTCAGCCCTTGCATATATTTTGGAATGTGTGGGTCATATCTGAATATACATAGGTATTTATCATTGGCTTTTAAGGATTGGCTAGCTCATATGAGGTGTTTTCCAGTCTTACATAAAATGACAAGGTATATAATGGCAATTTTTGTTCAAGAATACTAATACATATCTCAATAACCATCTTGTTTAAAAGAAAAAAAATATTCAAATGACTGAATAATAGATTTACCACAAAAATATATTGTTAAAATGTATGTTTTCCATATAGGGGGCTTAGACACTCATTTCTATTCATATAATGTTCATAAGAAGCTAAATAATATAGTAATCATAAATTCACAAGGGACTATTAAAGAAATTAAAGTATTGCATTTTTTATCTGACCCAATATGTTACTTTCTATTACCATTTTGATACTCAAAATTTCTGTTTGAACAACTTCTGTGAAGTATAATTCACTAACTTAGATCATAGATTCCATATTTGTGTGGCTATCATCTCTTTATTTAATTCAAGCTTTTTTTGGGTAACTATGCTAAATACTGTACTACGCAGATTAATGAATAAAAAGGCTTGCATTTTTTTCTCAAAGGAGCAAACTAAATTTCAATATGATATTGCTATGATAGATGTATCAGAATCCAATAACAAACATTCCCTCAAGTTTTTGAGTATATAACTAAATACATGTATGCTTATTTATAAAATATGTACATATATAATATCTCTATGTATATTAAGTACTAGAAAACCTAACCTCTATTATTTTTGAATATTTACAACAAATATAAATTAAAATTCTGCATATATATATGAAACATGTATATATATATATACATATACATACATAGTGTAATGCCTTGTGCAATATATGGTGTATACTCAGTGATTGTGGAAGGAATCAATGTGGTTTTTTTTAAAAGACCAAGTTCATGATTTGTTTCTTCACAGTTGTCTTCCTGGAGTTTAACACAATGCTCACATACAGTAGATACTAAATAAATATTTGTTGCCTGACTAAACTGAACGAATGAAAAAGTGTCATGATGACAAAACAGTGGTATTCTATATGATTTCTGCCTGGATAATTAGCAGTCTTTGTGGTGGAATAATTCTTTATGGATTAGTAGTTTTAGGAAAATTGAAAATTTCTAGTGAGAAAAGCTATTCAGGTAGAGGAGATGGATCAGGGATTCCCTGTTACAACTAATAGATATGTACATGTCAAAAAGCTAAAGCTGAAAAAAGCAAACATGATGAAAATTTTGTTGTTTATCCATGGACAAAAGAGAATTAACTTGAATTTTTTCACATAAGGGAAAAGAACTGATAAGAGACTTTGTTTCTATATGTTATAATCTTCTTAGGGGAAAACTATAATGTAATTTTTCTGTGCATTTTTTCTGTTACTCTAAGGTTTTTGATGAGAATATTGTAATTACTGAGGTAAGCAGCTCCAACTGGACCTTTCGTATCCAGGGAATAAAAAACTTTAGTGGCTCAATGAGCATTTCTTTCTTCATTATTAATTATGTTAATGTTAATTCCACAGACAGTACCAATCAGATTAAAATTGGGCCTTTATGCATTCAACAATCTAAATATGTCTTATTAAATGGGCTTTATGCATCTAATTATGCACAAATTACTTTTTCTTTTGCTTGGCATTCTCTTATATTACTTTAATCAGGGATATACTATCATAGCAAAATGTTGATACCTCTTAAATTACTGGTGTGTATGTGTGTGTGTGTGTGTGTGTATGTGTGTGTGTGTGTGTGTCTACTGGAGTAAGGCATTTGAATCTCAAACATAAAATTACATCAAAATGATTATAACAAGTGCTTTACCAATGGTAAGGTAGGATAATTCTGTTCTTTTTTGGGGAGAGATTATGTCTTTATTAAACTATTTCTCTTTAAGATTGAATAATTTTATTAAGAAGTAAGTCAGATCCCCTGCTATATTCTATATTATCTATTTCCTTCAGATGTCATAAATGACTTGCAACTGAGGTGCTTGTTAAAAATGCCTATTCTGTGTCTCTCCCAAATGAACAAATGCCAACTCAAGATAAACCAAATGTTGGAGTCATCAGACATAAATTTTAAGGCAGCTTTAACCATGTTCTGTGAGGTAAGAGTAAAAACTCTTGAAATGAATGGGAAGATATAATTCAGCAGAGAAATGGAAACTATAAAAGAGAACTAAATGGAAGTGTTAGAACTAGAAAACACGATATCTGAAATAAAAATGTTCACTGAATAGGCTCAATAGCAGAATGGCAGTAATTGATAAAATAGCAAACTTCATGATAGGTTACTAGAAATCATCCAAGTTGAAGAACAGAGGGGAAAAAAAGAAAACAAGTGAACGGAACCACAGTGTCCACTGAGATAATATCCAAATATATAATACTTTTGTCATTGGAATGTTAGAAGGTGAAGAGAAAGATATTAGTGCAGAAAAATATTTTTTAAGTTTTTATTTAAATACCAGTTAACATACAGTGTAATATTGGTTTCAGGTGTACAATATAGTAATTCAACACTTCCATACAATACCCGGTGCTCATCACAACAAGTGCAATCCTTAATCCCCATCACCTATTTCACCCTTCTTCCCCACCTACCTCCCCTCTGGCAACCATCAGTTCTGTATAGTTAAGAGTCTGTTTCTTGGTTTGCCTCTCTTCTCTTTTTCCCCCCTTTGCTCATTTGTTTTGTTTCTTAAATTCCACATGGGAGTGGAATCATATGGTATTTGTCTTTGACTGAATTATGCTGCTTAGAATTATACTCTCTTTCTAATTCTATCAATGTCCATGCAAATGGCAAGAGTTCATTCTATTTTATGACTGAGTAATATTCCATTGTGTGTGTGTTGTGTGTGTGTGTGTGTGTGTGTGTGTGTGCAAATATATAAAGAAGGTATATATGCCACATCTTCTTTATCCATACATCAATTGATGGACACTTGGGCTGTTTCCACAATTTGACTATTGTATATAATGCTGTTATAAACATCGGGGTGCATGTATCCCTTTGAATTAGTATTTTTGTATTCTTTGGGTAAATACCTAGTAATGCAATTGCTGGGTCATAGGATAGTTCTATTTTTAACTTTTTGAGGAAAATCCATACTGTTTTCCAGTGGCTGCCCCAGTTTGCATTCTCACCAACAGTGTAAGAGGGTTCCCTTTTCTCCATATCCTTGCTAATACCTGTTGTTCCTTGTGTTGTTGATTTTAGCCATTCTGACAGGTTTGAGGTGATATCTCCTTGTGGTTTTGATTTGCATTTTCCCTGATGAGCATCTTTTCATGTATCTGCCATCTGGATGTCTTCTTTGTAAAAATGTCTATTCATGTTTTTTGTCCATTTTTAATTGGGTTCTTCATTTATTGTGTGTTGAGTTTTGTAAGTCCATTATGTATTTTGGATACTAACCCGTTATCAGATATGTCATTTGATAAATGACATAAGTTGCCTTTTAGTTTTGTTAATTGTTTCCCTTGCTGTGCAGAAGCTTTTTATTTTGATGAAGTCCCAATAGTTCAATTTTTCTTTTGTTTCTCTTGCCTCAGGAGACATATCTAGAAAGAAGTTGCTATGGCTGATGTCCGAGAGGTTGCTGTCTGTGTTCTTCTCTAGGATTTTGATGGTTTCAAGTTTCACATTTAGGTCTTTCATCCATTTTGAATTTATTTTTATGTATAGTGTATGATAGTAGTCCAGTTTCATTCTTTTGCATGTTTCTGTCCAGTTTTCCCAACACCATTTGTTGAAGAGACTTTTTCCCATTGGATATTCTTTCCTGCTTTGTCAAAGATTCACTGACCATAAAGTTATGGGTCCATTTCTTGGTTTTCTATTTTGTTCCATTGATCTATATGTCTATTTTTGTGCCAGTACCATACTGTTTTGATCACTACAAGTTTGTAATGCAGCTTGAAGTCTGGAATTGTAATGCCTTCAGCTTTGCTTTTCTTTTTCAAGGTTGCTTTGGCTAAGGTCCTTTGTGGTTCCATATAAATTTTTGGATTATTTATTCTAGCTCTGTGAAAAATGCTGTTGGTATTTTGATAGAGTTGCATTAGGTATGTAGATTGCTTTGGATAATATAGACATTTTAACAATATTTGCTCTTCTAATCCATGAGCTTGGAATGTTTTTCCCATTTCTTTGTGTCATCTTCCATTTCTTTCATCAGTGTTTTACAGTTTTCAGAGTACAAGTATCTCACCTCTTTGGTTTGGTTTATTCCTAGGTATCTCATTGTTTTTGGTGCAACTGCAAATGGGATCAATTCTTTAATTTCTCTTTCTATTGCTTCATTTTTGGTGTATAGAAGTGCAACAGATTCCTGTACATTGATTCCATATCCTGCAACTTGACTGAATTTGTATATCAGTTCTAGCAGTTTTTTGGTAGAATCTATCAGGTTTTCTATATAGAGTATCACATCTTCTGTAAATAGTGAAAATTTTACTTCTTGCCAATTTGGATGTCTTTTATTTCTTTTTGTTTTCTGATTGCTGTGGCTAGGTCTTCCAGTACTATGATAAATAACAGTGGTGAGAGTGGATATCCCTAACTGACCTTAAAGGAAAAGCTCTGTTTTTCCCCATTAATGATGATATTAGCTGTGGATTTTTCATACATGGCCTTTATGATGTTGAGGTATGTTTCTTCTATCTCTACTGTGTTGAAGGTTTTTATCATGAATGGATGTTGTACTTTGTCAAATGCCTTTTCTGCATCCATTGGAATGATCATATGGCTCTTATCCATTCTTTTATTAATGTGCTGTATCACCTTAATTGATTTGTGAATATTGAACCACCCTTGAAGCCTAGGAATAAATCCCACTAGATGGTAGTGAGTGATTCTTTTAATGTATTGTTGGATTTAGTTTGCTAGTATTTTATCAAGAATTTTTGCCTCCATGTTCATAAGGGATATTGGCCTGTAGTTCTCTTTTTTTGTGGAGTCTTTATCTGGTTTTTGTATCAGGATAATGCTGGCCTCATTGAATGAGTTCAGAAGTTTGCCTTCTCATTCTATTTTTTGGAACGGTTTGAGAAAAATTGGTAATTACTCTTGATTAAGTGTTTGTAGAATTCACCTGTGAAGCCATGTGGCCCTGGACTTTAGTTTGTTGGGAGTTTTTTGATTACTGATTCAGTTTCTTTGCTGGTTATCAGTCTGCTCAAGTTTTCTCTTTCTTCCTGTTTCAGTTTTGGTAATTCATCTATTTCTAGGAATTAATCCATTTCTTCTAGCTTGTCCAGTTTGTTGGCATATAATTTTTCATAATATGCTCTTACGATTGTATTTCTGTTGTATATTATTTATCCTCGCTAACTTGTGATTTTATTTATTTGGGTCTTTTTTATTTTCTTTTTGATAAGTCTGGCTAGAGGGTTATCAATTTTATTAGTTTTTTTTCAAAAACCAGCTCCTGGTTTCATTGATCTGTTCTGTTTTTTGTTTTTGTTTGGGGTTTTTTGTTTGTTTGTTTTTAGTTTCTGTATCATTTATTTCTGCTCTAATCTTTATTATTTTCTTCCTTCTGCTGGCTTTAGGCTTCATTTATTGTTCTTTATCTGGCTCCTTAGGTGTAAGGTTAGGTTGTTTATTTGAAATTTTTCTTGCTTCTAAAGGCAGGCCTGTATTGCTATATGCTTCCCTCTTAGGACCACTTTTGTTGTGTATCAAAGGTTTTGGACCATTTGTGTTTTCATTTTCATTTGTTTCCAAGTATTTTTTTTTATTTCTTCTTTGATTTCCTAGTTGACCCATTCATTGTTTAGTAACATGTTGTTTTACCTTCATGTGTTATGGTCTTTCCAAATTTGTTCTGTGGTTTGACTTCTACTTTCATAATGCTGTGGTCAGAAAAGGTGCATGACATGATTTTTGTCTTTTTGTATTTGTTGAGGACTGCCCTGTTACCTAATATGTGATCTATTCTGGAGAAAGTTCCATGCGCACTTGACAGGAATGTGTATTCTGCTGTTTTAGGATGGAATGTTCTGTATATATCTGTTAAGTCCATCTGGTCCAGTGCGTCATTTAAAGCCATTGTTTCCTTGATCATTTTCTGCTTAGATGATCTGTCCATTGATGTAAGTGGGGTGTTAAAGTCCCCTAGCATTATTGTGTTATTATCAATTAGTTCCTTTATGTTTGTTATTAATTGTTTAATATATTTGGGTGCTCCCAAGTTGGGTGCATAAATATTTACAATTATTATATCTTCTTGTTGGATTGTCCCCTTTATGATTATAGAATGTCCTCTCTGTTTACAGTCTATTTTTTTTAAAGATTTATTTATTCATTTGAGAGAGAAAGAGCAGGCAGGAGGGGCAGAGGGAGAGGGAGAAAGAGAATCTCAAGCAGACTCCCCACAGAGCCTGGAACCCAACATGGGGCTCAATCTCACGACCCTGAGATCCTGACCTGAGCCAAAAGAGCCTAAAGAGTTGGACACTCAACTGACTCAGCCACTCTGGTGCCCCTACAGTCTTTGTTTTAAAGCCTAGTTTGTCTGATATAAGTATTGCTATTCTGACTTTCTTTTGACATCCATTTGTGTGATAAATGTTTCTCCACCACCTCACTTTCAAACAGTAGGTGTCTTTAAGTTCTAAAATGAGTTTCCTGTAGGCAGCATATAGGTGGGTCTCATTATTTTTTTTATCCATTCAGTTATCCTATGCCTTTTTATTGGAGTGTTTACTCCTCCATTTATATTCAAAGTAATTATTGATAGATATGCATTTACTGCCATTTTATTACTTGTTATTGTTTCTGAAGATTTTCTCTGATCCTTTTGCATCTTTGTCTCTCCTTTGCATTCGGAGTCCCCTTTAATATTTCTTCCAGGGCTGGGCTTAGTGTTCATGAACTCCTTCAGTTTTTGCTTATCTGGGCAACTCTTTATCTCTTCTTCTATTTTGAATGATAGCCTTGCTGGATAGAGTATTCTTGACTGCAGATTTTTCCCATTCAGCACTTAGAATATATCATGCTGCTCCCTTCTGGCTGGCCACATTTCTGTTGAGAAATCTCCAGCTAGCCTCATGGATTTCCCCTTATAACTTAAGGATGTATTTTTTCTTGCTGCTTTTAGGATTTTTTTCTTTATCACTATATTTTGCAAATTTAGTTACAATATGTCTGATGTGGGCCTGATTTTGTTGATGTTGATGGAAGTTCTCTGTTTCTCCTGGATCTGGATGTCTGTTTCCTTCCTCAGATTAGGGAAGTAGGAAAATATTTTTTTAAACTAATAGCTAACAACTTCTAAAGGGCTAATTTGCAGATTCAAGAAAACTAGTTAATATCAAACAGGATAAAATCAAAGAAAACCTTTCTCAGACATATCACATACACACTATAAATTAAAGATAAAAAAGAACTTGCAAACTAAAAAAAGATTACACATGAACAACTCAAATGACTGAAAACTTTTCATAAAAAGGTACCTATAGTGAAACATCTTTAAAGTTCTGAAAGAAAAGAAGTGTCAGTTCTATATGTACTAAAAATATCCCTGGATAATGGCAGCAAGATAAAGACCTTGTAGATGAAAGAAAAATAAGAGCATTCAATGATAACACATCCACTCTAAAAGAAATGCTACAGACTCTTTTTAGGCTGAAAAGATATTTCCTTTATACCAGAGGGATCCCACACTGCCTCACTGACCAGCTAACAGATTGTTTTTATGGCTACTCTGCAGATTTTGAGAGTAGATAATCACTACCTTTGTATTATATATTTCCTGACATAATTCCAACTTCTCTCTGTGTTGACTTCTCAATGTCAAGTATTGCTAGGCATGAACATTTACTGAGGCTTTTCTTCTGCCACATTTTAAATCTTCTGTAATCTAGGATTTTTCATGAGTTTTTGTTTTATCATTAGCATAAATGATAAAACAAATTTATCCATTTCTATTCAAAGTTGTTTTTTTCCCAAGTCTACTGAGATATTAAAAATTGTCTTTTCACCAAAGCTTCCAGAGTTGCAGAATATAGTTAAATTTAATAGTGTATTCTTATTAAACAGATTCAGATTTGTAGAATAAGTTTCCCTATAGTATCTATTTAAGATTACACAACTCTTCGGTGAAGAAAGTATTTTACAGATGAGAAAAGAAAGGTTGAAAGTGAGATTAGTGACCTGCTCACTTTCACATAGCTTTAGTATGTCAGTGGTGGGTGTGCAAACGTCTGCTCGTTTTCTGTTCTGAGTGGAAGACCTGAGGTGACTGATCCAGAGAACTGAAAGAAAGCTCGTGTTACTGGTTCACAGTGAGGCAGGAAAAAAGCAGGAGATGAGATTACAGTCTGGTTCAGACCAAGCAGGGACTCTCAGGTAATGCTCACTGACTTGTTTTCTCTCAGTAAAAATTAAAGCAATTAAATCGTGTTAAACAAGAAAATGGTGTGATTTAACTTACAATTTAAGAAGTATTATTCTATATCTTTATGGAGAATAGATGAAAAGACAAGCCAAATGATATGGGTTATTGGCAATGTAGGGAAGAGATCATATTTTCTTGAACCAGAGTACTGTTGGTGGAGGAGAAGAGAAATGAATGGATGATTTGAGACAGAGCCAAAGGCCTTTTAATGGGCTAAATGTATGTGGGGGTTTGGTGAGGAAGAACAGTTCTTAAGTGTCATGTTTCTGACTAGAACAGCAGTTTATAAGACTAGGGGAGGAGTAGGCTTCGAAAGTGGTTCCAAGAATTCCCTTAGTTTTAGGCCTGAAACACTGACCACGTTGTGAGCTACACGGAGGAGTCTCAAATTCAAAAGGGAATGCTAGAATAGAAATGCAAAGATGTGTATCCTTAGCATATAGATAATACATGGAAACATTAATAAAATGTTTCATCTAGAGCTAGAGAGAATGAGGACCAGAAATAACCTAGAGGGACACCGAATTTAGAGCTGCTTTGCACAGGAGCCACCAGAAATGAAGCTTAAAACAAGGAATCTTAATTAATGGGTGTCAAGAAAAAGCGAGACTGGAAAAGAAGGAGGATCTATGTGCTAAACACTGACTTGCTGCCCAGCTGCAATGAACAAGGTTAATAGTTAGCTTCCAATTGTGAGTTTTGTCACAGTGTGCCCCAACTTTTGATCCCATTCATGGGATGACCCCCATTCAGTAATATGCAAAGAGTTGGCTTAAGGGCTTTGGCATGTGTGGCCAGCAGTAAATCTCTCTAATGTGCAGTCTTTGCTCTACAGTATCCCATTGGGCAGGCAGAAATGTCTTTAGGTCAACATCACAGTGGGACAGCTCCTCTTGTCCAATACTGCTTCCTCCTTTTTCCTTCTGTAATTACTCTTTCCCAGCAAACCTTTTGAAATAACTATGGCTCAACATCTTACCACGGCACATGTTTAAAGTGAATAATCCTTAGTAGGGGTGCCTGGGTGGCTCAGTCGTTAAGCGTCTGCCTTGGGCTCAGGTCATGATCCCAGGGTCCTGGGATCGAGCCCCGCATCGGGCTCCCTGCTCTGCGGGAAGCCTGCTTCTCCCTCTCCCACTCCCCCTGCTTGTGTTCCCTCTCTCACTGTCTCTCTCTCTGTCAAATACATAAATAAAATCTTAAGAAAAAAAAATTATAAAGTGAATAATCCTTAGTAGATGCCAAAAATTATATTCCATCAGGTTTTCTGAATTCACAGAGTTCCCAATTTCTCACTTGAATTGCATCCTTAGATAATAATTTATTTCATTAGGCTCTCACTGACACTATACTAACACAATGTGTGAACTCATCACTGAAGCATGAGAGTAGGTGTTAAAGATGCTATTTGGAAATAAACAACACTGTAAGATTTCTAATAATTACTTGTGCTCTATATTTTTCCTCATTATGGAGATAAGATATTACTTAGCCTAACTTGAGAAATATTTCATTACACAAGAAAAAATTCTTATTAAAATATCATTTCCTCTCGGGTCATGTCAGAAAATTAGCAGCTTAAAATTTTTTTAACTATATAAAATTTTCTTAGATATCAGAAAAAGTATAGAAACAACTTATAGTGGATTTTATTTTCAAATAAAATAGTAAGCTAAATATTAGGCTGGAAACTACTAAAAACCAAAGTGTCATTAATTCAAAATTAAGGCTGAGTCTAAAAATAAGTAGAAATAAATAATAACCAGCTACAGAAGTGTCTTTTCTAGTCATTAAAGAAATAAATTTATGGATATTGAACATTTAATTTTTATAAACCAATTTACAGCTATTATATAATTTATAATTTTTCCAAATCATATGTTTTGCATGTCAGGATTTTTAGATTGCTTTAATAATATGAAGTTGTCACTCAATAAATATTGAACTAAAGCCTGATGAATACATGTATATTTGATTCAGGCAAGCAGATGAATGGCAAAACATTTACAATTGCACAAATATTTGTTAATTTCTCCAGCTGTATTGGCTTATACTATTAGTATTACAACTTAAATATTTGCTCTTTCAAGTCCCTGGTGTTCAGATATTGATCATAATTTGAAGAGATAGTCTAGGTAAAAAAGAAGAGTAGTTTTATGATAATTAAGCAGATTTTTGTCTATTTTGAGATATCAAAATGTTTTATATAATAAAACTATATCATAAAGATTTTTTACATCATAGTTTTCAAAACAAGTTCATCCACTTATAGTCTTTTCTTTTTATAATAGCAAAATGCATCTGATGCATTTTGAATATTTATCTTTGATGCTTGAAAGAATGTTATAATGCAACACATTTTTGCCTCATGGGAGGGCTTTATTTTAACTCAGAAAAGTTCCTAAAAATAGAGTTTCATTTCCATGTGCTAAATTTATTAAAATTAAATGCCTCTTTTCATCAAATTTTTAAAACACTTCCCCTTTATTTCAAAATCATCTATATTACTTCATTGTATTTAGCACATCTATTTAGTTGGATTCGTTGTAATTGTCACTAGAACAAGGAAATATCTTAATTATCTTTGTATTCCCAGATTCTAAGCATTTTGATGGTACTTAGTAGGCACAGTAATAATTTAGAGAATTATTAATTCAAAGCTGGTTGCTTTTGTTGTTGCACTCTAACACCTTCCTAGAATTTACCTTGAGAATTAGCCTTTCTTGGTCTGTGGGATAGCAAAGATACCTTGGGAGTTAAAGGCAATGACTTGTATTAGTTCAACTGTATTTTCTTTGCTCCTCCCATTAAAAGGTGGTATTATTTCTTCTCCCCCTTAAATCTGGGATAGCCTCATGATTGATTTGCTTTGAACAATTCAAGGTGCAGAAGTGACACTATGAGTTCTAGAGCTTATTCCTAAAGAGGATTTGCAGTTTCTATTTTTACCCTCTTGGATGCCACAAAGACCATCATGTGTGGTAGCCAGACCAGCTAACTGGAGGGTGGGAAGACACATGAAAGAGAACTGAGACTCCCTGGCAGCCAGCCAGTACAAACTGGAAGACATCTGAGTGAGGCCATTTGGAACCTGCTGGCCAAGCTAAGACTCATGCTGAATAAGACCATGTGACTGAGCCTAGGTGAAAACAACAGATGAACCACTTAGCCAACTACAGAATGGTGAGAAATGACACACTGTCATTTTAGGCCACTAAACTGTAGAGGTTTTTTAAATACAAAAATAGATAATTAGTAATTGTTAGAAGAAGATAAATAGTATGGTAACATAAAGAGGACAGAAACTTCCCTTAGGGATACATGAAAAGATGAGTTCACAAGATGTGGTAAAGAATACCTTTTTCTAAGGAATTTGTAAAAAGAGCCCAGATAAAGCTTTATATTGTTTTAAGGTGGATAATGAGTTAGCTGAGTAAAGGTAAAGGAGTCCAAATGATGTGACTTTTTGTATTACTTATGTTATAATTATATTGTTATAAATGTGTGTGTATGCAATTTTATATATGTATATATAAATGCATAATTATACATGTGTTAATATATATGTATAGATAGATTGTGTATGTATACACTTGCGTAATAATTAAACACACAATCTAAAACTCACATTTGCCAGAAATTACACTATATTATGTATTTTAATGGGGGCTTTGAATGCTGAAGCTAAAGCCAAATAATTCCTTTAAGACAAATGTTAAGGTTGAAGCCAATTTTTGGCTCAGTTACATTGTAAGATATATTTCTAATTGTGGGTTGTGGTCAAAATATTTCAGTGACACTAATATAAGAGTTATTCAAATGGGACATCAATTTGTAAGTTGTTTGGGCAGATAAAATAGAAGAAAATAGAAAGTACCAGAAAAGAACAAGTTTCTAGAATAGATAGTGCTAGCAATATTTACTTTATATTATGGGCTTTCTAAATCCTGGGCACCTTAATACATTATGCCTACTTATCCAAAACCCTCTGAAATACACACTATTAAATCACAGCTGACCCTTGAACAACATGGGGTGTGGTGCTGGGGGTCAGGAGCAGTCTGCATATGACTTTTGACTCTTCAAAAACTTTACTAGTTATAGCCTACTGTTGACTGGGAGGCTTACTGACATAACTTCAGCAGGGATTAACACATATTTTGTATGTTATTTGTATTATATACTGTATTCTTACAATAAAGTAAACTAGAGAAAATAAAATATTATTAAGAAACTTGTAAGGAAGAGAAAGTACATTTATAGTACTATATTTATCAAGAAAATCTGCATATAAGTGGACCTGCATAATTCAAACCCAGGTCATTTAAGGGTCAACTGTATACATAAAGTGTGAGAAAACTGAAGGTTAGATAAGTTTTATACTTATTAAATAGTCAAAATTTCACAAAGTGCAAAAAACCTCAAATATATACAACAAGTTTATTGTAAACTTGCTTCAATATGGACATGATAAAGGAGTTAAGGAGTTTGAAGACAAGAAGAAAGAGTTGGAGAAAACAAGTAACCCCCATATCTTCTGCTCTACTGAATTCAGTTGAAAATGAGGATCTAATCCAAATGGCCAACAGACACATGAAAAAGTGATCAACATCACTCGGCATCAGGGAAATCCAAATCAAAACCTCAATGAGGTAACACCTCACACCAGTCAGAATAGCTAAAATTGACAAGTCAGGAAACGACAGATGTTGGCAAGAGTGTGGAGAAAGGGGAACCCTCCTACACTGTTGGTGGGAATGCAAGCTTGTGCAACCACTCTGGAAAGCAGTGTGGAGGTTTCTCAAAAAGTTGAAAATAGAGCTACCCTATGACCCAGAAATTGCAGTATTGGGTATTTACCCCAAAGATACAAATGTAGTGATCTGAAGGGGTACGTGCACCCCAATGTTTAAAGCAGCAATGTCCACAATAGCCAAACTATGGAAAGAGCCAAGATGTCCATCAACAGATGAATGGATAAAGAAGATGTGGTATATATGTGTGTATATATATACACACACCCATATACACACACACACAATGGAATATTATGCAGCCATCAAAAAATGAAATCTTGCCCTTTACAATGACATGGATGGAACTAGAGGGTATTATGCTAAGCAAAATAAGTCAATCAGAGAAAGACAAGTATCATATGATCTCACTGATATGAGGAATTCTTAATCTCAGGAAACAAACTGAGGGTTGCTAGAGTGGTGGGGGTGTGGGAGGGATGGGGTGGCTGGGTGACAGACATTGGGGAGGGTATGTGCTATGGTGAGCACTGTGAATTGTGTAAGACTGATGAATCATAGACCTGTACCTCTGAAAAAATAATATATGTTAAAAAAAAAAAGATAGTAGGAAGGGAAAAATGAAGGGGGGGAATCAGAGGGGGAGACGAACCATGAGAGACTATGGACTCTGAGAAACAAACTGAAGGTTTTAGAGGGGGTGGGTGGATGGGTTAGCCCAGTGATGGGTATTAAGGAGGGCATGTATTGAATGGAGCACTGGGTGTTATACGCAAACAATGAATCATGGAACACTACATCAAAAACTAATGATGTAATGTATGATGACTAACATAATAAAATAAAATTAAAAAAAATGAGGGTCTATTTATTATCTCTGGGGCCATGCTACCTTGGAAGCCTCTAGGAGAGGCTTGGTTTGTTGGAGTGTTAACTATAATCTTTCATTCCTTGGTTTGTAGGAGTGTTAACTATAATCTTTGCCTCTGTCTTCACCTGGCTGTCTCACCTCTGTGTCTGTGTATGATTGGGTCCATCCTAATCAGCTTGTATTAACTTGATTATATCTGCAAATAACCTATTTCCAAATAAAGCTATATTCACAGGTACCTGGGGGAGGGTTTGGAATGTCTTAGGACTTCAACATATCTTTTTTGGGCATACAATCCAACCCATAACAGCCACTAATATACAAATCTCAATACACAATTTCAAAACACAGACTTCCAACATCCTCTCAAGAAGTTGTATACTTAAACTTGAAGAAAATGGCATGAGGTGTCCCCCACATTGTATTCAATGTTTCTGGAAAACATACGAATCATTTTAAATCTGACAGATCAATCAAAATTTACTTGGGGCAGGGTCCTTTCTATCTTCTAGAAACATGCGTGCACACACACACACACACACACACACACACACACACACACATTGATTGATGGATTGATTGATTGCTGAAGCCACCAGAGCTTTGCTGATTCAGAATTTCCAGATAGCTACATTATTAAAAAAAAAAAAAATTCCCAGATAATTCCATTTGTCAAAACTGTTTTGAAACCATTTCCTTAAAAGGCCTTCAACTTATCTAAAGAAGAAGATGGATATGTTAAACTTAAGGCAAAAAGATACCTTCTTTTTTGATGTGTTCTTGAAATTACACAGCTGAGCTGGGAGTGATGAACATAACAAGGCAGAAACATTGGATCATCAACTTCAGGAACAGCTGAGAAGACTAAAGACTGTCAAAAGCAAACATACTTCATCCTTTCATTTCTTAGCTCCAGTTCTTCACATGCTCTTCTGACAAGAAATTATGTATTATCCCAGAAAAATAGTAACAATATTTGAAAGAATAAAAAAAATCTAAATCTATTTTCTCTTTCTTAAAACAATTGAGAATGAATTTCATTATGAGAATTTTTGACTGTCATTCTAAAACTCCTCTACTTGGAAGAAAAACTAAGATCATTCATTACTTTAATAAACATAACAACAACTGTCTTTTGTTTTCTTGTCCATTTTTAAATATTTTTTACATAAAGAATATATAAATAAATGTTGTTAAAAACTCAAGAAAAAGAGCTCATCTATGAGTATTCACTGTACTATATACAGTAAATGTAATATAGTGTTATTTCATATAGTTTTGATTATATATTTTATATATAGTTTTGATTTGATGTATATATAGTTTATATATAGTTTTTTCTAAGCTTTTATTTATATAACAGAGAGCGAGAGAGCACAAACAGGGGGAGCAGCAGGCAGAGGGAGAAGCACACTCCCCGCCGAGCAGGGAGCCCGATGTGGGACTCGATCCCAGGATCCCGGGATCATGACCTGAGCCGAAGGCAGACACTTGCTTAACTGACTGAGCCACCAAGGTGCCCACATAGTTTATATATAGTTTTGATTACTGGCTTTATCCTTTAAAATATGTCTTATAGATCTTTCTGTATCATTATATTAGATTGATTTTATTCATTAGAACCACTTCCTAGTATTTAACTGTAACATTTTGATTGTTAAAACAATTTGCTCATGATATAATGATGCAAAGAATTTTCTCATGTGCTTCATTGTGAGCAAGTGTATTTCTCTATGCTATATAAATTATACATCAATTAAAAGTTTTGCCCATTTTTAAATTTTATGAAAACTAAATTTTTATATTTAGTTTACACCTAACTAAATGGGCTCCAAAGATATTATATCACATTTTCTCCATAATTTCACAGAATATGAGACTAATGATTTCCTAAATATTCACCAATACTGGATATTATCAGTCTCTATTTTGGTAATGTGAAGGTTAAAAATGATATTTCCCCAGAACTTCACCTATATCAGATATTATCAATCTATTCATTTTTGAAACAACAATGTTAAAATATGTTATGGTCATTTCAGTTTTGTAGTCCTGATTTTTATGAGATAATTTTTTCATGCGTTTATTGGCCAGTTATATTTCTTTTACTGTGAGTTGGTTGGTTTTTATCTTTTGCGTATTTTTCTTAAGTTCTCTAGCAATTTGTGTATTAATTTCTAAGTGTTCTATATGTAATTTGGATTTTGGATAAGTAGTGCAAATACTTTCAATCTGTCATAATTCTGTTTACTGAATCACTGTTATAAATAAGTTAATCTTTGCTAACATCCATCAGTGACTTTTCTTTGAAACATTTAAATTACAGTAATTATAGAAGGAAATTTTAATCAAAATTAATTTTACTTATGTTTGTTAAAAATAAAAATAAAACCTGTTTTAGAAGAGAATCAAACAGTTTCTTTTGCTGTACAGAAGCTTTTTATCTTGATGAAGTCCCAAAGTTAATTTTTGCTTTTGTTTCACTAGCCTGTGGATATGTATCTTGAAAGAAGTTGCTGTGGCCGATGTCAAAGAGGTTACTGCCTATGTTCTCCTCTAGGATTTGGATGGATTCCTGTCTCACATTGAGGTCTTTCATCCCTTTTGAGTTTATCTTTGTGTAGGGTGTTAGAGAATGGTCAAGTTTCATTCTTCTGCATGTGGCTGTCCAATTTTCCCAGCACCATTTATTGAAGAGACTGTCTTTTTTCCATTGCATGTTTTTTCCTGCTTTGTCAAAGATTATTTGACCATAGAGTTGAGGGTCCATATCTGGGCTCTCTGTTCTGTTCCATTGGTCTATATGTCTGTTTTTGTGCCAGTACCATGCTGTCTTGGTGATCACTGCTTTGTAATATAGCTTGAAATTGGGCAACTTGATGCTCCCAGCTTTGTTTTTCTTTTTCAACATTTCCTTGGCGATTTGGGGCCTTTTCTGATTCCATACAAATTTTAGGATTGTTTGTTCCAGCACTTTGAAAAATGTCATTGGAATTTTGATCGGGATGGCAATGAAAGTATAGTTTGCTCTGGGTAGCATAGACATTTTAACAATGTTTATTCTTCTGATCCATGAACATGGAATATTTTTCCATCTTTTTGTGTCTTTTTGTGTCTTCTTCAATTTCTTTCATGAGTGTTCTGTAGTTCCTAGAGTATAGATCTTTACCTCTTTCATTAGGTTTATTCCGAGGTATCTTATGGTTTTTGGTGCTATTGTAAATGGAATCGTTTCTTTAATTTCTCTTTCTACAGTTGCATTGTTAATGTATTAGAAAGCAACTGATTTCTGTGCATTGATTTTGTATCCTGCCACATTACTGAATTGCTGGATGACTTCTAGTAATTTGGGGGTGGAGTCTTTTGGGTTTTCCACATAAAGTATCATGTCATCTGCAAAAAGAGAGAGTTTGACTTCTTCTTTGCCAATTTGAATACTTTTTATTTCGTTTTGTTGTCTGATTGCTGTTGCTAGGACTTCTAGTACTATTTGAACAATAGTGGCGAGAGTGGGCATCCTTTATGTGTTCCTGATCTTAAGGGAAAGGCTCTCAGCTTTTCCCTGTTGAGGATATTTGCTGTGGGGTTTTCATAGATGGATTTTATGAACTTGAGGAATGTTCTCTCTATCCCTATATTCTGAAGAGTTTTAATCAGGAAAGGATGCTGTATTTTGTCAAATGCTTTTTCTGCATCAATTGAGAGGACCATATGGTTCTTCCCTCTCCTTTTATTAATGTGTTCTATCACATTGATTGATTTGCAAATGTGGAACCACCCTTGCATCCTGGGGATAAATCCCACTTGATCGTGGTGGATGATCCTTTTAATATATTGTTGGATCCTATTGGCTAAGATTTTGTTGAGGATTTTGGAATCCATATTCATCAGGTATATCAGTCTGAAATACTCCTTTTGGATGGGGTCTTTGCCTAGTTTGGGGATTAAGGTAATCCTGGCCTCATAGAATGCATCTGGAAGCTTTCCTTCTGTTTCTATTTTTTGAAACAGCTCCAGGAGAAAAGGTATTATTTCTTCTTTGAATGTTTGGTAGAATTCCCCAGGGCATCCATCAGGCCCTGGACTCTTGCTTTTTGGGAGGTTTTTGATCACTGCTTCAATCTCATTACTGGTTATTGGCCTATTCAGGTTGTCAGTTTCTTCCTGTTTCAGTCTTGGGAGTTTATAGGTTTCTAGGAAGGCATCCATTTCATCCAGGTTGCTCAGCTTATTGGCATACAGTTGTTGATAATAATTTCTAATAATTGTTTCTATTTCTTTGGTGTTAGTTGTGATCTCTCCCCTTTCATTCATAATTTTCTTAATTTGGGTCCTTTCTCTTTTCTTTTGGATAAGTCTGACCAGTGGTTTATCAATCTCATTAATTCTTTCAAAGAACCAGCTTCTAGTTTCATTGATCTGATCTACTGTGTTTCTGGTTTCTAATTCATTGATCTCTGCTTTAATCTTAAGTATTTCTCTTCTAATGCATGGCTTAGGCATTGTTTGTTGTTTTTTCTCTAGTTCTTTAAGGTGTAAAGTTAGTTGGTGAATTCGGGATTTTTCTATTTTTTTGAGTGAGTCTTGGATGGCTATGTATTTCCCCCTTAGGACCGCCTTTGCAGTATCCCATAGGTTTTGGACCGATGTGTTTTCATTCTCATCTGTTTCCATGAATTGTTTAAGTTCTTCTTTGATTTCCCAGTTGACCCAAACATTCTTGCACAGAGTGGTGTTTAGCTTCCAAGTGTTTGAATTTCTTCCAAATTTTTTCTTGTGATTGAGTTCCAGTTTTAAAGCATTATGGTCTGAGAATATGCAGGGAATAATCTGTCTTTTGATATCAGTTGAGACCTGATTTGTGACCCAGTATGTGGTCTATTCTGGAGAAAGTTCCATGTGCACCTGAGAAGAATGAGTATTCTGTTGTTTTAGGAAGGAATGTGCTGTATATATCTATGAGGTCCATCTGGTCCAGTATGTCATTCAAAGCTCTTGTTTCTTTGTTGATTTTCTGCTTAGATGATCTGTCTATTGCTGAGAGTGGAGTATTGAGGCCTCCTAAAATTAACATATTATTATCAATATGACTCTTTATTTTGGTTAACAGTTGGCTTATGTAGTTGGCTGCTCCCATGTTGGGGGTGTAGGTATTTACAATTGTTAGATCTTCTTGTTGGATAGACCCTTTAAGAATGATATAGTGTCCTTCTGTGTCTCTAACTACAGTCTTTAGCTTAAAATCTAATTTGTCTGATATAAGAATTGCTACCTTAGCTTTCTTTTGAGGTCCGTTGGCATGGAAGATGGATCTCCATCCCTTCACTTTCAGTCTGGATGTATCTTTAGGTTCAAAATGAGTCTCTTGTAGACAGTATATGGATGGGTCCTGTCTTTCATCCAATCTGCAACTGTGTGCCATTTTATGGGAATATTTAGGCCATTCACATTGAGAATGATTATTGAAGGATATGAATTTATTGTCATCCTGTTGCCTGTGAAGTCTTTGTTTCTATAGATTGTCTCTGTAAGTTTCTATTCTGTATCACTCTTGGGGTCTTTCTCCTTTTATAGAACCCCCCTTAATATTTCTTGCAGGGCCGGCTTAGTGGTCAAATATTCTTTTCATTTCTGTCGGTCGTGGAAGCTCTGCATCTCTCCATCCATTCTAAATGACAGCCTTGCCGGATAAAGTATTCTTGGCTGCATGTTCTTCTCATTTAGTACCCTGAATATGTCTTTCCAGGCCTTTCTGGATTGCCAGGTCTCTGTGGATAGGTCTGACATTATTCTGATGTTCCTCCCTCTGTACGTAAGGAATCTCTTCCCCCTAACTGCCCTTCAGATGGTTTCCTTGATTCTAAGATTTGCGAGTTTTACTATTACATTCTGAACCATTGGTCTGTTTTCCTTGGTCTTGGGAGGGGTCCTCTCTGCCTCTAGGACTTGAATGTTTGTTTCATTCCCCAGATTAGGGAAGTTCTCAGCCACGATTTGCTCAAATATATCTTCTCATCCTCTCTCTCTCTCCACCCCCTCAGGGATCCCAATAATTCTGACATTGGAATGTTTCATGGCGTCACTTATTTCTCTAATTCTGTTTTCATGGATTTTGAGCTTTTTCTCCCAGGCATTCTCTTTTTCCTTCTTTTCTATCAATTGGTCTTCTAGATCACTAATTCGTTCTTCTGCCTTGTTTACCCTAGCTGTTAGATTTTCTAGATTAGATTGAATCTCATTGCTAGCATTTTTAAGTTCTGCCAGTTCAGCTTTCATTTCTGCCCTTAGAGACTCTGCCATTAATCGATTTCTCCTTCCTAGCTATCGTCTTCATAACTGTTACCCTGAAGTCCATTTCCAACATCTTGGTTATATCTGTATCCATTTGTAAATCTGTGGCAGAAATCAGTCTCTGAGTTTTTCCTCTTTGGGGGGTTCCCCCTCCTAGTCATTCTGTTGAAGGGTGGTTGAGGGAATGTACAGAGTCCAAATTATTGACCACAACCCAAGCAAGATGCACCAGTTTTATAGGGACCTTAGGGTTGTTGGCTTCTTGTTCTCCCAGCCTGTCTTCTGGGGAAGGGGTCTGCCACACTGTTACTCAGGCAACCCTGTTTGGGCAGAGTTGCCCTGCCCCCTATGGGGGGGGATGGGCTCAGTGAAAACCGGTTTTTTGGGGCTTTTGTTCTCTGGCTGCTTTCCCTGGTGGATTTCCACATCTCTTCTGAGAGTCAGAGCAGAAGAGACCATTTCCAACTCTCTGCCTCAGAGCAGAGAGATCTAAGTCTGTTCTTCATTGAGCTCTCCAGGCCACACTATCTCTGTTTCTGTCTATAAACTGCAGCATCCTGGGTTGTGTGCCCCTCAACAGCGCTCCCAGTCCTCGCCTCCAGGTTGGGGTACAGGGGCATGTCTCTGCCTTTTGTGCTTCTAAAACCACCAGCCGCCCCCAGGTCGCACATGGGGCCCCAGTTCACAGGCGCTCCAAGTTTCAGTCCAGGGGGCTGCCCTAAAGTCTTTTCCCCATTGCTTTTGGCTTGCAAATCTGTGCCCCGTCCCCAGAGCGGGAGGCTTTCACACACTGGCGGTGTAGGATCCCCACGGCTCCCTCCCCCTTCTGTTTATCTTCTGTTATCTGCCCATGGAATCATGGCTCCCTGCTTCATACCTTGAAACCAAGCAAAGCAATATTCTGTTTGTAGAGATCAAGATCTATCTTCTTACATCTCAGGCTGATTTTGTAGGTGTTCAGAGTGGTCTGGTAGATATCCAGCTCAATTCAGGGGACCGGTTGGAATAGGGTCCCCTATTCCTCCACCATCTTTTCCTCCCCCCTCACGTTTTTATTTTAAAACTCTTGTAATCATGTGCATCAATTGGTAGACTCATACTAATGCAATAAATAGGACAGAATTTGCTGAGATCACTGAATTGTGATTTAAAATACACCAGTACTTTTCTTAAGACTTTGAAAAGAACTCCTACAAATATGTAACAAATTGGTATTCTTCAGATTTAAAATTTAACGTATGGGATAGAATCATGGTCTTGGGTAGGGACAGATCTCTTTTATGAATGCCAGATCTGCCTGTGGGGATGTTATTTAAACCTTGAAATCTCATCCGCCTATCTGTAAAATGAAGGTAATAATGACTTATATCCTACGGTAATTCTGTGGATTCATTAAAATGACATGGTAAGCACTTAGACCAATGCCTGATGCATAATGATAAATGTTAGTTGTCATTTATATATTTATTAATCTGTTTTAAAATTGGTTCTCTTGTTCTTCAGGTACAATATTTAGAAGACAATTTACTTTGAAAGCCATTTCTATTGATTATAAAATCCATTTGGCTTTTGACTAACTTCTCAATGTCTTCTGATGAACCGAAAACAAAGTATTAAGGAAAAAAAAAGTCACCCTGATTAAATTAAAACTAATCTGACTTCTAAGATCAGGTGTAAAGTTTTAAGAGAAAAATTCATATTATTTCACTTAGTTTTTAGTCAGTTCTATCAGCTCTAGCAGAATTAGTTTTGTTCTTCTTTTGGTGTGAATAACTAATTGTAGTAATTAACCTAACTATAACAGTATAATAATCGAACAATCAGCATTAAAGTGGCTTTCAACTTTCTCCTAAAACTTTAAATATCAGAGTGACCAAAATATCCATCTCACCTGGATAGAGTTCCTTTGATCATTTCTGAATGATAACTGCTTCAATATTTTGAATAGGAAAGAAATCATTGAACGCTAAAACAAAGCACATTGTGAGCCTGTATTGGACCTTAATTAGTGACTGAGGAAGACAGTTCAAAGCTTATCAAAATTCACTTGGGTATATTTTCTTTTATTCTTCTATTTACATTTTAGATATAATTTTGTTTCTAAGAAGTTATACTCTTTCCATGGGGTACATTAGAAATAATTTTAGAGATATGATTGGGTTAGAAGAAGAGAGGAAAATGGCTAATAATCGATGCCTCTGACTTTCCTATAAAGTCATCCTTGAACAATAATTGGTGGGATCTCTGCTATCCAAAAAGAAAATAACCGCCTTTCAGTCACCTACTCCAGGGCTGCATTCCATCCCCTCTGAGGGCTGGAGAAGGTAATTTTACTGTGTATACAACGTCTCACATCACACTTCCAATTACTTCATCCCTCCAGTGAGGTTTGAAAACTGGAAACAACATGACTATTAGGAACATAGTTGAGGTCTATGGAGGGCTGCAGAGACTCTTACTAGTTAGGAATAGAGAAAGAAGATTATGGAATAATATGCCTTGATAAGAAGACTAAATTGGAAACACACCAATTTGAAGAATCAGAGGAGAACAACATAACAGCAATTGGAGTTATAAGAAATCTGTTAAGAGGGAAGGCGATCTCTTAAGACTCTGGAGAAATTCTTTATTGGAAAAAACAAAGAAATCTGTCTAGAGTTAAGAGTTTTAAAATGAGACTTGTGATTCTTTTTGGTGATTTATATTTATTATTGCTAGTAGAAGAAGCCAGTGATAAGGAAAACTACAGAGTCTGGGAAGTAAAAGGAATGAAATCACGTTTACAGAGGTCTATAGCCCAGTTGTTTCAGAGAAATTGTTGTTACTTGTCGTTCACCTACTTCTCTTCTGCAAGATGGTATGATTTATCTTTGAAAAAGTATTTTGTGTACCTCGTGTTTTACAGTGTCTTCCTTTATCTACAATCGTCTGTGTTTTTGTCCTTCATCTGACACCACTTTTGCTTTGAACAGGAAAAATATAGCAGGAACTCCTAGAGCTGGAAAGGTAGAATGTTGACAAAGAGAGACTCTCAGCAAGAATTCTTACTTTTGGAAGAACTAGGGCTTTTATAATATTATCATGGTTTATTTGAGAGTGGGGACTAAAGTAGAAGTCTAACTTAAGAAACTATAGAAAAAGAAAAGAGGTATCTTTTATTAGTCAGGGTCCTGATGGGAGACACGTCATAATCAAATTTTTTTTTTTTAAATGAGTGGAACTGTTTATGAATATGTGGCTAAAATTAATGGAAAGTATCAAGGGTTGACCTAAATTGTTTGGAGCTTCAACCACTGTAGGCTTCAGATACAACTGGAAGGAGCAGTCACAGAGACTGAGAAAGAGGAGCTGTAGCTCTAAGAGATGCATTACCTCCCCTGATAGAAGCTGTGTTCTTTGGTAGACAGACTTCACCAAATTCTGATGACCCTTCTGGTAGAGAGATATGGCCAAACTCTGAGGAAGAATGTGGAAATAAATTGTTTTTCAATCCTGTAATCACTTGTCATTTATACCCAGTGATTGGACCAAACTCGAAGCCAGAGGGCAAGAGAGCCCTTTGATGAAGTTCACAGAGTGAGCTCCATATGGCACAGAGAATAGTGGTGAAGAGGGGCAAATGGGTCTTGGGGGCCCACAGAAAATATCTAGGACACACAAATCAAGTGTCTAGGATATATACCCAGGATATACGAGTGTTTAAGAACTTTTTTTCCAAGATAAGTACCTTTATAGGCATTGAACACAAAGGTGAGGAAGTCAGCACAACCCTTGCCATCCTTGGGGCTCATATTTTAATGCATATTTTTAATATAATGTGTGCATGTACATATGTGTGTACACTTGTATTATTTACCTGGATACACATACATGCACATAATTACATACAGTATTAGAATATGTATTTTTGTGTTTTTCTTTCTTTCCCACAATTCCCAAATCTTCCTCTGATAGACAGGAAAATTCACATTGCACAGACTAGATAGAAATAAGGATGTTGAGACAGCTGAGCACATCTTGGCTAATGCCAGGGTTTTACCTTGAAATTGAGATTGCTTGTAGCCCTTTCATTGTCCAAGTAAGCATGTAATATAGAGGCCATTTCTATAGTTACTGGGAGAGGGTTTCAGTAGTCTCATTAGTTACATGCTGTCTGTGGGGCCTGCTTATTATCTAGCAGAATAATTTTATGTCCTCTGAAATTTTGCACCTATGTCAACTCTGCCCCATGTCAAACATCCAGAACACCCATTAACTTCCTCTCAATCTTCCAAAACATCAGCTGAGGTTCTTGAAGCACTCGCAGAATGGACAGTAATGATATGGAAAGAAAAGTCCCAGCTGGACAATGCAGAAACTCCCCCTAGTTAGACAGGTATGCAAGAGGGTATATGTGATATGTCAAATATCTGTTAATGCTGAATACTTAGCACATTTAGAGTTTTGAAAATTATAATAACACATAATTCAGTTATTAGAACTTGTTTGAACTTTTTTTCTTTTGACTAATTGTCATGTTCCTAGAAAACAGCATTTATATATGAATTGTGGTTTTTTTTTTTTTTTTTAAAGATTTTATTTATTTATTCATGAGAGACAGAGAGAGAGACAGAGGCAGAGGGAGAAGCAGGCTCCCCGCGGAGCAGGGAGCCCGATGCGGGACTCGATCCCAGGACCCTGAGATCACGACCTGAGCCGAAGGCAGACGCTTAACCGACTGAGCCACCCAGGCGTCCCATGAATTGTGGTTTTGACATTAATTGAAAAATAATTTTTTAACCTTTATTTTTTTAAGGATTCATTGAAAACAGACACTTGAAGTCTCTAGCTGTTATAATGAACTGAACAATTTAGAAGTGTTTGGAGAAGTCACAACTGAATTTGTACCCCGATTTCAATAATTGCTACATCTGCAACTTTAGGTAAGTTACTTTACTTTTCTGAATTTTATTTTTCATATTTTTAAAGTAAGGGTAATAATTCCAAACTTCCATACCTCTGAAACAAATAATACAATATATGTTAAAAAAAAAAAAAAGAAGAAGAAGAAGAAGAAGATAGCAGGAGGGGAAGAATGAAGGGGGGGAAATCGGAGGGGGAGACGAACCATGGACTCTGAAAAACAAACTGAGGGTTCTAGAGGGGAGGGGGGGTGGGAGGATGGGTTAGCTTGGTGATGGGTATTAAAGAGGGCACGTTCTGCATGGAGCACTGGGTGTTATATGCAAACAATGAATCATGGAATACTACATCAAAAACTAATGATGTAATGTATGGTGATTAACATAACATAATAAAAAAAAACTTCTGTGGATATTGGAAACAATAAATGTGCATGAAAATCTTCTAATCCTACCACTCTGCCATTCCTCCTTTTCACTTATCACCAATCTGGCAATATTTCCTTGGGTCCTATCAAAGACACTGACCAATGGTGTAATTTTCTCTATTTATCCCACTCCAGATTGACTGTAAATGTATTCTATTATTCCTGAGGACCTCAGGAAGTTAAAGGTACTAAAGCCTGAGTGAATACAAAGCTATTTGCCCTGTATTTTGCTGCCTCTTGTCTTGGTTCACATCTGGAACACAGAAAATTTTGCCCACATCCCAGTGTGATTTTATTCTCTAAGATTTCCTCCAGGCCCAAGACTAAAGATCTTTTGGCTCTTTCCACTTGCTAACAATGTTTCATAGACACAGTTTTGAAGAAAGTCAAAGCCTAAAATGAAATCTGTACCTCTCTACCCATGTCTAAATAAGGGGATGCAAATATAAAATATAGGAAAATTAATTTCAAATTCAAGACTACTTAAGTGGATAAACAGAAGAAAAAAAAAGGAGCTCTGTTTTAACATTAATTCCCATCAGCATTAGAGATAGTTGATTCCACAAAAAACTGGAATTTGAAATTTAGCCATAACATGATCATGAAAATTATGAAATTAATGATATATTTAACTTATAAATACTATTATGTAAGGATATTAGTAACCAATACTAGAAATTACAATGAAACATTAAACTCTAAGTCAAATTTATATTGAGGCATTTGCTCCAGATTCTTCAAAAGCAGACAAATTCCTTAAGTGTCCTCCCAATGCAATATTCCTGAGGATATTTTTAGACACCTGAGATGATATTAAATTCATTACATTTGTATTAAGTCTGAATAAAGAATGCATATTATCCAGTTAATTTATTATTGTGAAACTTACCTCTGGAAGAATTAAGGCAAGGAAGAAAATAATGATTATAAATGTATTATGATTAAGATATTTAGATAAAAATAGTTTTTAAATGGTGACACTAAAAAGCATTTATGTGAAAGATAAGGGAATGGAATAGCTAATTTTCAGATATTTAACATACAGTTATTTATACACATGTTCACACATGCACACACACTCATACACCTATATGTATAAAGATGTATTTATGTAAAATTTAAGAGGTCTAGAGAAAATTCATTAACTCATTTAGCTCACAAAAACAATGGAGAACTAATACCAGCTCTCTGGTTTTGATGTTGTACTAAATTATGGAAGATATTACCATTGGGATAGGCTGAATGAAGAGTGCACAGGACCTCCTGGCACATTTCTTTGAAACTGAGTGTGAATCTATAATTACAAAATAAATGTTTAAAAAAATAGGATAATTTTGGACTAAAAATTTTTTTTTCTGTAAAAAGAGCTTATAGAGGGAAATTATGTTGTGGTTTTGAAATCAAGAGGGTACATTTTAACTACATTTTTAAAAGTTATTATAGGAGCTAAATGTGATTGTAGGATTAAACATGAGAAAAAAAGGATCAATAGGAATTTTAAAATCCATTCTTCTTGTATAGAAATGGAAAATTGCTTTTATGCATTTACCTGGACTTTATGGTTTTAATCATAATCTATAACTTTTTTAAAGATTTATTTATTTATTTGAAAGAGAGAGAAAATGTGCGCATGCACACACGCCTGTGTGCACACAAGCAGAGGGAGAGTCAGAGGGAGAGAACCTTCAGCAGACTCCCTGCTGAGCATGGAGGGCTCCATGTGTGTCTAGATCCCACAACCCTGGGATCATGACCTGTGCCGAAAACAAGGGTTGGACGCTTACCCAACTGAGCCACTCAGGTACCTCAAATAATCTATAATTTTATGTGGGAAGCATGGTAGAAAGAAATGAGGATATGAAACATGGGAAACATTTTCTAGAGAAAATTTAAAACAGGATTATGAAACATTTACTCAGTTTCCCTCTTGGAGTAGAAAGTCTATAGAAAGTCTATTCTATAGAAAAGAACGTTTTCTTCTGAGTTCACTAAATATCTTAATTCTAGATAGTGAACTTAAAAGGTCTCAATATCCTCATTTGAAATCCAGGGCTATAATACATTTTTCAAAATGTTATTTTTGTATGTGGTAGCACCACAAAATATTTGTTATAATTAATTTATAAATTAATAGAAATAGTGAAATATATCTTAAAATGGTCTGATAAACAGTTTATGAAACACTTTAAAATGATGTTGAAGAATGAAATAAAATTGTATAGATTCATTTGAGCTTTTGGTTTCTAAGTAAAAATTAAATTAAAAAATAAAATCTTATTGTGCAAAGATAGTGTAATTTTGTTTTTCTATAAGTTCTTATTTGAAGTCAATATGGTCTATTTGTATAAAATAGAAATGGAGTGAATCATAGGAATTAGTGATTTTTCAATCCAGACCTGGAGAGTAGCAGGATTTCCATAATGTTCTGAAAGAACAGTGTTAAGTTTATCATGGAAGAAAGAGCTTTTAAAGTAGATAGATCACTTATATAATCTCCTTTCAAACTATTAGCTATGATCTCTTTGTCTACTAATCTTTGCTCACCACTGTACATCATCAGGATAACATTGTCTTGAATTCATGTTTTCTCTTTATTACTCTACTCTGGTTAAAGTAGGAAAGTCAGCTTATAAGTTTGATTGAGTCACTAGACGTACAATTTCTCCTATTTTCTTTGTAGAGTTTTAAGTTGGCTCTGCTTTTCAAAGGAGCAGTATTCCTCCACATAAATGATATTTGGGCAGCTTTGGGAACTTACATAGACATTAATATGGAAGAAGAGTTGGAAAGAACAGTAATTGAACTGCTGAGATAATTCTTGTCAGCTGCAGTGCTCAGAACTGGCTTGTGTTCATTGGAAGCCTTCTGGTCCTGTGGTCTCACTGAAGGCAGTGTTCTGCATATTATCTTTGATCGAGTTACGCTTGAATAATTTTGGCTGAAGATGGAACATTTTCTCACTCTTCAGAACTTTACAGTTGCACTTGCTAATAAACCCATGGAATTATTTATTTTCCTTTTAACTATGAATTAGTTCTGAATTATAATTCTGTATTTAAAATTTACAATATAAATGTTCATTTATAAGAATGGTAAAAATCTATAGTATTGAAACATAATAACCCAATGCAGTCTTATTTTTCTTTTTGTTTTTAAACTACAAAATTGAAATAAATCATCATTATAATGTATCTGCCTTAATCCGTTAGGGCTGCCATACAAATATCATAAATTGGTGACTTAAAAATAGAAATTTATTTTCTCATGATTCTGGAGTCTGGAAGTGTGAGATCAGGATATCAGCATGGTCTGTTTCTAGCGATTGCACTCTTTCTGTCTTATAGAAAGCCAACTTCTCTCTGTGTCCTATATGGAAGAGAGAGAGTGAAAAAGAGAGCACAAGCTCTTTGGTGTCTCTTCTTAGAAAGGCACAATCCCACCACGAGGGCCCCATGGCCCTCAAGACTTCATCTAACCTAAATTACCTCCCAAAGGCCCTATCACCAAATACCATTGCACTGGGGGTCAAGGTTCAACATATGAATATTGGGAGGATATAAACATCTACCATATTAAGAATATCGTAAAAACTTTTTTAACAAAGAACATGGCATTTAAAAGTGTCCAGAGAGGTAACACTGCACAATGTCCATAGCACTTGACAACCTTACTAAGAGCACCATACCATTTTGTATTGAACATAAATGTAGAAATTATAAAGGGCTTATACACAGTAGTGAATTTCCTTCCAAGTAATACTGGGAGAGAGGGAAAGTCTACCTGCACTCTATTGTTGGTGAAACTAAGACTCAGAGAGGTACCATGACTTGGCACCATGTTCCAAGAACAGGAACCCAGGCTTTCATGTTGGCTTCCTGATGTTCCTGAATCTTATTTTACTCTTATATAATAAAATATGCTTCCCAACATTTCTATTTCTTCTCTCAAAAGAGCAATAGACAAAAATTTTGTCTAAACATTGGAAATATAAATTTTTTTTCAATTTTACCTTTTCACAACTAATCTTTTCTTTTATTGACTAATGCTTTGGATATTATTTCTTGGGCAATAATCATCAATCTAAAAACTTCAGGGTTACAACTTTCTAGTAACCTATCATGAGTAGGTAACAAGTTTCTCTAACATATTTCACCAGAACATTTTTTTGTGCTTACACAGTGGGGAAATTCTCATCCTTCTGCTAAAATGTTCTTAAAAGGAGAGTCAAAAATGTGAAAACTCAATTTTCATGTCATATATTTTCCTATTATTTGTTTTAGTACATTCTCTGAATTCTGTCAGACTTGTATATTTCTCTCAATATGCAAGATCTCAAACCAAACCAAATTATTTCTATAAAAATCTAATCTAGTTCAATTCAGAGTATCTGGAATGCACACTCACTTTGGAGTCAAATAGAATTTGTTTTGATATTATTTTTACACTCAAAATTTTATCTAAAAAATAAAGGATAGTAATTAATATTTACTATGTAGAATTGAGGCAAAGATTAAATGGATTAAATGACGTATCTCTTTGGGTAATAGCCATGTACATGCTAAAAGATTAATTAGCTAATAATCTTTATTTGTTATTAAAATTTTAGTACTAGTTCCTTTGTTGTGTATGACATTGCTTTGGAGCCAGCATATTGCTTTAGTTTTGAAAAAGAGTTAAGATTCAGAAATTTGGAGTCTCAATCTGAAAACATTATTGCAGGTAAGTGAGTGATGAGTAGTTGGCACATTATAAATATATATTTTTAATAAATGAAAATAGGAATGAGAACTGGTATTAATATGAACATCTACTTTGATAAGGTCTTAAGCCTCTTAGGAAATTACTATTTCTAGCCTATTTCTCATAGTGATTAACGGCCATATTGAATGACCAGTTCTAGCAGTTTAACCTGCATATTTAAAATTTCATTTGAATTTCATTGAAATCACAAGCTATCATCAGGAAGTATATCAGGTCAGGAAGGA
Organism: Phoca vitulina; assembly: GCF_004348235.1. NCBI lineage: Eukaryota > Metazoa > Chordata > Mammalia > Carnivora > Phocidae > Phoca > Phoca vitulina. Next base: position 77,837,181 of record NW_022589711.1, on the reverse strand, counting down.
CAGATCTTTCACCCGTTGCCAGAGAATAAGCTGGGGATATTCTCAGCATGAAGTATTGGGAGTTCTTGAAATTAGGAATTTGTCTAAAGTAACCTTTTTATATTTTAAACCAACATACAGAAAGTGATAATTAAAGGGACACCAACAGAAAAACCTACCTGTTATTATTCAGCCATAAAAAAGAATGAAATCTTGCCATTTGCAACAATGTGGAGCTAGAGTATATAATGCTAAGTGAAGTAAATCAGAGAAAGACAAACACCATCTGATTTCACTCATATGTGGAATTTTATTTTTTTTATTTATTTTTTATTTTATAGTTTTATTTTTATTGTTATGTTAATCCCCATACATTGCATCATTAGTTTTAGATGTAGTGTTCCATGATTCATCGTTTGTGCATAACACCCAGTGCTCCATGCAGAACGTGCCCTCCTCAATACCCATCACCAGGCTGACCCATCCTCCCACTCCCCTCCCCTCTAGAACCCTCAGTTTGTTTTTCAGAGTCCATCATCTCTCATGGGTTCGTCTACCCCTCCAATTTCCCCCCCTTCATTCTTCCCCTCCTGCTATCTTCTTCTTCTTCTTTTTTTTTTTTTTCTTAACATATATTGCATTATTTGTTTCAGAGGTACAGATCTGAGATTCAACAGTCTTGCACAATTCACAGCGCTTACCAGAGCACGTACCCTCCCCAGTGTCTATCACCCAGTCACCCCATCCCTCCCACCCCACCTCATATGAACTCACTGATATGAGGAATTCTTTTTTTTTTTTTTTAAAGATTTTATTTATTTATTTGAGAGAGAGAGAGAATGAGAGACAGAGAGCATGAGAGGGAGGAGGGTCAGAGGGAGAAGCAGACTCCCAAGCAGGGACCCCGATGCGGGACTCAATCCTGGGACTCCAGGATCATGACCTGAGCTGAAGGCAGTCACTTAACCAACTGAGCCACCCAGGTGCCCCGATATGAGGAATTCTTAATCTCAGGAATCATATGTGGAATTTTAGAAACTAAACAAATGAGCAAAATAAAAAAAAAAAGAAAGAGAAAGAGGCAAGCCAAGAAACAGACTCTTAACTATTGGGAACAAACTGATGGTTACCAGAGGGGAGGTGGGTGGGGGGATGGGTGAAATAGGTGATGGGGATTAAGGGGTGCCCTTGTGATGAGCACCAGGTGATGTATGGAATTTTTGAATCACTATATTGTACACCTGAAACTAATACAACACTGTATGTTAATTATACTGGAATTTAAAAAAAGAGAGTCTGCTTTTTGGTTTGTTTCTTTTTTCTTCTTTTGTTTCTTAAATTCCACCTATGAGTGAAATCATATGATATATGTCTTTCTCTGCCCCACTTATTTCACTTATCATTATGCCCTCTAGATCCATCAATATTGCTACAAACAGCAAGATTTCATTCTTTTTTATGTCTGAGTAATTATTCAACTGTATGTATGTGTGTGTGTGTGTGTGTGTGTGTGTGTGTGTATACACCACTTCTTTATCCATTCATCTATCCATGGACACTTGCACTGCTTCCATGATTTGGCTATTATAAATAATGCAATAAACATAGGGGTGCATATATCTTTTTGAATTAGTGTTTTTGTATTATTTGGGTAAACACCCTGTAATGGACTTATGTGGGTTTTTCGTTTGTTTGTTTTTGATGTTAAGTTTTATAAGTTGTTTATATATTTTGGATACTAACCCTTTAGTTACCCTTTGTCTTTGGAGCATTTAGTCTATTTACATTCAAAATAATTATTGATATGTATGTACTTATTGCCATTTTGTTACTTGTGTTATGGTTGTTTTTGCAGTTGTTCTCTGTTGTTTCTTCTCTTTCAGTTTGATGGCTTTCATTAGTGATATGCTTGGATTCTTTTTTCTTTATTTTCTGCTTATCTATTAAAGATTTTTGATTTGTGGTTACCATTAGGTTTTTTTTAACCATTAATTATATATATATATATATATATATATATATATAAAAGTATATATATATAAAAGCATATAGCAATCTGTATTAGATTGATGGTCACTTAAGTTTGAACCCATTCTGAAAGCACTAAATTTTTACTCCCTTCCCCTATGTTTTATGTATATAATGTCATATTTTACATCCTCTTATTCTGTGAATCCCTTGACTGATTTTCTTTTTTTTTTTACAAAATAATTCTCATCTTTATGATGTATGGCATACATTCTGGATTTTTTTTTAAAGATTTTATTTATTCATTTGACAGAGAGAGAGCACAAACAGGGGGAAGGGTAGAGGGAGAGGGAGAAGCAGGCTCCCTGCTGAGCAGGGTACCAGATACGGGGCTTGATCCCAGGACCTGGAGATCATGACCTGAGTCGAAGGCAGTTGCTTAACAGGCTGACCCACCCAGGTACCCCTCTGTTGACTGATTTTTATAGATATAATTGTTTTACTGCTTTTGTGCTTTCACCTCCTTATTAATTTTATAAGTGATTAATATATTACTTTTATTATGTTTGAATATACCTGTGGAATTGTTTTGTTTCTCCTTTTCCTTTCCACTCAAAGAATTCCCTATAACATTTCTTGTAAGGCTGATTTAGTGGTGTTGAATTCCTCTAATTTAATTTTTGTTTGCCTGGGAAACTCTATCTGTTCTATTCTGAGTGATAGCCTTGCTGGATAGAGCATTCTTGGTTGCAAGATTTTTCTGTTTTTAGCACTTTGAATACATCATGTCATTCTCTTCTGTCCTATAAAGTTTCTGCTGAAAAATCAGCTGTTAGCCTTATGTGGTTTCCTCCCTTGTATGTAACTATTTTCTTTTCTCTTGTTGCTTTTACAATTTTTTCTTTATCACTACTTGTTTGCCATTTTAATTATATATCTTGGTGTGGACCTCCTTGGGTTGATTTTGTTCAGGGGTCTCGGTGCCTTTTGGCTCTGGATATCTGTTTCCTTCCCCAGATTAGGGAAATTTTCATCTAGTATTTCCTCAAGTAAATTTTTGGCCCCCTTTTCTCTCTTTTCTTCTGGGATCCCTATAATGCAAGTACTATTATGCTTGATGGTTTGGGATGTTCTCTTAATCTACTCTCATGTTTTATTCTTTTATCTTCTTCCTATTCAACTTGGTTGCTTTATATTACTGTCTTCCAACTTGCTGATCTGTTTCTTCTAGTCTACTATTTATTCTATCTAGTGTGTTTTTTTTTTTAATTTCAGTTATTGAGTTCTTCATCTCTGATTGGTTCTTTTTTATATTTTCTATTTCTTTGTTGAAGGTCTCAATGATATCCTCCACTGGACTCAAGTCCAGTAAGTATCTTTATGACAATTATTTTGAATTCTCCATCAGGCATATTGCTTATCTCTGTTTCATTTAGCTCTATTGCTGTGATTTCATTCTATTCTTTCATTTGGGACATATTGCTCTGTCTCCTCATTTTGTCTAATTCTATGTGTCTGTCTTTTTGTATTAGAAAGGTCAGTTATATCTCCAGACCTTGAAAGTAGTGGCCATATGAAGAAGAGGTCTTGTAGTGCCCTGTAGTACAATGTCTCCTGTTCACTAGAACCAGGCACTTGAGAGGTATCTCCTGTGTATGTTGCATCTGTTGTGGCTGAGCCATATTTGCCTTTAACCCTGTTGTCTGCAATGGCCCTCTTTACCTATTGTGGTCAAGGTTTGGTTTCTGTGCAGTTGAGGGGCCAGTCTGAGGCTGGCTTGGGCTTGAGTTTCATCAGATGAAAAACCTATCCTCAGCCCATTTGCTGGAACTGAGGTTGCACTAACCTGCAAAGCACATTAGTCAGAATAGATGTCTGCCACCAGTATATATGTTGGGGTCACAGTGACCTGAGCTACCAGGGTTTCTCTTTGTGCTGCTCCCTGTGAGGTGTTTTGTTTTGTTTTGTTTTGTTTTGTTTTTTTGTGGATGGGGACGACAGATCAGATGTCTGCTCCCAGCCCACTGCCAGGGCTGCAGTGGCACTGGCGTGTCTGGTTATTTTCTCCTTTCCCCAGGGTAAGAGTTACTTTAGAGCAGTGCTGGCCTGTGCTGGGGCTACTTGCAGAATGAGATGTGTCTGGCACTGCTTTGGATGGACTGCTGGTGAGCAAGAGGGGCAGTCCTCAGGAGAACACAGGTGTGGGGCATGCAGTGTTAGCAAGTTAGGTGGTGAGTGTTCATGCTGGTTCCAGTCGGTGTCCAGGTATTGAGGCTGGGGGATAGGGGAGAAAAATGATGCTTCCTAGCTCTTTTGTTCTTTGAGAAGTCTCCTAAAGATCCCTGATCCTCCACTGCAAATTCTGAGATTAGTAAATAAATCTCCTTCCTATATATCCCAGACACTTATCAAACTGCTGCTTCTGTGCTCTATCTCAGCAGGATTATTTATTATGATGTCTTTTTAAGGGTGGCAACTGTTCTCTATCACCTTCTAGCTCTCCCAGAACTAAACACGTTGATTTTTAAATTTCTAGATGTTATGCCCCACTGATTGTAAAAACTCACCATGTTAGGTCCCTTTGGTTTTCAAAGCCAAATGTTATGTGGACTTGTCTTCATAATGCAGGTACCCTGTTTCTGGGGTGTCTGGTGTGGGGTCTGTTCCTCTCCTTTCTCTGTGCCTTTGTGTCCCTCCTGTTTATGATTAGTCTTGTGGGTAGTTTGGTTCCAACCATGTCTCCACCCTTTCTACCATTTTTTGATGTGGCCTACTCTCTATTATTAAGTGTGGAGTCTATTCTTCTAATCTTTAGTTCATTTTCTTGGTTGGTAACACTGATGTGGCTCATATGTAGGTGTATCCATGGGACAAGGTGTGCTTAAGATCCTCCTACTCTGCCATCTTCCCAGGCTCCCTCCCTGGTTATTGTTTTATATTAACTTTATAATCATGATTAAAAAAAACATTTTAATGATGACCTTTCACAGTTTAATTGGAAATTTATTAAAATTTTAAATTATTTGGGAAGAATTGACACATTTACAGTGTTATATATTCACAATTATATATACTATATATACTATATATATATATAGGATTCTGTGTTATACAGACTATATACTGTATTATGCATTCACATTGAGGTACATCAAGAGCTATCCTTTTATTTCATGGTTTATGATTTTCTTAGTAGGATTTTGAAGCTGATTTTTGGATAGCTCAGACTCACATATTTTTAAAATTTATTCCCATTAATTTATAACTTTCTTGGGGGGAATTGTAATATGATGTTTCTTGAATTATGTCTTCCCAATTGATGTTAATTATATGGAAGAAAATGATTTATGGTGAGCACTTTGTCTATCTATCCTTCTTTTATTTCCCATTCTTTCCTTCTAACTATTCTCTTTGTTCAGGTATTCAGACTCCTCCCATGTAACTCCAACTCCATCTCCAACAGTTTGATTATGATTATGCAAAGTTAGTCATGATACCCTTATTGTTCTTCTTAATGATTGAATTTGGAATGGGCATATGGCCCAATTCTTGCCAATGATACCTGAGGCAGTTCCTTTTGTTGGACTGCAGTGGAAAGTATCATTAGTCATAATACCATATAACCAACAGATACAATTTCATACTTCTTTTTAAGATTGTTGCTTTATGTGGTATAATTTCTCAAATCTTCTGCCACCATCTTATCAGCCCAAAGATGAACTGATAACTAATAACTATTTCTTTTGCAACCTGATACCCTCTGAATGTTCTTATAACACATTTGATTTTCTTAGGGTTTTAATTATATCATCTAAAATAACTATGAGTCCTAACGTGTAAAGAGCTTCAAAGTCATCACTCCATTTCTTACAATAAAAAAAAAATTGAACAATACCCCTGAAAATCAGCAACTATTCTTAAACACAACAGATTGTTGAGGTTGTAGGGCAGTCTACTATCCTGAAATCTGAGAGTACAGGTAAATCTAGAGTCACAACTGAGATCTGCTTATCTGGATCAGAAGCTGCTAACGCCATAAATTGGTAGGAATTCTTAAGTAATCATGTTGACAAAATTACTGGAAGCTGACTAAACCAGTGAAGTGTGAGAATTCCTGAGGGCCATTGTCTTGGGGATGGAGGCACAGTTTCTTTCATTTTACATCCAGGAAATTTACCAGATTCCCAAGGTGAAGAGCCAAGAAAGATCCTCTCCTGGATTTGACAGGGGGAAAAGAAAAGCAATCAAGGAAAAATCAATTTGAATATTCATAATTAAAAAGGCCTACTCTCCAGGGGAAAATATTATCCTAGGCATATCTCACTATGGGGAAGGTATTTCCCTGAATTCAACACTCTCTAGCATTTCTGTGTTACCTACGGAAGGATGGTTGCTAAGAAACATTTGAAGGGCACAGCTCAGGGAACAAGCCCACTAAAAGACTGAGATTTCATTATAAATGCCTCTGTTTTGCACACTTACCACCACACCAATAGGGTTCTGGTATAATAACACTGGATTATACATAAAGACTAAAGAAAGGATACTAGAGGATTTTGAAAATTCTGTCATCTACTGATAAAGCAAACATTAAATATAGCCCAAATTCTAACCAGAATTAATATAAAACCTTACACTAATGGCCTCCCTACCTCAGTTATCTTGGTACAATTTGATTGTCTTTCAACAAAAATTACAAGTATGCTAAAAAGAAAAAGAATCAAAGTAAATATCAGAAATTGCCTCAGATATGACATAGATGTTGGAATTACTAGACGTGGAATTTAAAATAATTATGAATAGTATGTTAAGGGCTCTAGTAGAAAAAGTAGACAATATGGAAGAACAGGTGGGAATGTAACCAGAGAAATGGAAACCCTAAGAAAGGATCAAAATGCTGGAAGTCAGAACACTAATAGAAATAAAGGATACCTCTGATGGAGTCATTAGTAGACTGGACATAGAGGAAGGGATAAGGAAGTTTAAAGATATGTTCATAGAAACTTATAAAATGAAAATGAAAAAAAAAAGAATAAAAAGAAAAAGACTAGAACATCCATGAACTATGTAGCAATTATAAAACATCTATGTAATTGGCATACTAGAAGAAGAAAAAGAGAAGAGAATAATAATATTTGAAGTAATGGCTCAGAACTTTCCAAAATTAATGACAGACACCAAATAACATACACAAGAAACTCAGAGAACATCAAGGAAAATAATACCAAATAATTTACATCTAGATATATCATCTTCGCACTGAAGAAAACTAAAGACAAAGAAAAAAAATCTCAAAAGGTGCTGAAGAATAAAAATACTCTACCAATAAAAGAACAAAGATACAAATTACATCAGACTTCATGTTATAAACAATGCAAACAAGAAGAGAGTGGAACAGAACATGTTAAGTATTAAAAGAAGAAGAAAATTTTAAAACCACCCACATGGATTTATATTTCCAGAAAAGTTGTTCTTCTAAAATGAAAGAAAAATAAAGATATTCTTAGGCAAACACTGAGGGGATCCATCACCAAGTCTTGTCATTCAAATGTTCAAAGAAGTTATTCAGGGAGAAGGAAATGATAGAGGTCAGAAACTTGAATCTAGATGAAAAAGGAAGAATGTTGGAGAGGGAAAAAATGAAAGTAAAATAAAATTATTTTTCTTCTTAATCAGAAAGATAACTTTAAGATAATAATAATCTAAATGTATTGGGTGATAATAGCATATGGTTAAGTAAAATCAGTGATAGTAGTCATAAGAGATGAGAGGTAGAACATGGGAATACTCTTATAGTATCTGTACTGCTTACAAAATAATACAGTGGTTTTTGAGGTGGATTTAGATTAGTTTAAAAATGTGTATTCAAACTCTGGCTCATTCATTAAGATTTATTTTAAAAATGTATAACTAATATTTTAAAAGAGGAAATAAAATAGACTCATATAATATGTTTAATTAAAACCAGAGAAGCCAGAAAAAAAGATACAAAGAACAAGTACATCGAATTGGAAACAGATGCAAACATGTAGATACTAGTTCAACTGTATCACTAATTGCTTTAAATGTAGAAAGTCCAATAATGCCAATTAAAAAACAGAGACTATCAGAGTGCATTTAAAAAAGAAAAGACCTAATTATACGCTATCTAAAGAAACCCAGTTTAAATATAAATACTCAGGTTAAAATATAAAGGGATGATATACCATGCTAACATAAATAGAAAGCTAAACTAGCTATGTAAATTCAGACAAAGCCAACTTCAGAACAAGGGAAATATCAGAAATAGGGAAGATACATAATGATAAAGGGGCCAATGCTCCAAGAAGACCTAACAATTCTTAATGTCTATATACCTAACAACATACTGTTAAATGATGCAAAAACTGATAGAACTGTAAAGTAAATAGACAAGTCCATTATTATAGTTGGAGACTCTAACATACTTCTCTCAGTAATTGATAATCAAGCATCCAGAAAATCAGTTAAGGATATAGTTAACCTGAATAGCACTATTGACACACTTATTCTAATTGAAAATAATCATGACTTTTTCCTGCTTTCCAGTAATTATATCCCTTTAAAAAAATTACTTACAATGGAAAAATTATCCATCATGATGGTAGGAATTGTGTGAAAGTGGGAACCTTCTTTTGTTTTACCTCATAAAATACAGGTACATTTTACAATACTTATTAGTCGTTTTTGTTGTACTTTTAGGTAAACCTTCCTCAAAAATGTGGGTATTCCATGTTGATAATTGAAAGATATCTTTGCTTTGATATATTTCCCTTTATTGGTTGTAATGACTACCAAGTAAGGTCAGATCTCTGCTATAAAAATCAGAGTAGTTTTATTCTTCTCCCAGAGATTGGTCACGAGATCCATGTGATCTCATGTAATATTTTCTGCCTAAAATAAAAACAAAAACGAAAACAAAACCCTGCTGATTTTAGTTTTTTTGCATCATACAGCATGAATGATACAAAATATTAATCAAATTTATTTCAGAAAAAATTACTTATTATAAAAGATCCCTTAAAAATTCAATATAAGAATTTGAAAACCACTGATATTTCTACTAGTAGTTGTGCTAATAGAGCAGAATAAAACTAGACATGACTATGGTTAGTAACTACTATTTTATAGTATTAGTCAGTATTGGTATGTATCCAAATACCTTGGCACTTATGTTTTTTGCTGGCCAAAGAACTTCCCAATTAATTGAGAGTTTCCATGATTTAAATACACGAGGGATTAAATGCAAGTTTTCAATCTGATACTTATCTATGTGTCATCATGGATGGCTTGTCAAACAAATGGTATTTGTCCTAATGGAACATATGTTAACATTAACACAGCTTAATACTTAATTGGCAAAAATTTAAGGAAATTAAAGTTCTTAAGGATTATACTTGGCCAATACTTGATATCAATAAAGTTGTGAGCAACCTGACAGTTTATTGGATGAGTAATTAAATGCTGCACCATAATCTGAAGTATATTTGTTTCTTTTTCTTTCCACTGTAGAGAGTCTAAATGATAGATATTTATAATTGGGAGGTTAGTGTATATAGAGTTCTAAATTATAACTTTTATTAAATAAGCTTGAGTATTCAAATTATTTTAAAGATTTATTTATGATTGACAGAGAGGGTGGGGGAGGAGCAGAGGGAGAGAGAATCTTAAGCAGACTCCTCATTGAGTGCAGAGCCCAGCTCGGGGCTGGATCTCATGTCCTTGAGATCACAACCTGGGCCGAAACCTGGAGTTGGATGCTTAACTGACGGCACCACCCAGACACCGCAAGTATTTATAATTTTTTGTTTTCTCTTTGGTCTTTGATCTTTCTTAAATTAAATGTACCAGTGTATCTAATTGGAATATGGATTTTCCATATGCTGTCTATGTCTTCGATTAGTTTTTGTCCTAGGAGAAATCAGATAAAGATTTTTTATTTAGGAAAAAAAATTGGTTGTGTAACAATTTATGTTTAGCTGGCCATCCTTCCTGTTCTCCAAACCCGTTACCTGGAGATACTGACCTTTTTTCTTCTTTATTAGTTTGTGTGTCTATTCTGTGCAGCCTAGATTGCACAGACAGGCTCCTGTTTTCTGTCTGCCTACACTATCTGGTTATTGGCTTACTTTCTTACTGGTTGCCTGAATTTATTAGTAGTAATTGTGCCTTCTGTGCCTTGCATTTCAGTATCAAGGTCTTTCCTTTTGAATGCCCAGTTTTTATCTTCTCTGACATTCAGGTATACATCTGCAATCCACTTTACCATTGTTCACTTAAATCCTTTCTCCCAGCTCTACCTTAACAATTTCCAAGTCTTTATAGACTTCTATTTGGCATCTGTGTTACTCTTCTACTTTAAATTCTAGGATCATAGGATTCTGTAGCCTAGAGTTCTAAATCTAAAAGTACTCAGGATTTGATAACAGCAGTATATTTCCAGGAATTAATCTGTGTGTCTTGTGTTTCCCTTCTTCATTATTCTTTCATTGAGAACACAAGGGAAACTTTTTTCTTCACCTTAAAGTGAAATATAAATGTATACACTCAAACTTTCTGGCCTAAGTAGATGATAGAAAGATTCAAAAGTGTGCTTGCCTGAAATAGATGAAACTAGGGATAGAAGAAAGGAGAGGACTATGCAGAGGGTTGACCTGGATTAGAAAGAGAGGAGAGTGTTTCTGGAGGGGAGGAGGGTCGATGGATGGGATAATTGGGTGACTGACATTGGGAGGGTATGTATTGTAATGAGCACTGAGTATTATGTAAGATTGATGAATCACAGTCCTGTACCCGTGAAACAAATAATACATTATATGTTAATTAATTGAATTTAAATAAATTTTAAAAAAACAAAAAAATAAAGTTTTCATGGCATCTGAGGAGCTACTTGAAATATTTTTATAGAAACAAAAAAGAGAGAGAGAGGGAGAGGAGTGAAAAAAGAGAGGGAAAAGGGACCTTGCATCTCGAAGACAAGGAGTGGAATGGAAGGATGTGGCACCAAACACTGCTACGGATGTAGTCCCATCACCAGGACATGTTCAGCTCTCTCAGGATAAGATTTGGATAAGTTTTCAACTCTAGTGAGGATGACAGCATGAGGGAACTTTTTACTTTCTGACTGAAGTAGAATTTCTCAGTTAGGAACTATCGTTTAATTTAGGCAGTGGTAGGAATAATGCCAGTGCTATAATAAGAAGAATATCTATATTTTTAATAAATAAAATGGCAATAAAATCTTAACTTCTAAGAAAGAAATCACATATTTTCAGAACAGAAGTAGCTTTCTTTCTTTGGCTGCCACTTGCATGTTTTCCCATAAGTTGAGATGCATCCATTAAGTATTTCTATTTGAGAGCTACTATTCTCTGTCTTTTAATTTTAAGATTATCTATAAAAAATTTTATCACTAATTTTCCTAACAAATCCAAAGAAAAAGAACTTTTCAGATGTTTCATGTTTTCAGGGAACTGAAAGTAATACATTTGTTTTAATGACTGTATTATGAGCTTTGTTATAGACTTTTAAATTTATATTTATGCAAAATAAAACTGGAGATGGTGAAAAATTAGACTTAAAAAGTGAAACTATGATTTAATAATATAAAACATTGTTTCTGTATTGTCTCTTTTGGCTTAATAAAATGAAAATAATCTTACATGTATATACTGAGGCAATCATATTAGTCATTTAAAAATAAAATCTGGGGGTGCCTGGGTGGTGCAGTCAGTTAAGCATCTGCCTTTGGCTTAGGTCATGATCTCAGGGTCCTGGAATCAAGCCCTGAGTCAGGCTCGCTGCTCAGCAGGGAGTCTGCTTCTCCCTCTCCCTCTGCAGGCTCTCTCTCTCAAATAAATAAATAAAATCTTAAAAAAAAATCTGAATGTCAATGACTATGAAATAAATGCAAATATTAATTTTAGCATACTACCCACTATATGACTTGAAAAGGTGTATTTGTTGAAATCTTTTCTTTCTTGGAGGATTGCAAATACAGTTGCAGATATTAAATCAGATTGAAACTTAATATCCTACAATGTATGTTCTAGAGTAGATAAGTCAGAAAACTATGTTTATAATCATATATAAGATTTAACAAAAAATATTACATGCAAAATTGTGTTTTTACCCCAAAATAGAAAATATATTCCCTAAAAATATTATAACTATTCCATACATAATTCTTAGTATTTTGGTAAATGTGACTTTAATTGGAGATACATTTTTAATTGCACTATTATTAAAATAAATACTAAGTTCATTTTGGAGAGATGAACATTCACTGAAATTATGAGACCTTTTATGTATAATTGTATGTAGTTAATCACCTACAATCTAGTCTCTAATTAAATAACAATTACAAAACATTTCTTACTGCTAATTTTAACATTTTTATTGATGTACAATTGACTTACAATATCCTATTAGTTCCAGGTGTACATCATAATGATTCAATATTTTTATATATTACAAAATGATCCCCATGATAGGTCAAGTTACCATCTGTCACCGTAAAAAGTTATAATATATTCCCTATGGTCTACATTATATCCCTATTACTTATTTTATAACTAGAATCTTGTGCTTCTTAATCCCCTTCACCTCTTTTCCTATACCTCAGCCCCTTTATCCTCTGGTTACCAATAGTTGGTTTCCTGTATGTATGAGTCTGTTTCTGGTTTGTTTTGTTTGCTGTATGTTGATATTGTATCCTGAAACTTTACTGAATTCATGTATCAGTTCTAGCCATTTTTGGTGGAGCCTTTCAGGATTTCTATATAGAGTATCACGTCATCTGCAAATAGTGAAAGTTTGACTTCTTTCTTCCTGATTTGGATGCCTTTTATTTCTTTGTGTTGTCTGATTGCTGTGTCTAGGACTTCCAGGACAGTGGTGAGAATGGACATCCCTATCTTGCTCCTGACCATCCCTATCTTGCTCCTGACCATAGAGGAAAAGCTCACTTTGTATATTCTTGCCTCCTTTGTCATAGATTACCAGACCAAGTATGCATGGGTTTATTTCTGGGCTCCATATCCTATTTTCATTAGTCTGTGTCTGTTTTTGTACCCATACTATACTGTTTTGATTACAGTGATGTTGTGGTATAGTATAATTTGAAATCTGGGAGCATGATGCCTCCAGCTTATTCTTTCTCAAGCCTGCATTGGCTTTTTGGGGTCTTTTGTGCTTCTATACAGATTTTAGGATACTTTGGCCTAGTTCCAGGTATTTTAATGAAAACTGTATTGAATCTGTAGATATGGACATCTTAACAATATTAATCCTTCCAAGCCATGAGCATGATATATCTTTCCATTCATTTGCATCATCTTCAATTCCTTTCACCAATGATATACATAGTTTCTGGTGGACAAGCCTTTCACCTCCTGGGTTAAATTTACTCCTAGGTATTTTATTCTTTATGGTGCAGTTGCAAATGGGATTGTTTTCTTAATTTCTCTTTCTGGAAGCTCATTATTATAGAAATACAATTTCTGTATGTTAATTTTGTATTCTGTGACATTACTGAATTCATTTATTAGTTCTAACAAGTTTTTTTGGTAGAGTCTTTAGGGTCTTGTATATATACAACCATGTCATCTGCAAATAGTGACAGTTTTACTTCCTTTCCAATTTGGGTTACTTTTATTTCTTTTTCTCACCTAATTGCTGTGGCTAAGACTTCCAATACTATGTGGAATAGAAGTGGCAAGAATGGGCATTCTTGTCTTGCTTCTTAGGGGAAAAGCTTTTGGCTTTTCATCACTTTAATGTTAGCTTGCGTGTGTCATATATGGACTTTATTATGTTAAGATACATTCCTCTATATACAATTTGTTGAGAGTTTTTATCATAAATGGATGTTAAATTTTGTCAAAGTCTTTTTCTGCACCTTTTGAGATCATATTTTCATCTTTTATTTTGTTAATGTGGTGTATCTTGTTGTTTTATTTCCAGATGTGAGCCATCCTTATATCCCTGGATTAAAGCGCACTTGATTGTGGTGTATGATCATTTTAAAGTATTGTTGAATATGGTTTGCTCATATTTTGTTGATAACTTTTGCATCTATGTTTATCAGGGAGATTGGCTTTTAATTTTTCTTTTTTTGTGGTGTCTTTGTCTGGTTTTGGTATCAGGGTAATGATGGCCTTCTAAAATGAGTTTGGAAGCATTTCTTCCTCTTCAATTTTTGAAATAATTTGAGAATGATAGGTATTAATTCTTCTTTAAATGTCTGGTAGAATTCACCTGCGAAGCCATCTGATCCTGGACTTTTTTGGTTTGGGAGTTTTGTTTGTTCATTTGTTTACTGTTTCAATGTTATTACTTGTGATCAGACTATTTGAATTTTCTATTTATTTATGAATCTGTCTTGGAAGGTTTGTGTCTCTAGGAATTTATCCTTTTATTCCATGCTTTTCAATGATTTCTGTGGTATCAGTTGTAACCTCTCTTCTTTTATCTCTGATTTTATTTATTTGGCCTTCTCTCTTTTTTTCTTGATGAGTTGGTTAGAGGCTTATTGATTTTATTTATCTTTTTTTCTTGATGAGTTGGCTAGAAGTTTATTGATTTTATTTATCTTTTCAAATAGTCAGCTTTTAGTTTTATTAATCTTTCCTTTGTGTTTTTTTTATCTTTATTTTCTTTACTTCCATTCTGATTTTTATTATTTCCTTCCTACTGCTAAATTTGGGCTTTGCTTGTTCTTTATTTCTAGTTACTTTAGATGTAAAGTTAGATTTCTTATTTAAGATTTTTGTTTCTATATTTCTTGAGGTAGGCCTGTATCACTATAAACTTCCCTTCTAGAACTGCTTTTGTTGCATTCTAAAGATTTTAAACCAGTGCATTTCAATTTTTGTCTCAAGCTATTTTTTCATTTCCTCTTTGATTTCTTCATTGATCCATTGATTGTTTAGTAGCATGTTGTTTAGTCTTCATGTTTGTGTTTTTTCTAGTGTTCTTTTGTAATCAATATTTAATTTCATACCACTGTGGTCAGAAAAGATGCTAGGTATGATTATGATCTTCTCGAATTTGAGACTGTTCTGTGGTGTAACATATTGTCAATCCTGGAGAATGTTCCATATACACTTCAAAAGAATGTGTGTTTTGCAGTTTTGGGATGAAATGTTCTGTATGTAGCTATTATGTCCATCTAGTCTGATGTGCCATTTAAAGCCACAGTTTCCTTATTGATTTTCTGTCTGGGTGATCTATCCATTGATGTAAGTGGAGTATTAAAGTCCCATTCTATTAGTGTATTGTCGTCAATTTCTTAATGTCTGTTAATATTTGCTTTACATATTTAGGTGTTCATATGTTGTGTATGCCTAAATATTTATGAATGTTATATATTCTTGGACTAACCCTTTTTTATTACATAATGCCTTTCTTTGGCTTTGTTTACAGTCTTTGTTTTAAAGTCTGCTTTCTCTGATGTGAGTATTGCTACGCTAGCTTTTCTTCATTTCATTTGCATAAAATATCTTTTTCATCCCTTCATTTTCATTTTTTGTGTTTCTTTAGATCTTTTGTGTGTGTGTGTGTGTGTGTGTGTGTATATATGTGTGTTTCTTTAGATCTTAAGTGAGTCATTGTGGCTAGCATATAGATGGGTCTTTTGTTTCTTATTTATTTATTTATTTTTTATCATCATTCAGTCCTCCATCATCCATTGAGTCTTTTGACTGGAGCAATTGGTCTATTTACACTTAAAGTAATTATTGATAGGTATGTACTTTTACCATTTGTTAATTGTTTTCTGATTGTTTCAATAGTTTTTTCTTTCTTTCTTCTTTTGGTCTCTTCCTTTGTTGAAGATTTCCTTTAGTGTTGTGTGTATGTTCTTTTCTCTTTATTTTTTTTATATCTATTACAGATTTTTGGTTTGTGGTTACCATGATGTAAATATATATCGATCTATATATACATACAAATATATGTATATATGTCTAGATTTTAAAGATTTTATTTATTTATAAATAAATGAGAGAGAGAGAGCAAGCATAAGTGGTGGGAGAGACAGAGGGAGAGGGAGGGGGACAAGCAGATTCCATGCTGAGCACAGAGCCTGAAGCAGGGCTTGGTCCCAAGATCCAAGATCCTGACCTGAGCCAAAGTCAGAAGCTTAACTGACTGAGCCACCCAGACACCCCATATGTCTATTTTAAGTTGATAGTCACTTAAGTTTGAACACATTCTAAAACTTTATATTTATATATCCCCCATTTTTTTGACATCTTATTTTAATCTTTTTTTTTTTTGTATAACCTTTAACTACTTATTGTAGTAATAGTTGATTTTACTATTTTGTCTTTTAAGCTCGTATAGCTTTCTAAGTGGCTGATCCACTGCCTTTACCAGTAAGTTTTTTTTTTCTTCATGTATTTTGTTATTTCTAGTTGTGGGCTTTTCCTTTCTGTTTAAAGAAAACCCTTTAACATTTCTTGCAAGGCCAGTTTAGTAATAATGAACTCCTTTGTTTTTGCTTGTTTGGGGAACTCTTTATCCCTCCTTTAACTCTGAGTGATAATCTTGCTGTGTATAGTGTTTTAGGCTTAAGTTTTTCCTTTCAGCACTTTAAATATATTCTGCACTCTCTTTTGGCCTGCAAAGTTTCTTCTGAAAAATCAGTTCACAGTCTTTGGGGTTTCCCTTGTATGTGACTATTTATTTTTCTCTTGCTGCCTTTAAGATTTTCTCTTTCTCTTTAACTTTTGCTATTTTGATTATAATATGCCTTGATGTGAATCTCTGATTTCATCTTGGTTGTGACTCTCCGTGCTTCCTGGACCTGGATGTCTGTTTGCTTCCCCAGGTTAGGGAAGTTTTCAGTCATTATTTTTTTTAAATAAAGTTTCCTTTCTTTCTCTCTTCTTCTGGGACCTTTATAATGTATTAGTATGCTTGATGTTGTCCCAGAGGTCTTTTAACCTATCCTTACCTTTTTTTTTTTAATTCTTTTTTTTTTTTTTTTCTGTTCTGATTGGGTGATTTCCATTATTCTGTCTACAAGATTGTTGAGCTATTCTTCTATATCATCTGTTCAGCTCCTGATTCCCACAGGTATATTTTTCATTTCAGCTACAATTCACCTCTTATTGGTTCTTTCCTATTTTTCTTCTTTTTTGAAGTTCTTACTGTGTTCTACCATTCTTACCCAAGATCTGTGAGCATCTTTATGACCATTACTTTGAACTTTTTATTAGGGAAATTACTTATCTCCATTTTATTAGGGTTTTTCTGGGATTTTATCTTATTCTTTTTTTAGGGACATATTCTTTTGTCTCCTCATTTTGTTTGACATTCCATTTATTTCTATGAATTAGAAGAGCTACCTCTCCCAGTCTTAAAAGAGTAGCCTTGTGTAGAAGTATCCCCTATGTAAACTGTGTGTCCCTGGCAGCTTTGGCAGGCTAGTTGGAGCTGAAGTGGGTATGCCCTGGAAGGTCCTGGAGCATGCCTTGATGGGGCTACCTTCACAGGCCAGCTGGAATCAGGTAGTCCTAGGGCACACCATGCTGGGGCCACTTTGGTAGGATGTTCTGTCAGGTGTAGGCCAGAGGGGTCTCAGGGAATGCTATACAAGGGCCATTTTGTCAGGACAGCTGGAACGGGGGTAGGAATATGCAGAGAAGCCTAATGTGTGCCATGTTGGAGTCACCTTAGAGAGGAAACTGGAGCTGGCATGTACCAAATGTATGGAGTGCCCTGGAGTGACCCTAGAAGGCTGGCTAGAGTGCTTGAACCCTGCTTCTACACACATATAATAGTGGCAGAGGGGGGAAAGCATAAAAAATTGTGCTCACTGCACCTCCAGCCCCAGAGAGAGTTCCATTAGTTTTTTGCCTATTTGATGGACTCTAAGTCAGTAAATCGACTACCTTCCCTTCTAGTCTAGTTGCCCTTTAAACTGCTATTTTTTGCTGTGCCTAAGGCAGGCAAGTTTGTGTGTAGCGATATGTCTCTCTATTGCAAGTCACCATGTTAAGGATAGGGTTCCCTATTAATCATAATTGTTCTACTATAAAAATATATTATGTCCAATCAGATTTGATAACTTTAATTCCTAACTCTTTTTAGCACTGATTTTATATTTAAATAAACCCAACACTCAGAATGTTTTTTTTCACATGCTATCTTTATTCTTGAGACCTTTGTATTCATTCTCCACTTAATTGCTTGTATACTCAATACTAACCATTTATTTCTAGAAGGAGTAATAGGTATTATTTTTTATGAATTCTTACATATTTGAAACTATCTGGCTATTTGATTCATGTTTGGTAATATATTTCCTACCTATATAATAAAGATTGTTGAAATATAACCAAGAGCAAAATGCAAAATTTATAACTATATGGCTTGATGAATTTTTGCAGATTGAACACATATGAATAATATATCCAGATGAGGAAAAGTCCTGTGTTAACAATCCAGAGGTCCCTCCTGCACCTTTCAGTCAATACCTGTACCCTTCTGTCTGAAGATAAACACAATCTTGAATTGTAACACTGCACATTTTTCTTATTTTTAAACTTTTAAAAATTAGAGTCATATAGCGTATTCTCTTTTGTATCTGTTTTATTCTCAATATTATGTTGAGATTTTTCCATACTGTTACATGTAGCACATTTATTCATTCTCATTGCTTCACAATATTTCATTGCATATATATAACATAATTTATTTAACCATTCAACTGTTTCTGACAACATTGTTACCAGTTTGGGACTGTTATGAATTGTGCAGTCAGAAATATTTCTGCACATATCTTTTGGAGAACATATGTAAACATTTCTATTTAACAATAGAATTATCTGGTCATAAAAGTATGTGCATGTTCAGCTTTAGTTGATACTACTAAGCAGTTTCTAACCTAGTTGAACTGGCTTACTCTTACCTTCAGTGTATGTGAATTCAAAGTTATTTTATCTATCTATCATCTGTCTATCTATCATCTATCATCATCTATCATCTATCTGTCTATTAGCTATTTATATTAACAATTCTGGTAGGAGAAGAGTGATAATTTATTTCTCTTTTTTTTTCATTTGTATCTCTTCTATGACTAATGAGGTTTAGAAATCTTTCATACTCTTATGGTATATCTTTTTTGTTTTTGTTAGATGCCTTTCAGTATTATTTTTCCCATTTTTTAGGGTTTTTTTTTCCTATGATTTGTCGAAATTATCTATATTTTCAGGATATAGGTTTTGTGTTGGATAAATGTATTACAAATATCTTCTCCCACTCTGTAGCTTATGTTTTAGCTCTTTTAATAATGGAATTTCATGAGAAAGGGCTTAATCTTAAAAATCAGTTTACTACTTAATCTCTTAATTGTTTAAAAATTTGTGTCCTGTCTTAGAAAATTTGGCTGCTCCATTGTCATGAAGGTATCATCTTACATTTCCCAGAATTTTTAATTTTACCTTTCACATTTACATCTACAAATCATGGAATTAATGCTATATAATGTTAGATGTGAGCCAAGATTATCCCCCCCCATAGAATAAATATAGTTCACCTAACACCATTTGTTGAAAAGGACAGTATTCCTATAAACCTCTGGAACATTTTGTTGTAAATATTTGTATATGTATGGTTTCTTGACTTTTTATTCCTTATCATTGGTATGCATTGGTCAGCTGTGTTAATTACTTCAGACTTCTAATTTTGATATCCATTAGAGTAAGTCTTCCAACTCTGTTTTTCTTTAAAATTGTCTTGGCTATTTTTACACCTTTGTTCACATTTCATTTTCCTCAAGGATGTATGTGCATAATTCTTACATATAAAACATATAGATACAGGTATTTAATGACTTTGATGATATAACAATTTAAAATTTATTTTCTAATTGTTTATTGATATTCCATATAAATATGAATGGATTTCTGTTCCTTTATGAATTATACTAGTCTATCTGTCTATATGAATGTTTGCATATATATGTATATTTTATAAACACAATCAGTTCTAAGTAATGGGTTTCATTTATTCCATATTAATCTTAACAACTCATATCTCTTTTTTAAAAGATTTATTTATTTATTTATTAGGGAGAGTGTGTGTGAGTGGGGGTAAGGGTAGAGGGAGAGGATCTGAAGCAGAGTCCCCACTGGGCTTGGAGCCCTACGTGGGGCTGGATCCTAGGACCCTGAGATCATGACCTGAGCTGAAATCAAGAGTCAGATGCTTAATCAACTGAGCCACCCAGGTGCCCCTCATATCTCTTTTTTTGCACAAGAATCTCTGGTGCAGTTTTGAATATAAATAATGATAGAAGGCATCCTTGACTTTTTTTTTTAAACATAGCAGAAAAGCCTTTCAATATTTTCCTATTACATAGAATTTTATATAGAAATTTTGTACACATCTCTTACTATATGAAGGAAGTTCACATCTATTATAAATTTGATAAATTATCACATATGTTGACATCATATTTTAAAATTTAATGTGGTTAATTATATTAACATTGTTGACTATTAAACAAGCCTTTCATTCCTGGAATATTCACATTATGATTGTATTTGTTATCATGTATATATATTATTGACTAGTTTGCTATCTTTTAAAATGGATTATCTCATCATATTCAAGAATGTATCAGTCTGTAATGCTCTTTCCTCTTAATAGCCTTGACAGGTTTTGGTGTCAAATGTAACTTGGCCTTATGGAAATATTTGGGAAGTAAGTATTTCCTCTTTCTGTTAATCCCTGTGAAGGCAACTATTTTAAAATATTCTCCAGTGAAACTATTTGGGTGTGCAATTAACTTTATGAAAACATAAATACTCCATGTATTTTCAAAGAATGTGTATTTGGGGCAGTTGAATGCAGTGTTCTACGTGTGTCAAGTCCATTTTTCATTGTTTTGTCTAAGCTATGTTCTTGCTATTTTTTTAGATTATTCAAACCAATTTTTGAGAGAATTTTATTAAAATTTTGTGTATGATGGTAGATTTATCTATTTCTCCTTTATATCTTCCAAGTTTCTCAATATTCTTCTCTGTTAGTAAATACATTAAAATTAGGATTTGTAATTACATAGTGAATTGGATATTATATTACTAGGAAATAATTATCTCAAAATCTATGTAGTCTGATATGAATATAACTATGACGTCTTTCTTTTGTTACTGCTTACATGATGTATATTTTCCCATCATTTTATTTTCAGCTTTTCTTTATCCTTATATTTAAGATGTGTCACTTTAGAAAGCAGTATTTTTAAAAATTCAATCTTAGATTCTTTTTCTTATTGTCTATAATTTATTCAAATATAAAAGATTAGTCTTGGATTTATATTTGTCCCATATGTTCTATGTTCCATTTTTATTCCTTTAAAAATTATATATTTTTCTCTGTATTCACTTGTTATTTATACATTATTTCACTATTATTTTAATGAATAGAAATGAAGACATACAATTTTGGCTTATTAAAAGCTACTATCAAAATCACTTTCACCATGTCCCAGATAATGCAAGAAGCTAGAATACTGTATCTTTATGAGCCTCCTTTTGTACAATTTTGCTGTGTATTTTAATACAATATACACTTTAAATCTCATGAGGATATTGTTTTATACAAATTTATATAACTGTTTTTGTTTCCCAGTGCTTTTTATTTCCTTCTGAATCTCTGTGCTTTTCCATCTGCTATAGTTTTCCTTATGACTAAAGAACACCCACCCCCAGAATTCTTCCTATTTTATTTACTAAAGTTCTATATTTTTCTCTTTATATTCTCCTTTATTTCTGGGTTTAGGATTTTAGGTTTTGCTGATTTTTTTTTCTCAGTATTTTAGAGAATTTTTTTGTTTTTAAACATTCTTTTATAATGTTGGCTCTCATTATAATTTTGTTTGTTTGAGATTATATGTCCTGCCTTGCCTCTTGCTACCTTACCTGTGGACTTATTAGAAATGCAATCTGTGTTCTTTGATGGTGGACTGATTATATCTGATTAAATAAGTCTTATTCTTTCTTAAGTGACACTCTAGGCTTTGGCTGCAACATTGATTTGTTTAATTATAAAAGATAAAAGCAGGACAGACTCTTAACAAACCTATACAAACAACTGTATTTCCACAGAAAGAAGCTCAGTAAAATATCTGTTTACATAATTTAAATATTCTTTGTTCAGTAAGAATCAGACACTATTCAAAAAATATTCTCATCAGTTCACATAGCATAGTATAACACAGTGGTTCTTAAGCTTTTTGGTATTAATACAAATTTACAATCTTAAATATTTCTGAAGATTCCAAAGAGCTTTTGTTTACATAGGCTATATTTGTAAACATTTACTATATAAATATTAAAAGAACAAGTCCAGTACTTAAACCCAAATATTTTTATGAAAAAAAACTGTTACCCCCAAAAAATAAATTAGTGGAAGAGCAATGTATTATATTATATTATTATGGTGCAGTGCTGAATATAAATAGTGAGGGAAGGCATCCTTGACTTTTTTTTAAAACATAGCAGAAAAGTGTTTTTCTTGCAATTTTTTTAAATGTCTCCCTTAATAGAAAACAACTGGATTATTCTATCTGTTTCTGCCTCATATCTGCTGCAATATCACAGATACAGCTTTTGGAAAACTCTTCTATATACTCAAAATAGCATAAATGTGAAAAACATAAATAACATTTTACTATTATTATAACAATAATGTTGACCTAGCAGACCCCTTGAAAGTGTTTCTAAGATCACTGAGGGTTACATAGTGTGAGAATAAAGAGAAAATAATTTATTATATGTCCATCAGAAAATAGATGCATATTGGTATTTAAAATAATACCAAGAGCATTCATTTGCAACGATATGGATGGAACTGGAGGGTGTTATGCTGAGTGAAATAAGTCAATCAGAGAAAGTCATGTATCATATGACCTCACTGATATGAGGAATTCTTAATCTCAGGAAAAAAACTGAGGGTTGCTGGAGTGGGGGTTGGGGTGGGAATGATGGGATGGCTGGGTGATAGACACTGGGGAGGGTATGGGCTATAGTGAGCGGTGTGAATTGTGCAAGACTGTTGAATCACAGATCTGTACCTCTGAAACAAATAATACATTATATGTTAAGAAAAAAAAAAGAAGAAGATAGCAGGAGGGGGAGAATGAAGGGGGGGAAATCGGAGGGGGAGATGAACCATGAGAGACTATGGACTCTGAAAAACAAACTGAGGGTTCTAGAGGGGAGGGGAGTGGGAGAATGGGTTAGCCTGGTGATGGGTATTAAAGAGGGCACGTTCTGCATGGAGCACTGGGTGTTATGCACAAACAATGAATCATGGAACACTATATTAAAAACTAATGATGTAATGTATGGTGATTAACATAACAATAAAAAAATAAAAAAAAAGAGCATTCAAAACAAATAATAGTTGTCAAAGATTAGGTCACTTGATTAAGATAGGATCGTTTGCACCTGCAAAACAATACTTGCCTGCCTATCTAGTCAACATACTAATAAAATATTATAGCATAAATATAGAAGTGAATTCATCCAACTTTATAAAGACTTAGCCAGTTCAGAGTTGAGGAAACTACAAATTTGTTTAAAAAAATAATCAAGAACATTAAGAGTCAACACAAAGAATATTCTGGTCCGATACAGAATCTTTGTTTCCTGGGCAGATTTCACAGAAGGTAATTAGTAACCAGGTAATACTTCAGGATGAGAGAATACTGAATTTTTTAAGATCAATTGTTATTCTAATAAAGAAAAGCCAAAGTCTAATTTTGCATTAATATAATATTTGAAAGTAAAGTACTCATACTCTCTAAAAAAAAATGATTTCCTTATGACCAAACTCATCAAAACTGGGCAAACATTGCTAAAACTTTGACACATTTCATAACTTATTCTTTTTTTTTTTTTAAGATTTATTTATTTATTTGACAGAGAGAGACACAGCGAGAGAGGGAACACAAGCAGGGGGAGTGGAAGAGGGAGAAGCAGGCTTCCTGCTGAGCAGGGAGCCCGATGTGGGGCTCGATCCCAGCACTCTGGGATCACGACCCGAGCTGAAGGCAGACGCTTAACGACTGAGCCACCCAGGCGCCCCTCATAACTTATTCTTATACTAAGATACTAGAAACCAAGACAAATAAAATTTATTTCCCTTAATCCTCCATAACTTGCCATACACACTATAGTTTTGTCTTTCACTATACTCTGTCATATTCTGAAACAAACAGAAACTTTAGGACAAAACTTCTTTTTCCTTGAAAATCAAAACCTTATCCCATAACCATATATATATACAGTTGCATTTCTCTTTTATTATTGATTCTACTGTGGTTCAAACTACCCATATTAATGATAACTTTTAATTAAAATAATTGCCTTGTACTTCACAAAACAAATGGGTAGTTAAGCAAAAAATATCAATCCTATATTGTAATTTTACAGATAAACATAAATATATGGCACAACTTTTTATAGTCACAAACATCACTTTTGTAATTTTTTAAAGTGACATGAATGAGAATAGTCCTGAACATGGCCTAAGAACTTGTCTATTCTACAACATATAAAAATATGAACAATATCTAAAAGTAGCACTTTATATATATATTTATATGTTATATTATATTGAATATATTTATAAGTAAATTAATATATATTATATATTATATAAAGATATAAATATATCTTATACAAATATAAGTATATGTAACTGTATATTATAAATATATTATATATACAGATATGTAACTATATCATAAATATAAATATGTGTATTAAAATTATTCTTAGTAATCAAAGCATCTGTATTACAAAAAACAAAAAACTCTACACATACTTCACACTAATAAACACAAGGAAAAATATAAGATGTGTTTTTAAACCAAAATTATTAAAATGTCCTGTGTCATCAGGAGACTCATGTGAATGTGGATTCTCATGTAAACAGGTTTTTGATGTAGAAATTTCTGAGAAAATAATTTTTGTATCTCTTAAAAGCCTAGTATATTAAAATATTACTTTATCAGTTTATTTTCTATTTATTTTTGAAATATTAGACTTAATGTAAGTACCTTTTTTCTCTATAAAGCAATTAATAAAGAGCTCCTTGAATTTGTCTTTATAATTATTTTTTCAAAGATTTTATTTATTTATTTGAGAGAAAGAGTGCACAAGCGAGGAGGGGGACAGCAGGAGAGGGCAAAGCAGACTTCGCGCTGAGCAGGGAGCTCGATATGGGGCTCAGTTCCAGGCCCCTGAGATCACGACCTGAGCTGAAGGTAGAAGCTTAACCAACTGAGTCACCCAGGTGCCCCTATAATGTAATTTATTAATACCTTCTTAAACTAGGAAAATGTTTCATCTCACAAAATGAGAGATAAAGGCTTTTACCAGTTCAAAGAGTCACAGAACTTGGAGGTTATGTTCTATAACCTCTATAATGGGTCAACATAAGTCAGAAACAGAACACTCCAGCTCAGATTTCAAAGACCTGTTTACCCTTCCAGGGACCATGGGATATTTTCTCTATCAATTTGTTCTCCCAAATAAGAGAGCAAATTTTAAAAGATCATCAAGAAACATTCCTTATCAGCTTTCAAACAACATCACCATCATTCACTCAACAAAGACCATTAAATAATTAGATCATAAAACCAGATTCCTAATTTTTGCTGTCACCAACAAGAAATAATTTATCAAGCACAAACAAATGAGAACCAGAACCAAACTTGGTCTAGAACTGGAAACAAGGTAAAACACACAAAGCTAGGAAAAAGAGCAGAAACTAAAAGTCATCAAGGTGAAGGTCTAATGCCTCTTGGGAGTTATTGTGGGCTCCAAGGAAAGATGTGTGGTCAGGTGTTTTTCTCAGGTGACTCAGTATAATTGTCCCTGGGAGGTGAGTCTGTGAAACTTCCAAGTGTTCAAGTACAGTTTTCTAAAGTTAAAAGTATGACTACCATACAAACATATAATAAACATATTTCAATTATTTAATTCATCTTATTCATCAGTGAGGGAACCAGTAAGTTGGTAAAACTGGCTCAAAGGATGATTCAAGAAACAGATTTATATCATTAAAGTATTCCTGAAAAGAGTTTGATAGAAATAAAACTATTAAATGTCCTATAAGCCTTGAAAGTGAAACTCTGAAACCTTGGGTTTATCTTTTCTACCTGACAGAAACCTTTAAGTTAACATTGAATTTCACAGTTTCAGGGCTCTAATAAAATAATAAATAGTAAAGTAAAACACAGGTGCATCCTCCTAGATAATTAAATTCTTGAGTGAGCCTGTTAAACAATGACATTGAAAGGACATGTAGTCATCTTCCTGTTTTATTTCCAAGTTATGGATATATTTTTTTTCTTAACAAAGTAATGGTAAAAAGAATCTTGCCACACATAAAAGGCTTAAGCAAGGTCATTCAAACACAGAAAGCAATTCATTTTAACTCTCACAATCTGGCATGATATTGTACCTTTCACAAGGGAACTATCTAATCAACTGCTAACAGCCACAAATGTTAAGTGAAAATAGTGTACTTAGTGGCAGGCTACATCTTTTACTTAAAAATATAAGTTATTAGTAACTAATAAATATTACAGATATAAAAAACACATTTTACACACTAATATATACTTTCAAGCTATTTCCTTGAATCTTAATGCAATGGCATAAAGAAAACAGGGCCGTTTTACACCCCTATTATACTGACTATATTCTATTTTGGGGCCAAAATATATGAAAGGTATCTTTGCCTATCATGTTGTGTTAGGAAGACCTAGATTAAGCACAGAACTGTAAAAATAGCTTATATATTATCAAAATATGTCACCACATTCATCTGTAAACCTACATATTAAGGAATTAAAATTTTTTAAGAGTCAGTTGAATTTCTTAGAGGAGATTCTTATATCACATTTAAATGGAACCTAATTTCCTAAGTTGAGAAAAAGTCCTGAACAGGTTAAATATTGCTTTCTATGCCCAACACATATTTTTCCACTTGAGTGGATGACATTTTATTTTATTTTTATTTTTTTAAAGATTCTTTTTATTCATTTGAGACACAGAGATAGAGAGAGAGAGAGGATGAGCAAGGGGAGGGACAGAGGGAGAGGGAGAAGCAGGCTCCCCACTGAGCCAGGAGCCCGATGTGGGACTCAATCCCAGGATTCTGGGATCATGACCTGAGCTGAAGGCAAATGCTTAACCATCTGAGCCACCCAGGTGCCCCTGGTAGATGACATTTTAAACACCTGCTGTTGTAAATGATCTTACTATCTTTAACAGACAAGTCCTTGAATGGCAGAGCTCTTATTGCCCTCTATGTTCAACAAGTCCACCTGTTTTTCATTAGTTAAACCATCAATGCCTACCTATAGCAAGCCATTTTGTGTTATATTATGGCAGCTGCTACAGGGCAGAACTTTCATTTAACCCAATCATATTTTTCATTTTTCAATTGTAACTATTATATATATAATTATACATATATACTATGTAAATGTATAATGCATATATAATTATACACATATATTATATATGCCTGATATATATACATATATATATATGCCTGCAATGCATATATTCCATATGGTTGTAAGATAATTTATATTTGCTATAATATTTTAAGAGATTCTTTAGGGGAAGTAAGGAACTTGGAATCAGACTGTTCACTTATGAGGTAATTTTTATATCTATCTCACTGATTTTCATTTTATGGTACTTTCCAATGCTAAGCAAAGACTCCAGGGCAAAAGAATTTTAGAAAGAAAACTAGTTTATTTCAAACAATGTTTTTAAGAGGATTCATGTTTTGGATATTCAGGCTTAACAAATAAAAATACAAGTACTTACTTAGCATAATCTCCTCCAGTTCCGTCCATGTTGATGAAAAAGTTGGGTATTCATCCTTTCTGATGGTTGAGTAATATTCCATTGTATATATGGACCACATCTTCTTTATCCATTCGTCTGTTGAAGGGCATCTCGGTTCTTTCCACAGTTTGGCTATTGTGGACATTGCTGCTATGAACATTGGGGTGCATGTGGCCCTTCTTTTCACTATATCTGTATCTTTGGGGTAAATACCCAGTAGTGCAATTGCTGGGTCATAGGGTAGCTCTATTTTTAACTTTTTGAGGAACCTCCACACTGTTTTCCAAAGTGGCTGTACCACCTTGCATTCCCACCAACAGTGTAAGAGGGTTCCCCTTTCTCCACAACCTCTCCAACATCAGTTGTTTCTTGCCTTGTCAATTTTTGCTATTCTAACTGGTGTAAGTTGGTATCTCAATATGGTTTTGATTTGAATTTCCCTGATGGCTAATGATGGTGAACATTTTTTCATGTGTCTGTTAGCCATTTGTATGTCTTCTGTTCATGTCCTCATAAGTCAAGTAGGGAAAGTCAATGGTCATATGGTTTCACTTATTTGTGGAACATAAGTAATAGCATGAAGGACATCAGGAGAAGGAAGGGAAAAATGAAGGGGGGGAAATCAGAGGGGGAGATGAACCATGAGAGACTATGGACTCCGGGAAACAAACCGAGGGTTTTAGAGGGGAAGGGGTGGGAGGATGGGCTAGCCCAGTGATGGGTATTAAGGAGGGCACATATTGCATGGAGCACTGAGTGTTATACGCAAACAATGAATCATGGATCACTACATCAAAAACTAATGATGTACTGTATGGTGACTAACATAATAAAAAAATAAAATGCAAGTACTTAAAAGAAAAACAAATTTTAAAAAACAGACAAACAAAACCCCACTAGGTAACCAGATACAACTAATCTGTTCCTGGTGGCAGAAGAGGTTTTTTTCCACATGATTATTATTCCTACAAGGGTTATCATGTATTACTGTTGTCAAGATAAGGAATAAGGTTGTTAGAATCAATAACTTACAGAAAAGGGCCAAGGTTTTATTTATTTGGGGAAGAGGGCTAGAGAGGATTACCCTATTTTTTTTTTTCATTATTTTCATCTATTTCAGTGGGCAAAATGTTTTACTTTTGTGACTGTGGGTTATGATGTAGAGGAAGGGCAAGATGTCAGTTTTGTTTCTATAAAACTGATAAGTGTGACAGAAAAGAAAATAGCAATCATAACAAAATTATAATAATACTACTCTTCATTCCAAAATGTTTATTGTGCATCTACTTTGGATCAGACTCAGGGGATATGGCAGTGAAGATAACAAAGTTCCTGCTTTCCAATAGCTTACAGTAGAGTGTTGGAGGCAGAGTAAATAATTAAACAAGCTAACATATCTGTCAGATATTGACTACAGCTGTCAAGAAGCAGGAGCAAGTCTCCAGGAACACAGCTAAAGTCAATCAAAGTTTTATTTAGTTTGCTGCAGGGAAGGAGAGCATGCTCCCAAGCAGCTTTCAGAGTATCTCAATAAAGGGAGTTGGAGAAGCTTTGCAGGAGTTGGTATGTGCTGAATGGTTCCAAAGAGGAATTAGGAAAGTGGGTGCCAGGCTTTGTCCTGACCTGGTGTTAAAGGTAGTGCCAGTAGTGCTGGCATACAAATAATATTTCAAGCTATAGAAATGGATGAGATCACGTCTATGGAGTGTGAACGTAAACAAAGAGCTTTCTCAAGACTAAGCCCTGGAGCACTTCATAATGAGAAGAAATGTCCCGTAAGGTTAAGAGGAAAATCAGAAGAGACTGATGTCCTGAGGATAGAGTTAAGTGTTTGTAGCAGATTATGAATTTTCATTGTTACCTGTGAATATTGATTGAGTCTGACTCTAGAGACCCATCACGTTGTATCTTGGTAACCAGATTAGCTGGGAATTTGGCTACAGGAAGAAAATGGTTTCACTGTTTTTCATTGTTGTTGCTGCTTTTTAAAAAAACAATTTCATACCAGTTTAATAATTATAGCTTCCTGGTTCATTAATTATAACAGTTTACTGATGAAATCTCTGCCGTCAAATAATCCATATGATAAAAAATTAGTTTCAGTAATTGTCCCAAACTATATGTTCTTATATATGGTCATTAAGTGAATCACAGGGCTCAAATTATGGCTTCTGACTCCAGTTGTAGCTTTATCATTATACCTAATTGGAACCATAAGCCTATGGTTTATCATCACTACCAGCACATTAGAACTATGTGTGGAAATCTTAAAATTTTGGTGCCAGGCTTCACCACTAGGAGTTCTGAATTCTTTTACTTTATTGGTTTAATTGGATGAACTCTAGAGTACATCAACTAGGAAAACCACTGTTATAGAGATTTCTACAAAAATAGTAGCTGGACTGTTTTTATAGAGTTCAAAACAAGACCACCCTAGCTTTTCTGAATCAGAATCTCATAGGATAGGGTTTGTAAATCTTGAGATTTAACTAGATTCCTAGGTTATTTTTAAAAGATTAAAACCCAGAGATATAGCAAACTGATTTCCAAACATTACTGCACATTGGAAATGTCTGGGAAGATTTTTAAAAATCTTGACACAAGGTCATACATATCAATTAAATTAGAATGTCTTGGGGTGGGAAACAGACATTTTTAGGTCTTAAATGTCAGTGTGCCGCAGAGTTTGGGAACCACTGGCATAATGAAACAAGTGAAACAAATGTGATACAGATTTTGTGAATTGATAAAGATGAGGCTATTAAGTTTGAAACGTGAAACTCCTTTGAATTTTGACCTATAAAATTACAGTTTCATCAGTTTAAAATACAATAGTGTCAGAGAAAGACATATACCATATAACTTCACTCGTATGTGGAATTTAGGAAACAAAACAATGAACAAAAAAAGTAAAAAAGACAAACCAGAAAACTAACTCTTAACTATACAAAACAAACTTATGATTACTAGGGGTGGGGGGGATAGGTGGAATAGGTGAACGGGACTGAGAATACACTTAACATGATGAGCCCTGAGTAAAGTATGGAGTTGTTGAATCACTATATTGTACACCTGAAACTAATGCTATATGTTCACTATACTGGAATTAAAGATCAGGAAAAAATGTCCACGAATATCTTGTAAAACCCTTTATTTGCTTTTTGCTAAATACTTTGCAGAGAGCACACCTTTCTTCTGGAGACTATAAAAAATAGTTTTACAAAAGAATAACCCATAAATCTAAATCTAATGATTTTAGTCTGTCTTTAGCATTTTGGGGAAAGACTTAAAGATTTGTAGAACAAAACTTAAAATCATACCACCTTTTTATCATATGCAGATAATATATTGCATAATTGCTGAAGTTTGTATTTATCTTTTTTTTCAGAGATTGGGGAATTAATTTTCTTGAAGTTAAAATAAATGTTTAGTTGGGACATTTTGAACACTTTGTCCTGTGATTTAAAAACACACATTCCAAGGTCAAATTCATGGTAAATAAACTAACTGAGCCAAGTGAAACTGAAAATGAGAAGAATTGGTTTAGCCAAATGTTACATACGTTTGCCCCTCAGTGTCCTTTTGCTAATAAATCCAGAGTTTGCACTTCTGACACAAACCTGCCCTGAATCAGTTAGCATAATGAAGATGCTTTCATCTTAAGTAGCAAGGTCTCTCTGCCCCAGAAGCCTCCTGGCTCTCTGATAGGCTGAAACAGATTCAATTTTTTCCCAACAATGAGGCAAATGGGAGTTGCAACTGTTGTGTGGAAGACACTGGTGGAACAGAAGTGAAACAATCTAAAATTGGAAATATGATAGGTCTGTTGAGCATAAATGAGGTTTATGTTTTTTCTTGAATTTTAAAATGTCAAAAATAAACAATAATACCTAATAAATGCAAATATGTGTACAGAAAAAAATGAATGACTCAGAACAGGTTTGTGAAAAACTGCTTGCATATTTTACGTAAAATCTTATTTTCTTTATTGGCATTAATGACTCACTACAGATTTTCCTGAGTATATGTACATTTTGAGAAACCCTACCTGGGCACTAAATATATATTATTTTCCACATGAATTGTGAGCTGCAGAAATACAAGCAAATCAGGGAAAAAAGTGGGGAATACAACTACTTAATGATTAAAGTACACATGTTCAGTTTTACCTCTTTCCCTCCCTCAAGAGTTTTGAACTGTTTTATCTGGCTCAGGCTCCTATTTTTATTCATTACTTTGGAATCCTATTTAGTCAAAATTCAATTTTTACATCCTTTTGCATTTGAAGATGGTATGTGCTATTCATAGGATATTTTAGTCATTTCAGATGTGAGCTATTTATGGAAGCATTGCCTCATTTAGTCCAATGTTTTTCTTTAAAAAGATTTTTAAGTTGTTTTTTACATTAGTGGCATAATATAAGACATGCATTTTTACCATCAGGCACTTACTATCAGGCACTTCTCTAGACATTTTGTATGTATTACTTAATCATTTAACAATTTTTAATAGAATAATTATTAGCTCTGGTAAAACTCCAGTTAGTAAGACTCAGGGAGTCCACATATTTACTCCAAGTGTATTAGGTAAATCCCAAAACCCAGCTTTGAAAACACATTTATTTGACTTAAATGGCTATGCTTTCCTACTGTGACAAAAGAGAAAATTTAATGAAATGAGTATAAGGAGATTCTAGACCTAAAGTGAAGGCTGAAGATTTATAACTTTAGATAAAAAACAAAGTTAAAATGAAGCAACTTTTTTATTTTACAAATGCAAAAAGTCTGAAAAATATCCATATGGTAAATCTAAATCCTTTTAGTGGTAACAAATAACCATTGTGTGTGTGCACGTGTCCACCCATGTATGGCAATTCAGTATAAAATGTCTAATTTGATACATTTGAGGGGTTACAATCAGAAAAAAACTACAGCATCAGTTGAATGGGTCATCGAAACAGACAATTCTGAAGGGATAGTTGTAGCTCCTTTTTGCTAACCTGATGGGGGTGTTAAGGGGAGAGAGGAAAAAAATGTTATGTTTATCTGAATCATAGACCTAGTTTACTTTTGTTTTGCCTCAAAAAGGTAGCATCTGGATAAAATAAAACTTGCTGTGACGCTTCATCTTGCTAAAAGGAGAAGCATCTGGAGGAGTTGGCAAATGCTGTCCTATTCCTTCAGTGGCAACACATGCTTTTTCTGTATCATTGAGCTTTGGGATGTCAAACAATCTCGAATTTCTCTTGGTTCTCAGAATCAGATGTTATAATAACATAAGCTTGCATAGATCAACAAAGAACTTTGGTCGGAAGACCCCTTTCTCCGATGATCACCTTAAAACAATTATTTCCTTAGAGCTCAGGAAGATGGTTTGTGTCCATGTTGTAAAGACAGAGATAAGAATTTCTGAAGCTATGAACATCATTGCTCTAACTTAATACTGTGAATATATACCTAAAATTGGGTTCCACAGATTTGTGAGTAGATTTGAAAGAAGGTCATTTATGAGGTTTAAAATAATATCAATACAGGAGAATTGAGTAGTTCTGTTAACGATATTTTTATCCTCTTGTGCTAACACATAACTTCTCTGTACAGATAGACTGTGAGAGAAGTCACTTTATCCACTGATCTGGGGCAACATGACTTACACATTCTTTCATTAATTGATTTATTCATAAGGCAGCAAGTATTTACATAGTACCTACTATATTACGGGACCATGCTAATGGATAGAAATGTATATTTGAAAAAGATCTATATTATCTATGATCTAATTCCCTTCCCATTCAGGAAAGGGAAAACTAACCATATATACATAATTTCTGATTAGAATTATGAAGATGTTAATAAAGATGATCTCCAAGGTCCCTATGAAACCTGACTTCTGAACTGAGTTTAAAGGGACTTCTCTCAGGATTGAAGCAGTAAGATGAAAGTCCCTGAAATAAAAAAGGCCTTAAAGTTTTTACAGAGACCTGAGAGGGAGCTAGTGAAGGTGTAACATGATGGAGAGGGAGGCAAGGACTGTGTTATGGAATGAAGTTGGAAAGACAGTCCAATCCCATCAAGATGGGTGATTCTGGCCAGGTCAAGGCATTTGTTTTATTCTGAAAGCAGTAAGGAGCCACTGAAGTTTTTAAACAAGTGAAATTATTTGGTTTTATATTTTAAAAATATTACCATGGTTGCTGTATAGAGAATTAACTCTTTGGATCATGAACAGGCCAGGGAAATCTGTTAGAAAGCTATTTCAGTAGTAGATAAGCTATAGTGGTAGTAGTAGTGGAGATGGAAGAGGATAGGTTTGAGATAGGTTTGGGGAAAAATGGGAAGGACAGGAAAAGCATTTGCTAAGAGTGTGTGTGTGTGTGGGGGGGGGTGGGTCTCAACAAAAAGAGATGGATAAAGAAATCCCTTACATTTTGATTTCCAGAACTGGATAAAGATTTGGGGGCTCTTCAACCCTTTACACATTAGTGATAGACTAGCTATTAAGGAAGGGGAGCAGAAGAGCTTCAGGCACATAGTAGTTCTGAGTTCAAAATAGTGATTCTGAGGTGTTTAGAGCCTAAGGAGAGTAAGAGAGCTCAGAACCAAGCTCAGTGGCAGCACAGAATAGAGCAAGTGATGTGAATAGTACATCGGAGTAGTAGCCAGAGAGGTAGGAGGAGAAGCAAGGCAGGTGAGTGCCAGAAACCTGAAGAGTCAAGACTGTTTTTGATGGGTGAAGTGATCAACTATGTCAAATGCTGCAGAAATTCAAGATTAAAAAGCCTGTGTTGAAATATATTCAATTTGTTACAAAAAAAGTCATATTCCCTTTTTTGAAATATAGTAAATTTCTCATCAATATTTGCTTAATTCTAAAATAAGTGCTCACAATAGATAAAATTATGTTTTTTGCTTAGAAATTCTGGAAACACCCACCAAAACTTGATCAGAAATTAGTACAAAAAACTCTGTAATAAAGTTCTATGATAACCCTGTTTGAGAAGCAAATTTAAGCAGATTAAAAAAGAAAATATCAAACTCTTATATAACAGTACAATTTGTCAAATTTCATTTAAAAATATCATGGGGGGGAAGCACAGCCTTACTCCCTTGTTTTCTTGCTGCACAGTATGAAATAGAAATAGAAAATAATATCAGATTTCTAATGTGAGAGAATAAAAAAGAATCAAGATTTGCAATTGGAAGTAAAAGACAAATTCACCACTAGCGAGGATTTAGCTCTAAGGAAAGTAACTTAATTTTCAGTTGGAAAAACAGGTTTTTAATTATAATTTATATATGTGATTATTTTGTGAATTTTAAAAAGTATTGAATGGAGTAATAGAATTCTTGGTAATCTACTGAAAACTGGCATTTTTCCTTTGATAAGTAGGTAACCACAGCAAGATCCTGAGTTGAACCAGAAATCGAAAGCATGTTTAATTTAAAACAAAATTTGTACTTGGTAAAGAATAGAAATGATAACTTTTATTTCTATATAGTGCTGTACATAATTTATAACAACCTTAAGGCAGTTGCAACACCTGAAATTCAATAGGAAATGAAATTATTCCCCGAAGGTAGTGGAGGTTGATGTTAGAAATGAATTTAAAAATGAGTACACAAATAGTTTATACTATTATTGTGTACATTGTTCAGCTGTGACCTCATTACAAATTCCTCATTGTGTTTCTCAGAATATTACTTTAACCTCTTTGAGGATGATGCTTCTAATATATCTTATGTTACTCTTAGAATAGTATATTTTTATAACAAACATGACTAGTTGCTATTATAATAGCCCAACACATATCTTGATTCCCTTTAGTGTGGCTGAAATAGTATATCTGTTGAGAATGTTACCAAGTATAATTATTACTAAATACTACTCTTTCTGAAGAACATATGATGAAGTTGATGGGTTCAACCACTCATTTGACAAATATAGAAAGTGTCTACTATACACCAGGTACCCATCTAGATGTTAGGGATCTATTAGTGATCAAAATAAACATCCTCACCTTCATGGAGACTATGAATATTATACATATCCACTGAAAAAAAAAATGAAAAAAATCAAGAAAATAGGTGGAATAAAACTGTTAGTGTCTGATTAATCTTCTCTTTGCACAGTCTCATACAAGTATCCTATGGACTAATACTATACATATCCTATTAAAATCCATTTTCATTTAAGTACAGATAAAAAAAAATAGATCTTGTAACTTCTTTGACTCAGTGCATTACAAACTTATTCTGTGTTTGGACCTGTGATCCAAGGAAAATGATGAGCATGACTATGGGGTCCCTGCCCTCATGCATATAGTTCATAGGCTGAAGGGTAAGATACTTTGATTTCATACTCACACACATTGTGGTTAGTTTAATCAGAAAAGGCACATGAAAACTAAAAATGTGTGTTGGTACTATCACCTTAAAGTCTTGATGTAACTTCATTCATTCTTCCATACATCCCAAGTGTACCTACCTCCATCATGATCCTAATATAAACAGCTCTGAGCCCTCCTTTCCATTACTCTGATCTTTATATTCCTTTGTGCATTATTTCCTCTCATGCAAGCTTCTGTTGCTTTTATGCTTCCAGGAAATCTCTACCCTTCCCTCTGGAACTTTCTACAGTCCCGAAAAAAAAAAAAAAAAAAGCCAGCTACATTCTCAATCCCTTAAAAAAAAAAAAATGCTTCCTCTGCTTCCTTGACATTAAGTGAAACTCTGCTTTCCGTACAGCCTTCTAAAGGAGAGGTGCTTATTTTTTTTTTTTTTTTTTTTTTTAGGAGAGGTGCTTATTGTCTGACATTCCACAAGTATCAGCATGGCAGATGGGAACCAGCCATCCCTAATGATGATCTTAGATCATTCAGTTTCTATTAGAAAACCCATTTATTTGGGGCACTTGCCTATACCATCAGCTTCTCTGTTCTTCTCATGTACTTCCCATGAAGTCATTATCTTTGTCTCCATACTCTGCAAGTTTTGAAAGTTTTCTAAACAATATCTATGGACCCATCAAAAGCTTAAGATCTTAATTCTTTTCATCTTTAATCATTTTTAATAACCTTCAGCCATTTTTAATATAATAGAATCTGTGATTATAAGTCTGTAGCCTAAGCTTGCTTCTCTTCGTGAATTTGTTCCACCATTACCCACCCTGTTATCTAAGCCAATGAATGGTGTGATCTTCTCATTTATCTACCTTTTGTCTTCTCACAATCAATAATCCAGCTCCTAGATATGAAATCTAAACATTTATTTCATTTATTCACGGCCACTGCCCTAGACCTTGCCGCCATAATCACTGGATTTTGCAATGCTATTATTAAAAAATACTAAAGAGAGGAAGTCAAGTAGTTAGTAAGATTAGTTTGCACTTCTTCCCTTGTACTAAAAATAGGATTTTCTTTTCATGCCACTTTCTTATGAATTTTGGGGAACATTATCATTGTGTTTTTCAGGCAAGCCCCATATATAAATAATTACTTTCATCTGAAGTTAACTAGGGCTTTAAATATAGGAGGGAAATAATAAACTTGGGAAGATTAAATATTTTCTGAGTGTTGCTTTTCAGCACAGCTTAATCATAGGTAAGTGTCTATGAATCACTGAGCATTTG
Organism: Phoca vitulina; assembly: GCF_004348235.1. Taxonomy (NCBI): domain Eukaryota; kingdom Metazoa; phylum Chordata; class Mammalia; order Carnivora; family Phocidae; genus Phoca; species Phoca vitulina. Next base: position 77,799,697 of record NW_022589711.1, on the reverse strand, counting down.
TCTTCTCCAACATTTTAACAGTAAAACTAAAACATAATTATAATGCTTGTTTTTTTGTGTGTGTGTGAGAGGCATACTGTTCAGTTTTTTACCAAGTTATTCATATCTGACTGAGCAATAACTTGAACTATAGATCAGACAATCCCAACACTCAATCTTACGTGATCAGGAATGCAAAAACATTGGTATCTGTATCAGATAATTTTAGATATTCAAATCAAAGTCAACCTAAACATTGTGGACTAAAAATTACTTTAAACCTTTTGCTAGTTAAGTTTGTGACTATATGACATTCAAAATTTTGACATGGGGTTATAATTTAGAAGATGGACAGTCATGGATTCATAAAAGACTCTGAAGAAATCAGCCTTAATCGTCAACATGTGCTGTTTCTTTTGGCAATGAGTGCAGTGCCCCCTCAGACTGTCTTAACACTCCGAGGATTGAGAACAATTGCTTTTCTATCTCAGTGGTATTATGCCACAACAAAAATGTCAACAAGTATAGACAGTTTGCCAATAACTCATTCTTCTTTATCTCCAAACACAAAATCTGTCATTAAATTTGTTTTATTGGTCTTGCAAACTTCTTGGCCTCATAAGATTTGCTTGTTTTAAGAGGATTTTTTTTGTGATTTTAAGCTTTTCTCTTTTTTAAACAAAATCCATTAATTCTGTACAGAAAAGCATCTTTTTTGTCCTTGTGCTTCTGAGGGGAAAAAAGCTCAACTGATATGTCAGAGTTTGCTGTATTTTGTTAAAAATAATGCAAGACCTTTATTGGCTTCCCAGTACTGTTTGACAGAGTTTCATAACAGAAAATTCACTATGTCCTGGAGGCAAATGGATATTCCCAATAAGAAAACCCAATTTACAGATATTCCTCATTATACTTATAATTTTTTAACTGTTTGTGCAAAACCATTGGTGCAGTAGAATACTATTTTATCATTAGCCCCAAAATAAATGGTCTCAGAGAAGTCAAAATTATTGCCCAAGGTCATAGAGCCAGAATGTGACAGAGGATGAATTGAAACCCAGGTCCCTGAACACCATATAATTTGTTTTCAGTTCTGCTGTCCAGCATTCTAATGGATTAAAGAATTTTCTAAAATCTCATCATAAACAATGCATGAATAATAAATTACTGTTTTACAAAGAAGATTAAAAAACTTCATGCAACAGCCTTTATAATTCTCTTAATGGTGTAAATAATGTAGATTATATCTAAATTTTAATTTGTTTATAGTGGTAGATATATTAAAATATTTAACAATAAGAAAATGCTTGAAGGACATAACAGAAAATTTGCAATTTTCCATTTTTACTCCAGTTATAATCTTGATCCTCTGTAATTGCCTCTATAGCAATCTTTTACAATTTAACAAGACCATATGTCTCGTTCCAAATAAGATTATGAAATTGTTAACATGTCTCATTTTATAATTATTTTCTTTTTCTGACATAACTAAAATTTGTAATTCCTTCTATAGGAAAACTAGATCTTAATCCTACACTGTTGTGTTGCTTCTATCTTGAGTGAGAGCTTTATTACAGAGATTGCAATTCATTCTGTAGCCCTCCAGGACTTGGATGATCTCTTTTTTTTTTTTAATTTTTTATTGTTATGTTAATCCCCATACATTACATCATTAGTTTTAGATATAGTGTTCCATGATTCATTGTTTGTGCATAACACCCAGTGCTCCATGCAGAACGTGCCCTCCTCAATACCCATCACCAGGCTAACCCATCCTCCCAACCCCCTCCCCTCTAGAACCCTCAGTTTGTTTTTCAGAGTCCATTGTCTCTCATGGTTCTTCTCCCCCTCCGATTTCCCCCCCTTCATTCTTCCCCTCCTGCTACATTCTTCTTCTTCTTTTTTTCTTTCTTAACATATATTGCATTATTTGTTTCAGAGGTACAGATCTGAGATTCAACAGTCTTGCACAATTCACAGCGCTTACCAGAACACATACCCTCCCCAGTGTCCATCACCCAGTCACCCCATCCCTCCCACCCCACCCCCCACTCCAGCAACCCTCAGTTTGTTTCCTGAGATTAAGAATTCCTCATATCAGTGAGGTCATATGATACATGTCTTTCTCTGTTTGACTTATTTCGCTCAGCATAATACCCTCCAGTTCCATCCACGTCGTTGCAAATGGCAAGATCTCATTCCTTTTGATGGCTGCATAATATTCCATTGTATATATATACCACATCTTCTTTATCCATTCATCTGTTGATGGACATCTTGGCTCTTTCCACAGTTTGGCTATTGTGGACATTGCTGCTATAAACATCGGGGTGCACGTAGCCTTTCGGGTCCCTACTTTTGTATCTTTGGGGTAAATACCCAGTAGTGCAATTGCTGGATCATATGGTAGCTCTATTTTCAACTTTTTGAGGAACCTCCATACTGTTTTCCAGAGTGGCTGCACCAGCTTGCATTCCCACCAACAGTGTAGGAGGGTTCCCCTTTCTCCGCATGTGGAAAATCCCAAAGACTCCACCCCAAAACTGCTAGAACTCATACAGGAATTCAGTCAAGTGGCAGGATATAAAATCAATGCACAGAAGTCAGTGGCATTCCTATACACCAACAACAAGTCAGAAGAAAGAGAAATTAAGGAGTCGATCCCATTTACAATTGCACCCAAAACCATAAGATACCTAGGAATAAATCTAACCAAAGAGGCAAAGGATCTGTACTCAGAAAACTATAAAATACTCATGAAAGAAATTGAGGAAGACACAAAGAAATGGAAAAACGTTCCATGCTCATGGATTGGAAGAACAAATATTGTGAAGATGTCAATCCTACCTAGAGCAATCTACACATTCAATGCAATCCCCATCAAAATACCATCCACTTTCTTCAAAGAAATGGAACAAATAATCCTCAAATTTGTATGGAACCAGAAAAGACCCCGCATAGCCAGAGGAATGCTGAAAAAGAAAAGCAAAGCTGGCGGCATCACAATCCCGGACTTCCAGCTCTACTACAAAGCTGTCATCATCAAGACAGTATGGTACTGGCACAAAAACAGACACATAGATCAATGGAACAGAATAGAGAGCCCAGAAATGGACCCTCAACTCTATGGTCAACTCATCTTTGACAAAGCAGGAAAGAATGTCCAATGGAAAAAAGACAGTCTCTTCAACAAATGGTGTTGGGAAAATTGGACAGCCACATGCAGAAGAATGAAACTGGACCATTTCCTTACACCACACACAAAAATAGACTCCAAATGGTTGAAAGACCTCAATGTGAGACAGGAGTCCATCAAAATCCTAAAGGAGAACACAGGCAGCAACCTCTTCGACCTCAGCCGCAGCAACTTCTTCCTAGAAACATCACCAAAGGCAAGGGAAGCAAGGGCAAAAATGAACTATTGGGACTTCATCAAGATAAAAAGCTTTTGCAAAGCAAAGGAAACAGTCAACAAAACCAAAAGACAACTGACAGAATGGGAGAAGATATTTGCAAATGACATATCAGATAAAGGGCTAGTATCCAAAATCTATAAAGAACTCATCAAACTCAACACCAAAAGAACAAAGAATCCAATCAAGAAATGGGCAGAAGACATGAACAGACATTTTTCCAAAGAAGACATCCAAATGGCCAACAGACACATGAAAAAGTGTTCAATATCGCTCGGCATCAGGGAAATCCAAATCAAAACCTCAATGAGATACCACCTCACACCAGTCAGAGTGGTAAAATATTTTAAAGTTTATTGGAATTTTCTGTTTTTACCTATTTTCTCCCAATGAAGTAACAAAATGTTACTACATAAACACACTCTAATATCACTGTGCTTCTTTTGTGAAACTCTCCAATTTTGAAAAACAATAAATGTTCTGTACAGTAAATAAATATACTACATCATATATATTTATATTTCTCTTTGACCTGGCTAGTTAATGAAATCCTTTACTTTTCTCTAGCACTCAACTGACCATACAGTTTTTCACCCATATTAGTCATCTGGATAGTTTGGAATGACTATATGTGAATAGAAATAAGATGTAATATATTCTCATTACCCATAACTTTACATTTATATTTTAATATTTAGCTAATTTGATATTCAAAGAGATTAAAGATATTTCTCCAACTGGACTTCTTGTAAAAATTAGATTACAATTTAGACAGTTTAAGTGCTTTACAGGGAAAAAGATACAAATGAAATCTTATCAATAAGTACCATTTATTACTAGATGAATGTGATTTTCTTCACTTTTTTCCTTTACAGGTACTAGTTTGTCAGGGCTTCTGAAGGTATTTCTCAGTTAGCTGTAGCATTTGAGGATAATGAAAGCTACTAAAAAATATTCTCTAGTTCACCTATAAGGTTTAAGAGAAAATTGGCCTGGTTTATGAGCATAACAAAAAATAGTGGCACCAACTGCCTGCTTCTACATTTTCTGAGACATCGCTCTAATGTAATATTGGCCTGAGAATTCCACAACATTAAATTTTACCTATTGATTGCAATTTATGTAAAATTGTATTTGGAAGTTACTTTATTTCAATTCTACTGAAGTTCTACTGTTTTGATTGCCTCTTTAGCTTTTCTTTTACTCCTATATAATTTTAGCTTCTGTATAAACTTTTACTTTTGTTTAATAAGTATTGCAATGCTTACTTTATTTACATAATTTTATATAATACACTTTCAGATTAATAAAGACTCAATAGTAAAGCCACACTTGAAATTTCAGATGCCATAAAATTTTCACCTTATTGAGATCTTCAACATCTAAAACTTGTGTATAGTTAAAGTGTACAACATATTTTGCTATATACACTGTGAAAAGATCACCATAATCAACCTAAATAATTTCTCCATTACCTTGACATAGTTACCATTGTGTGTGTGTGCATCTGCGTGTTGAAGATTTTAGATCTATCCTCTTAGCAAATTTCAAGTACACAATACAGATTAAATAACATTTATACAAATACATAGTTGTTGATATTTAATATATCTTCCTTACTTTGTCTAAATTTTATGCTTTTTGTTTTTTGTATGTGGCTTCTGGATTTTTAATTTAGCCTTTGCTATATAAATTATGCTTTGTATAATTTGGTTCTAAGTATTTTGGTAGTTAAACTGTTTTTTTTCTTTAAGATTTTTTTTTTTTTTTATTTGTCAGAGAGAGAGAGAGAGCACAAGCAGGGGGAGCAGCAGAGGGAGAGGGAGTAGCAGACTTCCCGCTGAACAGGGAGCCCGATGTGGGACTCGACCCCAGGACCCTGGGATCATGACCTGAGCCGAAGGCAGACGCTTAACGACTGAGCCACCCAGGCGTCCCAGTAGTTAAACTGTTTTTATTTCTACTAGTGTTTACTAAAAATTTACAAAATTCGTACCACTATGGCTGGAAAGTGACCTACGCTTAGTCATGCATAACTCTTAGGTTCTTTGAAGTAAGTAAAATTAGCTACCAAGAGGTCTGAGAAGGAGTAATCTCACCAGGAGAAATTCTTCTTCACATGCAGGTGTTTATTAAGTAAGCACTACCTAGTAGCGGGTAAGGAAACAACTATTATGTAGGTTGAAAAAACTATTGTGTAGGTTTGAAGTGAGTCCATGTTCCCTGTCCCTTAAGCATTGTGACTCTCTTGGAGGACACAAGAGTACTCCAGAGGCTGGAGGACTTGGTTATTTTTGCTGTTGGTATTAAGCAACCAGAGACCTGTGCAATGAGTTAAAGGATTCCTAAAGTAGAGGTTATGGGGCTTGCTGGGTGGGTTCTTATACCCCATTAATATGGGCGCGGAGAATTTTTCTACAATACTTTATCCAACTAATATATCTTGAATGCCTCTCATTTTAAAGTGAACATACAATTCTGACTTTGATTAGTATTAATTTTACTGATGAAAACTTATTTCTGATATTCATCATGCTAATTAGAAAAGTCTTGGTCAATAGCTCAGACCCTTGTAACTGTTAACTGTAACGTCCTATAATCTATGCTAAAATATTTTAAAATCCATTAACTATAACATAACAGCTAACATTGTCTTGTAAAAAATTAGAAGTAAATTTGTGGAATAATAATGACAAAAGTAGGTGTTCTTCTAAGTCAGACTCTTTTGTGCCCAGAAACCTTATTTTGCTTTCTGTTTTATGTGTTTCCCCAACATTGAATGTAGAGGAATATATACAGCTTCTGTATTTAGCCATGAAACATTCCTAGCCTTCCTCATTATCTACTCTTGTAATACCATATTCCTACCTTCAGGTTACAACTAAAAACTAGTTTGTGCAGAGTCCCTAGATTAATTTGTAATGCCTACCAAATATTTATGTAGTAAAATCTACAAGACTGAGGCAGGTATTTAATTTTGTTTTATGACCAGAAGATTCACATGCAATAATTTGCATTTCATTAGTAATATAATAAATGAAAGCACTTCTTTTTCTGCTCCCTATTAACATCATGTTTATTTTCCCCATTTGTGAATTAACTGGAGTGTGGCTAAAGTTTGCCTCTTATGTATATTTAAACAATGGAAATTAAATTTCCAACAATAGGGACATGGTTAAATACTTCCTCTATATATTTATTTTTAAGTTTTTATTTAAATTCTAGTTAGTTAACATGTAGTGTGATGTTGGTTTCAGGAGTAGAATTTAGTGATTCATCACTCACCTATAACACCCAGTGCTCATCACAAGTGCCCTCCTTAATCCCCATCACCTATTTCACCCATCCCCCACCCACCTCCCCTCAGGTAATCCTCAGTTTGTTCTCTCTAGTTAAGAGTCTCTTATGGTTTGCCTCCCTCTTTTTTTTCCCCTTCCCCTATGTTCATCTGTTTTGTTTCTTAAATTCTACATATGAATGAAATCATATGGTATTTGACTTTCTCTGACTGACTTATTTTGCTTAGCATCCCCTATTACTTTTTATGTCTAGAATTTAGCTGATTATGTAATCCATAACCCCATTAAAATGATTATCTCATGATAAAAGAAACTTTTTTAAAAAAAGATTTTATTTATTTGAGGGGTGCCTGGGTGGCTCAGTCCTTATGTATCTGCCTTCGGCTCAGGTCATGATCCCAGGATCCTGGGATTGAGCCCCGCATCGGGCTCCCTACTCGGCGGGAGGCCTGCTTATCCCTCTCCCACTCCCCCTGCTTGTGTTCCCTCTCTTGCTGTCTCTGTCAAATAAATAAATAAATTCTAAAAAAAAAAAATTTAAAAAATTTAAAAAAAGATTTTATTTATTTGAGAGAGAGAGCGTGTGCGAGAGCAAGCACCCACTAGCAGTGGGGGAAGGGGCAGAGGGAGAAGTAGAGGGAGAAGCAGACTCCCCACTGAGCAGGGAGCCCAATGCGGGGCTCTATCCCAGGACCCTGAGATCATGACCTGAGCCAAAGGCAGATGCTTAACCAATTGAGCCACTCAGGCACCCCGATAAATTGTTTAATATGATTAGTGAATAAAGCAAACCTTCAAGTTACATATATCTAGTCTTATCTCAATTTAGGGAGATAGGGAGAGAGCACTTCTTTCAGTCACAAGCTAGGGCAAACAGTTCTCAAAATGTTCTGGGGACCCTTGAGAGTTCATAAGACTTTTTCACTGCAGGGCTAGAATTACTCATAGGTAAAATTCCATTCAAAGTGCAAAACAGACCCCCATTAATTTTACGAAGATAGTATCCAAAAAGTTTATATGATTTCAAATTCCCCATTAAAACTAATTTTGAAAGAAATACTGCTTTGAGTTTTGATGAGGTGTCCAAAGAATATCTTCAATTATTTGGAAAGGCTGCTAAGTTATACTTCGTTTTTCCAACTACATACCTGTAGAAGACTAGCTTTTCTTTATATATTTCAACAAAAACCATGTTGCGACAGTTTGAATACATAACTAGATAGAAAAACTCAACATATTTATTAATCCAGATAATAGTTTTTTAAACATACATTTTTTTTTGTTTTGGTAAATACATTTAATTTCAAAAATAGTATTTATTTTGGCATTTCAAAGTATAAAGGGATCTAGAACCAAAATAGAAACACTGTGCTTCAGTATTGTAGTCAGTTGCAGATTTCTCTGGTACAATGTAATTTTAGAGATTTTCATTGCAAGAAATAATGCATGTGAAAGAGATAAATGCTTATATAATGACCATCTTCAAAAGCTGCACAATTTACCCTATTTAAAATAGACTTAAATTTTAAGATAATATATGAAAGTTTAAACCCTCAAAAGTATACTAGCAAATTAGCATCAGTTGAATACGTATTAAACTAGTTTAAAAACCTACACAGACATCATCAAGGTGGTAGAATAGAAGACCCAGACTTTCTCCCACAGAGGCACGGACTTAACAATATATGGACCAATTGCCTTTATAAGAAATCTATAAACCCAATTAAGAGGTTTCTGTAACTCAGGCAAGTGAAAAGCCACGTGCATGAACAGCCAGTAGGAAAATTTGTTGTACTTATTCTCCAGAGGCCTTCTTTCCAATGCAGTGTGGCATAATAGAAACCTCTCATCCCCTGATTTTTCCTTGGGGAGAAAAAGAGAAGTTGAATGTAAGTCCAATATTCTGACTTTTGGGGACAAGCTGTTCTAAGGACTACTTTCTGACTTGCATGAATAGAGGTGTTCACATAGAAGGGGCATTAGTTTGGGGGCCCGCTGAAAATAGGCAAAGTGGTTTGGTTCAGAGGCTTCAGTACCACAGAGAGACACGAGGGGGAGCTCTTGAGTAGAGTGCTTTTGTAATGTCGGAAAACAAATTATATGGTGTTTGGTGACCTGGGTTTCAATTCATCCTGTCACATTCTGGCTCTATAACCTTGAGCAATAATTTTGACCAGTAATGCTGGTCTTATAGAATGTATTAGGAAGTATTCCCTCAGCTTCTGTGTTTTGAGAGAGACTAGAAAGTTGATAGGGGAATTCTACCAAACGTTTAAAGATGAAATCCTATGAACCCATCTGGGCTGACATTTTCTGTTTTGGAAGGTTAATTATTTCAATTTAATAAATATTTAGGCCTATTCACATCATCTGTTTCTCCTTGTGTATGTTTTGGCAGTTTGTCTTTCAAGGAATTGGTCCATTTCATCTAGGTTATCAATCTGTGGACATAGTGTTATTCATACTGTTCTTTCATTTTCCTTTTAATGTCCATGAGATCTGTGGTGATGCCCCCTCCTTCATTTCGGATACTAATTTGTGTCCTCTCTCTTCTTTGTCAGCCTGCCTAGAGGTTTATCACTTTTATTAATCTCAGACAACCAGGTTTTCAGTTGACGTTCTCTATTAATTTCCTGTTTCCAATTTCATTTATTTCCACTCTAATTTTCATTCTGCTTACTTTGAATTCAATATACTTTTCCTAGTTTCCTAAAGTAAAAGCCTAGATAACTAATTTTATATTTATCTTCTAATAAGTTCATTCAACATTATAAATTTTGCTGTGAGCACTACTTTCACATATCCCACAAATTTTGATAAGTTGTATTTTCTTTTTTTTCCCTCCCCCAGAAGAAGCTTTCTTATTTTTTCTTCAATTTTTTTATTTAAATTCCAGTTAGTTAACATACAGTGCAATATTAGTTTCAAGTGTGAGTCAACACTTATTTATCCCTGCTAACTTTCCCTGCTCTGAAATCTGCTCTATTTGAAACTAATATATCTACGCCTGCTTTCTTTTGATTGGAAAGCTATGGTTAGAGTAGTATATATTTCTCTATCCATTTACTTTATTCTATGTGTCTTTATAAAGGGAGTTTCTTGTAGACAACATATATATAGGTAATGTTTTTCAATTCATTCTGACAATCTGTGTTTTAATTGGTGTATTTAGACTGCTAATGTTCAAAGTGATATAGTTGAATTAATATTAACCATATTTGTTACTATTTTCTATTATGAGCTCTTGTTTGTTCCTATTTTTGTCTTTTACTTTCTTCTGTGGTTTTAATTTCACATTTTATTTTATCTTTTTTAGAACATCAATTTTACTTTTTTACTTTTTTTGATGATTGCCTCAGAGTTTGCAATACACATTTACACCTAATCCAAATATCCAGGAACACTCTACCAAGAACACTCATGAGTATAGTATCTGAAAATAACAAAATAAACCTGATTGCTTCTTCCCATCCCTTGTTTCATTTTGCTATCCATTTCCCTTATACATAAGCATACCTGATTAAAGATCTTGTTACCATTATTTTGAACAAACTGTTCTCTGTTAATTAAAAATAAGTAAAACTCAAATGTGGGGGCCCCTGATGACTGGGTCCCCCTGGATATTTTAACTCTCACATTTGTCCCCTAGAGTTTCCAGAAATTATTTTAGGTTTTCCTATGTTGGGACTGGTTTCTATAGGTTTCTACTCAGGGGTTTTTCCTCCAGTAAATTGTGATTCTCTGTATCCACCTGTCTGACTATCCAATTTTGGGAGCAGCAGTTTGCCCACTGACCTCACCTTTCTTATGGATCTCAGATTTGATTTGTCATTTCACCTTTCTACTTGTTAGGATAAAGTGGCAACTTTGAATCTCCTTAGGTGCCAGGCTAGAAATGAGAAGTATATCTGTTTTAAAGTTCTGTTAAGATAGTAAAGTACCCACTTTTTAGGAGAGCTTTACATTTGGTGTTATGCCTTCTACATAAAATTTTGTGAGAAATGGCACATAAATGACAAAAACTAACTCATAACAAATCTATTCAGTGTAGATTTTTCTTTTTTTTTTTTTTTTAAAGATTTTATTTATTTATTTGAGAGAGAGAGAATGAGAGACAGAGAGCATGAGAGGGAGGAAGGTCAGAGGGAGAAGCAGACTCCCTGCCAAGCAGGGAGCCTGATGCGGGACTCGATCCCGGGACTCCAGGATCATGACCTGAGCCGAAGGCAGTCGCTTAACCAACTGAGCCACCCAGGCGCCCCCAGTGTAGATTTTTCTGAAAATATTTTAGAAGGTAAGTAAAAAAGCAAACACTTAAATAGAAAGTAAATTCATATTTACATGAGACTTTCAAAGAACAAAGTGCCATAATCTTGAAGTTAAAACTCATAAATATTCCTAATACTTTGTAACATTTGGTTAAAATGTAGGAAGGATGTCTTCTGCTTAATGTATTATTTTTATTTTCAGTGAGTTGTGTAAATGTATTTGAATATTCACATGGAACTGAGATTACTGCCATGTTTTATTCTTACTCTTTTTTGGGAAATAGTTGTCCAAAATAGTTTTACATTTTAATAATACAGTTGTAGAGGATGCCAGATGTTTTCTAGTACTGAATGTCTTCTGGTACCAGATGTCATGGTAGAGTTGTGTCCTTGAAAGATACTTCAGTTTTTAAAAGCAATATTCAGAAATATTACCTTTACATTCTGTCTTCCCTTACCACAAGTTGCTTAAAGGTGATGAGTTTCCTGAATGTGATAAGGACTTTTGTTATACACCCATTTTTTTTTTTAAATTGGTGCCATGAAAAGTCCTACATCAAGTGTTAATATAAAGAGCATACCAAAATGAAGGGGGGGAATCGGAGGGGGAGACGAACCATGAGAGACTATGGACTCTGAGAAACAAACTGAGGGTTCTAGAGGGGAGGGGCATGGGGGGATGGGTTAGCCTGGTGATGGGTGTTATAGAGGGCACGTATTGAATGGAGCACTGGGTGTTATACGCAAACAATGAATCATGGAACACTACATCAAAAACTAATGATGTAATGTATGGTGATTAATGTAACATAATAAAAAAAAAATACCACTGATCTTTTCCATTCTTTTAGCTGAAGGTTTGTTTTTTATATCCTTATTTTTGGAATATATGTTTATAGCCTTTTCTGTTTTAGACATTATTTATTGACTTTCCATTTGGAAGGTAAGGATTTAGCTCTTTTCAATCCCCAAACTCTGTATTCGACCACACTTACAACCACTTCCTACTGACTTATCCTGTCAATATTCTTATGGCATAAAAAAATGTAATAAAATTTTATTAAACTTACATTTGAAATAAAACCAGTGCTTTTAAAAACATATTAAAAAGCATTTGAAAACAAATTAAATCAAATTTAAAATATATTAAAATCCACACTTATTATGACTATTTAAATGCTATTCAGAGCTGAGCCATACAGTATATTTTAGTAATATTTCTTCTATTAGAACTTTTATTTTCCCTCTAGTTAACATGTAGAGCATCTTTTTACCTTTTACCTCATTTTTGTTTTTTTTCACCAGTTTAACTTCCAACTCTCTTCTAATAATGTTGATCCCCACTCAATAAGTTCAGTAACTTCAAATATTTTTAAAATTTTATCTCTTTGAAAAAAAAAATCTCTTTTGAAGCTTTTGAGGTAGTCCAGTCTTGACTGGTTATTTTTAGGTCTGTTGCATAGTCAAAGGTTTGCAAAAACCCTTCAACTCTGAGACTTCCTGTCTCTGTGCTTTTGTATGAGATCCACTGTTTCCACAGTCCAGTGTTTTCCTTCTGCTAGCCTCCTGCTTAGGTGTAGCACACACTCCTAAAGCTTTCTAAAAGCAGATGCATGGGAAGTCATTATTTTCAAATCCTGAAATCCTGCACATGTGAAAATATGCTTATCTTCTCACTTCCTGGGAGTTTGGGTACAGAATTTTGGACCAGAAATTCTGTTATGTCAGAATTTAAAGAGCTTTTTCTAATATAACTTCTTTCTTTTTTTTTTTTTTTTAAAGAGAGCGAAAGAATCCTGAGCAGGCTCCAAGACCAGCGCAGACCCCATATGGGGCTCCTGGAGCTGATCTCATGACCTTGAGGTCATGGCCTGATCTGAAATCAAGAGTCTGAGGCTTAACCCACTGAGCCACCCAGGTGCCCTTATTCTGCTTTTGATTTCCTTCTTCAAAACTTGTAAAAGAAAATTTCTACATCTTGAAATTTCATATGCCTTGTTAGAGATTATTTTTTTTCCTTCCATTTGCACAGGCCCTCAAATGGTCCTTTGCAACACAGAGTTTTTGTCCTTCCATTCTGGGAAAGGTTTTGAAATACTTTTTAAATTATTTTCTGTGCTCTGTAATTTCTTCTTTTCAAAGTCTTCTAATTTCTTATGTGTTTTCTCCTGTTTTAAATCTTGCTTTTTTTTTTTTTTTGCTCTGTTTTCTTAGAGATTTCTTAGCCTTATTTCTCAGTTTTTTTTTTTTTAATGGCATGTTTCTTGGTTCATGGATACTATAACTATTACCAATGTCAGACTTGTCCATGCACCCAATGTACAGTAAACCAATCTCTGAGACACTGGTTTTGAAGCCAAGAAAACAAGAAGTCAGGGATCATCCCAAAGCTGCCTTGCCTTACTGAGTCTAGGGACAAATTATGTACATGAGAGGAGGGTAAGGGGTTTCTTGAAACCTTGGGGGAGGGAGGCTTTGAAACAGTCTAGGGGAAAGAATTCTTTTGGACACTGAGGCACTATTTGAAACCTGGTTCGATCAGATATGTCAAGACAAATGTCACCCTCCAATCTCCATTAGGTTTCTACAATCAGTGAGTAAACACAGAGTAGAAGTAAAAGGGCAAAGTTAATGACTGATTATGCAGGAGATTAAGAGGTGCATAAAACATAAGTAGGAAACAAAACCGAATGTGCAGCTAAGTTAATAATGCAGTTAATACAATTATAATTCTGTTTATGCTTTCAAAACAGGTCCAGAAACCAAATGTCTGCTGTCATAACTTTTATAACTTGTCTGATCATGACAATTACTTTTAATGTTTTCTTTTTACATTTTTCCACCGAATTATTTTAATTTGCTTTATATAATCTTTTTGCTTTATTCTAATGTCTGATCCTTGACTATCTGCTGGTATTTAAGAGTGGGGCATTAAAAAGCTGATTAAAAGCTGTCTGAGTGAATTTTGTCAACCTGTGATCTTCACTTATAAACAGTCTGGTCTGCTATGAAGAAGAACTGCTAATGCAAGCATGTTTGGGTGGTTTTTTTTTGGACTAACTGCCTTGAGGATAATTTGTAATTTTCCCTACTTAGGATATAGTATTGTTTGCATAACTGTTAACCAGCTGTTGTTCTCTACCTCTATTCATTTATCTCCTTACTTTGTAGCAAGCTTTAAAAAGCATTACAAATTGGGGTGCCTAGGTGGCTCAGTGAGTTGAGTGTCCAACTCTTGATTTCGGCTCAGGTCATGATCTCAGGTTCATAGGATGGATTGAGTCCCCTGTTGGGCTCCATACTCAGCAGGTGGAGATTCTCTCCCTCTCCCTCAGCCTTCCCCTGACTCACACTCTTTTTGGTAGCGCACTCTCTCTCTCTAAATCTTTAAAAAAATTAAAAATGCATTAAAAATTGAATTCTAATGTATGCAGTATCTATTTACTATATCAGTAGAAGTGTAATTTCTATATAGATATTTTAAAATAATTGAATGTGGTGCAAATATTAAATGTTTAATAAAATACCAATTTTATCAAGCTTTAATATGTTGTTACAAGTCATGCAGTATGGAAAATGAACCAGAATTTTGATATCCAGACACCACAATTTTAGTACAGGAATATAGATCCATCTTCTTACTAAATTGTTACTCTTGTGAGGCACTTCTCAAATTCTGCATAAACTATAGATTTTAGGAAAAAAATCTCATCTTGAAATAACAAGTACATTATTGACAACCATTTCTTTAGATGGAAAGTCTTTAATGGTTTCCATATAATGTTTTCAAGAATAGTTAATCTCCTTTATCTAGAAAGGAAATATAAATTGAAATGATAGGATTGCTTCAGTTCTATTTTTGAGTCAATAAATGCATCTTACTTTTATGCCTAATATATGTAAGGCATTTTACTTCTTGACAGGTTTTCAAAGAATATAACATGGTCAAAATACCTAAGATATTTAAATTCAATGTTATTTGTATGTCCACCAATAAAAGTGTTTTCTAGAAGTATATCTGTACGGAAAAACTTATTTAAAACCACAGTTGGCATCCAAAAGCTCCATGCCTACTAAACTATCATCATTTTTCTCTGTCATAGTTGTTTTTGATTTAAGTGCATAACATGATAAACTACACTGAAATTGCAAAGCAAAAGACAAATTTACCTTTCATCCAGAGAATAATTGTGATGAGATCACTTGCTATATGGGTGTGTGTGTGTGTGTGTGTGTGTATTCTATGTGTGAGTATGATACACCTGGTAATTTCAGGGACAGAACAAAAGTCACAAAGGAACTAAAGCAATGAAGAAGTTTGATCCACTTTATTATAAGTTCACCTAGCTTATTTTAGTGATGTTTTGGTGAAACTGAAGTAAAGGTAACTGTATTCCAAGTTGATTTTTTTTTCCATAAAATGAAGATATGATAATGCTGTGGCAGAAAAGAAATCTGAGCTTCAGAGTTTTCCCATGAAACGTTTGCTGAAAGAGCCAATCAAAAGATCTATTAATCTCAACAAACTTTAACATGACTCCAGCAGATAAATTATAGGATAGGAATAAAGTCATGTGAGAATCAGAAGGAAAAACAACTTTCTAGGTGACTAAAAAAAACCCAATGGGAAATAGTGTTCCTCTGGGGGTCTTGGAAAAGGAGTTGAAGCATGACCATCTGAAAAGTGGGAATGTTTATTAAAAGATAGAAGGGGGGCACCTGGGTGGCTCAGTCCTGGTAGCGTCTACTTCTTGATTTCTGCTCAGGTAATGATCTTGGGGTTGTGGGATCAGGCCCTGTTTGAGATTCTTTCTCTCCCTCTTCCTCTGCCCCTTTCCCTGTTCACGTGCACTCACACACTTTCTAAATAGCCTAAGTTAAGAGCTGAGATGCCCTTCAGTAGATGAATGGATAAAGACAACATGGTCCATATATTCAATGGAATATTACTCAGCCATCAGAAAGGATGAATACCCAACTTTTGCATCAACATGGATGGGACTGGAGGAGATTATGCTAAATGAAAAAAGTCAAGCAGAGAAAGTCAATTATCATATGGGTTCACTTATTTGGAACATAAGGAATAGTATGGAGGAAATTAGAAGGAAGGGAAAAATGAAGGGGGGAAATCAGAGGGGAAGACAAACCATGAGAGACTATGGACTCCAAGAAACAAACAAGGGTTTTAGAGGGGAGGGGGTGGGGGGATGGGTTAGCCTGGTGATGGGTATTAAGGAGGGCACGTATTGCATGGAGCACTGGATGTTATACGCAAACAATGAATCATGGAACACTACATCAAAAATTAATGATGTACCATATGGTGATATAACACAAGAAAAAAGGTAAAAAAATAAAATCTTTAAAGAATAAAAGTATGTATAAATTTTTTTTAAAGATTTTATTTATTTGACAGAGAGTGCAAGCACAAATGGGGAGCAGCAAGCAGAGAGAGAGGATGAAGCAGACTCCCTGCTGAGCAGGGAGCCCAATGTAGGACTCAATTCCAGGACCATGGGATCATGACCTGAGCCAAAGGCAGACGCTTAACCGACTGAGACACCCCGGCGCCCCAAGACATGGAGTTTCTAAAGGGTGTGGAGTATTCAGGCAGGTGTTTGAAGTTGTTTGGCTGAAACTTCAGGGTTGTAAGGAGAAAAGTTGGTAAATTAGAGCGATGGGCATATTCTGAAGGCTTTTTTTTTTAATGTAAAACTAAAATATCTCCATTATTCAGTAGGCACTCTGGAGTTACCTGGGTTATAACATCTATATGGATTTTGTAGAAAATAATTCTTTCTGCAGAAACTAGCATTAGAGATGATGAACTGGAATACAGAAATTAGCTGCAGGAAATCCAGGGTCTAAAACAGGGTTAGGGAAAGAATAATGAAAACTTGACAGAGGAGGTAACACTGGCAATGAAAAAGGAAATATTTCTGAGATACAAGTTGATGACTGGCTACTAAAATGTTTTAATGACCATATAGGCATGGATCCTATTTTTAGTTTTTCAAAATTTACTGGGGTTATCCCCTAGAAAGTATTATGCATGAGGAAAAAACGGAACATAATTATTTTACGAAAAAGGAAATATTTCTGAGATACAAGTTGATGACTGGCTACTAAAATGTTTTAACGACCATATAGGCATGGGTCCTATCTTTAGTTTTTCAAAATTTACTGGGGTTATCCCCTAGAAAGTATTATGCATGAGGAAAAAATGGAACATAATTATTTTACTTTCTTCTGGTACCTAGTTATCTTCAGCTCAATTCCTCTATATTGCATTGGTAGAGGCCTTTTTCAGACTTCTTGGGTTATGGAAAAGCAGCAGAAAGTCATTAAATTATCTACACTAGAGGTGCTACTTTACAGAACCTGAGCATTCAGCAAACAGGGAAATTATTAAAAATATTTTAGATGTACAATTCTTATTGAAATAACTTTTCCATATTTGTCACCCCTCTGAATCCATTTCTCTTCCAACTGAAATTTGTACATGAGAATTTAGAGGATTACCTCCAAGGAGCACTTGGGAAAAATAGAAAGTGAAAAGATATCAGAGTGTTTATTTTTAGCAAAATAATAAAAATAAAATTACTTTGAACATAACTATAAAAAGAATGTCTCCACTATCTCTATGTAAATTATGTTGATGTCTTATCACTGATCTGCTTCTATTTGCCTCTCTTGTACATGCAAGCTGCAAAAATAATGATTTATTGAGACCACATATGCAAATGACAATATTACAAGAATCTGAACTTCTGGGTTTTTTGGCTAAAGAAATATTTTCCAGTGTTTGAAGTTTAAATGCACAAATTAGTTTAAATGGCACTTTTGATACTTTTAAAATTGAAAGAGAGAACCATAAATAACATTGCACTTAACCATAATGTCATGGTTGGAATATTATAACATACATCTCTCACTCTTGAAGTTGTTCTATAGAACACACTAAATATTTTACATACTCAGTAGTGTATGTTAATCTTTTTATCAGCCTTTTGAGATTTTATGTTCTAGAATCCGACTTACCACAATATCTTATTTGATAAGGTACACAAAGTCACCAAATTACTTTTTTCCTGCTAACTACTCCTAAGAGAACTGTGTTGGATGTTCTTATAAGATTTGGAATTACCTTACAGGATGATTTGTGATTGAATGACTCATTTTAGTATATCTGTAACCCTTGGAACATGTATGATATTAGCAAGATGTTATTCTGTTTCACTCTTATAAGGATGAAGTTAATGGTCTTATCTGAAAGAGTGAAGTGTATGGTTTCACCTATTTGGGAAGAGATCAGAAATGAAAATGGAGAAGGGGGAGCCTACATGATAAGCAATAGGAGACTAACTCTCTTTACCTATATGGTGTCAGTATATACATAAAAGGAAGTTCTGAGTAGTTGGTAGAAGTTGTTTTATAGCTCATGAAAGCAACCCCATTATCTGGAACTAAAGAGAGATTTGCATGTGAAAATGTTCCAGCCTTTTCTTTTTCTTTTTCTTTTTCTTTCTTTTTCTTCTCTTCTCTTCTTTTTCCTTTTTTTTTTTTTTTTGACAATAATGGAGACTTCCTAGACTAGTTTCTGAATAAGACAGTGTATATGAGACCAACAGCAGAAATTTCAATATTTTAAATAAGACAGTGTGTCAATATTCACCCAAACTCTTTAACACTACTTAGGTTTTAGTATTTTTTATAAATATTCAAGCCAGCTTAGCTTTATAAGTGAAATATATTAAGTTACAGCAATTCTAAAATCTCAGTGAATTAACAGAAAGTAAAAAGCTTTCTCACTTATGCAAATTCCACTGTAGACATTCCTGGTTGAGATGGCTCTCTTCCATGGAGTGACCTAGGAATCTAAAATTCCTTGATTTGGGGATCATGCCCCTCAACATGTGACTTCCAGAGCCACTATGGAAGAGGAAGAGTGAAGATTGTGTTTGGGAGTTTTGTTTTGTTTTCCATCAAGTATTAGATCTGGAAAGGCATGCATCCTTGTATGTTGTATTCCTCCTGTAATATATTGGCTACAATTACTTCCATGTCCTATCCAGATGCAAGGATACGGGGTAATATTGTCTTCTATGTTCAGAAGAAAAATGGGATGGACTTTTGAACAAATAGCATTGTTTCTTGTGGGTGAGAAGGGACTTATGTCCATTTTAGGGTTGCAGGTGATAAGGGGTATAGCAAACATGTGATGTGCGACCGTACTAGTGTCAAATATGAAGTAAAGTGGGCAAAGCCTAAAGAAAATATAAAATTTAAAGGAACACAGAGACTCTGTTTAGGCATCCATGTGCTCTGAACTTTTAAGTATTAATTTAAGAACAGTTATACCTACAAGTCTAACCTTCTGTTTATTTCTTGTTTTTCCTTTTGGTTTCATAATACTCCTCAAATCATTTTATATTGACAATAGAAAAGGAAATTCTTAATAAAATTAAAGAACTTATTTGCAAAGTAAGTTTTTTGTGAAGTGCTATTACACATGAAAATATTTCAGTGTAACATTTATATTTGTAAACAATACTTTTTGTCAGATTTGGGTATGTTTTTGTTTTCAAATCACATTTAATGTTTTATATTTGCTTAGTCTTTTATCAGTTATGGTATTCACTTTTCAATATCAATTAATGCATTTAAAAAGATATCTCAGTCACATCATTTTAGTGTTTTGATTATCATTTAGATTTAAAATATGACATTGCAGTTTACTAAGGTACCAAAAAAGTAAAAGAAACTTTAATGATTCTATTGGAATGCCTATGTTGAATACATTTTAATAGAATGTCACATGGACTTAAATATACTCAAAGGAAACAACAAATTAGATATTTATGAATTTAAACACAGAAGAAACAATATAATCAGCCTAATTATGGAACTTTATACTAGCCTAACTTTTCATTATAGACATTGTTCATAATTTTTATCATAGAATATTTATTAGTTGTAGTCAATAAACATTTAAGTAAATGTTTAGTCATTGCTGATCTTCTCTTGGGGATATTTGGTACACTCATTTTGGTGGTTTGGGGTCATTTTTCAGGCAACTTTTGCCATTTAGTAATAGTGATGCTTAATTTTAGGTATCACTTGATGGCCATGGAGTGCACAGTCAAATATTATTCTGAGTGTGTCTGGAATGTGTTTTGGGATGAGATTAACATTTGAATAGGTTTGCTGAATAAAAAAGATTGACTTCCCAGTGGAGCATGGGCCTCATTTAATGACTTAAAGACCTGACTAGACCAAAGGGCTGAGGAAGAGAGAATTTTACCTGCCTGACTGATTGACCTGGAACATTATTAGTCTTCATTTGCCCTTGGATTGGGATTTAGACCATCAGCTGTCCTGCGTCTCCAGCCTGACAACCACAGATACTGAGACTTTTCAGCTTCCGTAAGTATGTGTACCAATTTCTATATATAGAAAAAAACCATATTTGAATTCCTAGCTCAAGTACCACATAAATGACCTGAAAACTTCTATGTGTACACTGAAGGAGACCCTGATCTCCTGTAGCCACAGGGCAGATTGTTGAAAATCAAACCCCGAATCTCATCCTGTGACTGGCTAACTTACAATACAAACTCCCAGTCTCATAGGATGTCGACTATTAAAGTCAGCAATATCTCATTCCTGGAGATATTGCAGAGAATAGTGTCACCATCAAGGACTGAAGGATACAGGGGTGCTGATTCCTACTTCAGTCCCATTCAAGGTGCTTATTTTACCTGTGTAGGAGATAGATGGATCTTGGAGAATGACAGTAGCTTATTGTAAGATTAACCAGGTGGTGACTTGAGTTCCTGCTGCGATTCCATTGGTTGAGCAAATTAACACATTCCATGGTACCTAGTATGCTGGTATTAATCTGGTCAATGCCTTTTTATCCACTGTGTCCATAAAGCCCACCAGAAGCAGTTTGCACTAAGCTGGCAAGACCAGCAATACACCTTCAGTGACTTACTGCAGGAGTATATCAGTATTCTAGGTCAATGACACAATTTAGTTCACCAGATCTTGATTGCCTTTCTCTTACACTAGCTCTATCACACTGTTTCATTACATTGAGGGTATTATGCTGATTAATCATAGTGAATGAGAAGTAGCAACTACTCTAGACTTGCTGGTCAGACATTTGTATATCAAGGGTGGGAAATCTGACAAATTCTACCTCAGTGAAGTTTCTAAGGACTCAGTGGTATGTGGGATATCTTGAGATATCCCTTTTAAAATGAAGGATAAGCTGTTGTATCTGGCCCCTCCTATAACCAAAAAAGAAGTACAATGTCTGGTGTGCCCCTTTAGATTTTATTTGTTTTTATTTGTTTTTGAGGGGCAACATATTCCTTTCAATTTTAGAGGCAACATATCCCTCATTTGGATGTGTTACACCAGTTTATTACTAAGAGATCTCAAAGCTGCTCTTTTTGAGTGAGGCCTAGAACAAGAGAAGGCTCTGCACTAGGTCCAAGCTCTTGTACAAGTTGCTCTGCCACTTGGGCCATATGAACCAGCACATCTAATGGCACTTGACATGGAAAATAGGGATGACGTTTGGAGCTTTGGCAGGCCCCTACAGTTGAACCACAGCACAGGCCCTTAGAATTTTGGAGCAAAGCTCTGCCATCCTTCTTTTGATAACTACTCTCCTTTTGAAAAACAAGTTTTGGCTTGTTACTGGGCCTAAGGAAAATGCTTAGTCATTGGACCACCAAGTTACCGTGACACCTGAGCATCTCATCATGAATTGGGTGTTAGTTGGCCCACCAAACCATAAACTTCAGCATGCACAGCAGCATTTCATCAACAAGTGGAAGTAGTTCATATTTGCCTGTGTAGGCCCTGAAGGCACAAGCAAGTTAAGTGAAGAAGTGGCTCAAATTCTGTGGTCCCTATTCATGCTCTATGGTACCTATGGCCTCTTTGGGAGCTCCCTATGATCAGTTGACAGAGGAAGTGAAGACCCTGGCCTGGTTTACAGATGGTTGTGCAGGATATGCCAACACTACCCAAAAGTGGACGACTATAGCCCTAAAGAGCAACGGGGAAGGGAAATCCTCTTTGTGGGCAGAATGGCAAACATTGTACCTGGTTGCTCATTTTACTTAGAAGAGGAAATGGCCAGACATGATTATATACCAATTCAGAGTGACTTGGCAAGAACACATTTGATAAGTTTGTGATGAGGAAATTTGGGGAAGAGACATATGCGTAGACCTCACTGAATGGGCAAAATATCTTCAAATATTTTTGTTCCATGTGAATGCTTACCAAAAGCTCAATATTAATAATCAGATGGATAGGGTGACATGTTCTGTGGATACCAGTCAACCTCTTTCCCCGTCACCCCTGTCCTCACCCAAGGGACCCATGAGTAAAGTAGCTATGGTGACAGTGCTGGGAGATATGCATGGACTCAGCAACATAGACTTCCACTCATCAGGTTTGACCTGGTTATGGCTACTGATGAATGCCCAATCTACTAGAAGAGAAGAACACTGAGTCCCCAGTAGGGCACCATTCCCCAGGGTTATTTAGGTGGCAATTGGGTAAAGATTGGTTACATTGGACCACTTCCAACATGAAAGAGGCAACATTTTGTTCTTATAAGAATGAATGCTAACACTGGGTAAGAATTTTCCTTGAATACAATGCTTCTGCCAAAAGTACCAGGCATAGATTTGCTGAATTCTTTATTCACCATCATGGTATTCCATGGGATTGCTTCTGACTGGAGAGAGAACTCATAGCTAAACAAGTATGGCCATGGGCTCATGTGCATAGAATTTATTATCTTACTGTTCCCAACCATCTTGAAGCAGCTGTTTGATAAAACAATAGAATGCCCTTTTGAGGACTCACAGTGCCAGCTAGATAGTAATATCATCATATTTAAGTTATGGGATATCAAGGAAAAGAATAAACCTCACTAAAGGACTTTATCCCCACTTCTGTAGGAGGGGTTATTGCATTGTTGGTGGTATGCAACATAGATGTATCATGTTAGGCATAATTATGACTGTTATTTTTATTTGGAGATAAAGTATGGTCTACTGGTCTACACACACACACACATATACATATACCTATATATAAACAAGTGTATTTATACATGTATACCAAGTTGGCAAGAGGTGATCTTGTGGTTAATTTTATGTGTCAACTTGATTGGGCCATGGCGTTCCTAGATATTTGTTCAAACATTGTTCTGGATGTGTCTGAGGATGTTTCTGGATAAGATGAACATTTGTTGAGTAAGCACATTGCCCTCCTAGTGGTGAGTGGAACTCATTCAATTAAGAAGTAAATAAAATAACAAATTCTGAGAAAGAAGGAACTTTACTTGCTGACTAATTGAGCTGGAACATCAATCTTCTCCTGCTCTTGGACTGGTTACTTACATCATTGGCTCTCCTGGGTTCCAGACTTTGATCTCAGCCTAGAACTATGCCAATGACTCTCCTGGGTCTCCAGCTTGCCAAGTGCAGATTGTGGACTTCAGTCTTAGTAACTATGTAAGCCAATTCATAGTAATAAATCAAGCACTATAAATATGAATGATATGGATGATATGGATATATAGAACTCAAACTAACCCAGTAATTAAAACATAGCAACAGTTTAACCAAGTCCACATATGTTGAAAAACTATTACAACCACTTCTGTCCACATATTTAAAACAAAGTTTAATTGCTAATAAGTTTTTTTTTTTTTTTCTTTCTCAACACATTTTGAGAAAAGCTGCACTCTGAGCCAGGTGGCATTAGTGAATAATGTATTCTTCAATAATGTATCATCCATGATGTTTTTTGTTGGTATGCATTACTTTAAATCATGGCTTGTTTTATTTACTGAAAAAATATATAAAACTATCAGATATTCACAAGAGTACCATGAAATAATTAAGATTTATAAAACCATGTAGAAAAGTTATATCTAAAAATCTCTACCAGCTGAAGATGTAATCTATTTGCCTTTGGTCCTTCAAAATACATGTTGTGTGTAATTATGAACTAACACCAAGAGGACATTATATTAGAATCATAAACTATATAAATTTTTGTACAAATCTCCTTTTATAGAGTGTAAGAATATATATCAATTTCCTCTTAAGAGAACTTAGCTACTTAGTACCTTGAGAAGGATACTTTGTTTTTACTCATGAATATTTTTGAAGAAAGTGAAAAAAACCTACAGGAGGAAGTGAGGAGCACATTCTCCTATAATGCTAAAAGGTCTTTTCAGAAAGGAATTTAATGTGAAGAACTTTAGTCAAATTACATTCTTTAACCTTTGTTACAATGAATTACTAAGATATCCTGTTATCTAAAATTTTGATATTTAAGTATTATAAAAAATATTATCAGTAAAAGTTAAAATAGCTTATGCACAATAGACACAGATTGTAAAAATATAGTAGACTGATTTAAGAAGGTAAATTGATGCTGAAATCCCTAATATTTAAGACCAGCAGTTTTTTTTTTTTTTTTCTTATTATCCTCCATCAAGGAAAAAACTCTCACATATGGTCAAGGAGGCTTGCCTTAAGGATATTTATTGAAATATTCTCTACAATAAAGGGAGAAAATTTTGTCTGTTTGACTCAGCTATATTCGCTATAGCTGATAATGGAGGATTCACGGTAGGTGCTCATGAATATTCATAACAATTCAAATTACTTAAAATGAGTTAGGGCTAGGGTTATTGACATAATTCACTTTTTATTGTATAAAATACATTAAATGAGATCTATGCTGTTAACTAATGCTGTGCTGTAGACTTAATTTATTAACTATATGTGCACTGTTGTCAACAGTTTTTTAGAACTTTTTTTTATTTTGCCTGACTGAAATTCTATACCCATTGCATGGCAACTCTGTTTTCTCTTCGTCTAAGCCACTGGTAACCACCATTCTACTCTCTGTTTCTAGGTGTTTGACAACTTCGTGTACCTCATATAGGTGGAATTATGCAGTATTTTTCCTTCTGTGATTGGCTTATTTCACTTAGCATAATGCCCTCAAGTTTCATTTATGTTGTAGTATATGACAGGATTTCCCTTCTTAAAGTTGAATAATATCCCATTGTGTATACATATGACATTTTTCTTTATTCATTCATCTGTAGATGGATATTTAGATTGTTTTTGCCTTTTAGGTATTGTAAAAAATGTTACAGTGAAAATGGAAGTGGAACCATTTCTTTAAGATTCTGGTTTCAATTCTTTTAGATAAATACTCAGAAATAAATTTGCTAAATTGTATAGTAGCTCAATTTTAATATTTTGAGGAACCTCCATGCTGTTTTCCATAACAAGTTGCACCGTTTTGCATTTCCACCAACAGTACACAAGGGTTCCAGTTGCTCCATATCCTCTCCTACACTTGTTATTTTCTAGGTTTTTGTTTTCATTTTTGATAATGCAGTCCTCAAGTGTGTGAGGTTATCACTATAGTTATGATTTGCATTTTCCTGATGATGAGTGATGTTGAGCTTCCTGTCGTGTGCCTCTTAGCCATTTGTATGTCTTCACTGGAGAAATGAATATTTAACACTTTTTTATCATTAACTTTTTTTTATATTCAGTTGTAGGACTTCCTTATATATTTTTTAAATTAACTCCTTATTGAATACATGATTTACAAATATTTTCTCCCATTCCATAGATTGCTTATTTACTCTGTTGACTGTTTGAGATGCTGCACAGAAACTTTTTAGCTTCATGTAGTCCCACGAGTTCATTTTTACTCTTGTTGCCTGTGTTTTGGTGTCCTATACAGAAAATTATTGCAAAGACTAATGTGTATTAGAATTCTCCAGAGAAAACCAGTAGGATGAGTGGATGGATGTGTGGGTATAAATTATATATTTATTATGAGAAATTGGTTCACGTAATTATGGAGGCTGAGAAGTCCTACAATCTGCTCTCTGCAAGCTGGAGACCCAGAAGAGATCACGGTGAAAAAATTATTCAGATAATTTATTCTGTTTAAAGACATGAGAACATGGGGGGACCAATATACAAATCCCAATCTAAGGGCAAATGAAATGAGGCAAAATGTACTAGCTCAATTAGTGAGTAAGGAAAAAAGGGACATATGCCTCCTCCCTCTGCTTTTGTTCTATACAGGCTCTCTATTCTGTTCACTTGTCTATGTCTTTTTGCCAGTGCCATACTGTTCTGATTTCTTATAGCTTTGTAACCTGTTATGAAGTCAGGAAGTATAAAGCCTCCAGATTTGTTCTTTTTCAAGATTATTTTGGCTATTTGGGATCTCTTAGAGTTCCATATAAATTTTAGGATGATTTTTTTCCATTCTGCAAAAAAAAAATTACATTAGGATTTTGATAGGGATTGAATGAATCTGTAGATTACTTGTGAAGGATGGCCATTAAAAAAAACCTAAGTTTCCAATCCATGAACATAGGATGCCTTTCCATTTATTTCTTTTTAAATTTCTTTCATCAATGTTTTATAGCTTTCAGTGTACAAGTCTTTCACCCTTCCCACCTTTGTTAAATTTATTCCTAATATTTTATTATTTTTGATGCTATTGTAAATAGGATTATTTTTCAAATTTCCTGAGTTGCTCATTGTTAGTGTAGAAATGCCACTGATTTTCGTATATTGATCATGTATCTAGAAACTTTGCCAAATATGTTTATTTGTTCCAAAGCTTTTATTATAGAATCTCTAGGGTTTTTCAGGATCATGTTATCTATGAAGGGAGATAATCTTACTCCTGCCTGTCAGATTTGAATGCCTTTCATTTATTTTTCTTAGCTAATCACTCCAATTATGCTAATATATTCCATTATTATGCTGAATAGAAGTATGAAAATAGGAATCCTTGTTTTTTTCCTGATCTTAGTAGAAAAGCTTTCAGTTTTTCACCATCGACTCTGGTGTTAGTTGTGGACTTTTCATATATGGCCTTTATGGTGTTGAGGTAATTTCCTTCTGTTTTTGTCCTTCATTCTTTTAATTTGCTGTATCACATTGTTTTCTGTATGTTGAACCATCCTTGCATCCCAACTTGGTCAAGGTGTATAATCCCTTAATGTGCTACTGAGTTCCATTTTCTAGTATTTTCTTTAGGATTTTTGCATCAGTATTTATCAGGGGCATTAGTCCTATTTGTCAAGGTTGAGGTAACTGTTATTAGGAAGTCCCTGTTGAACAGGGGGGTGTAATATATTTTAAGTGAACAAAAGTCCTAGGCTTTTGTGTTCTGCAAAATGCTAAATCTGCATGTTTTTTCCTCAAATACTTATAGAAGGCCTGACGGTAGTATGGTTTTGAACTAAGAAAGGAAAGAGGGCAGAAGTAGACAGGAGAACAGGATGCTGAAAAGCATGAAAATGTTATATATTTCAATCACTGATCTCAAGTACACTAACAGACAAATGCCTTTATGCCATAACTCTGTTTCTCATGATCTCTCCCTTAATAACTTTTTAATCAACTTTCTTCTGTCAGTTGCCACTTCTTTTCATTTTTTCTCCCCTAATCCATTAACATTTCCCATTACTTGCTAAGGGAGTATTCTGAAATATGAATATGATTTAGGTAGGAATTCATTCTATTGTTTAAACCCCTCATAGATCCTTCGAGTCTTCAAGATGAGCTGCCACAAAGAGAAAGAATATCAAAAATTTGACTCCAGCCTAGCTATACAACCTTCTCTCTAACCATGTCTCCATATCTCCTCTCTATATAAAACTCTGCTCAGGTATAGTGATACCAAGCACTCTCCTAACTGTAGCATGTTCTCTTTCACCTTTGCTCTTATTGTATCAAAATACTCCTTCCTCACTCTGCTTTCCTGACTAATTCTTCCTCCTCCAATGGCCTTCACATGTTACCTACATCAGCATACCTTCTTTGATTGCCTCAAAAACAAGTTAGGGACTGCTGTTTGGGGATCTGGAATTCATTTTTCCTTCAAAACCATCTATCTCTCTCTTTTACAGAGGTTCTCATGCCTGAGAAATTTATGCATGATTTAGAATTTCATAGAGTGAAACATTTGGGGTCATTTAAGAACTCATAGTTTTTCTTTCTTTCTTTTTTTTTCTTTATCCATTCATCTGTTTAAGGGCATCTCGGCTCTGGGGACTCTGAGAAACAAACAGGGTTTTAGAGGGGAGGGGGGAAGGGGGATTGGTTAGCCCAATGATGGGTATTAAGGAGGGCACATACTGCATGGAGCACTGGGTGTTATACGAAAACAATGGATCGTGGATCACCACATCAAAAACCAATGATGTATTGTATGGTGACTAACATAACATAATAAAATTAAAAAAAAAAAAGAACTCATAGTTTTTGACAAAAGAGGGACTTGAGCTTTGCTTCTGGGAACCCTCTTGCTTCTGGGTAATACCATTTTGGTGTGTTGTGCTCTCAGGCAGACCTGTCTTTTCTTTTTTTCCTTCAGGCATTTGTGGGTTATGGAACTCCCTTGCTTCTCTTTTAATTTTAACACTGGGCAGGTTTCTTGCCCAGAGAGATCACTGACTTTTGTTTAGAAATAAGATCTTGAGGTTTTGCTACAGTTTCAAGTGCTATATGAAGCTGTTTTCGCCACTGCCTCTTCTGCTCCATCTGAGACACTGGCGTTAAAATATGAGAAGAATGATTTTAACCATCTTTATTATCCTTTTATCTTTGCCCAATGTGTGTTATCTGCGAGCCTGATCAGGAAATATCCTTAACCTCTTTCTTAAGAGAAAATGACAGTGATACTTACCTAGCCTAAGCTGTATATACATGTCCAAGGAGAGAAATGGATGATTGTTTTCCTGGCAAGATAAAATCAAGTGAGTGCATTTTCCATGTAAAATGTTGCTGTTTATGGCAATTAGTGTTGTTAATAATTTCAAACACGATAGAATTCAAAGTTAATATTGGGCTTTAATTATGCATACATTTAGAATTCAGTGTATTTTCCTGGGCAGAGGGAACAGGTGGCAAAAAATAATTATAGATTATAGCTCATTGTTAATTTAGGATATATTCTACCTTGTAAAAATAAGTCTAAGAATGGAAAAAATGTTCCGGATTACAAATTTAAGAAACTAAAGCAATGAAATGAGTGAAACCTTTGATTCTGAATTAGATACCAATACTGAAAAACATTTATTTTCCCTTTTGCAATGAAGAGAATTAATGGGGTGAAATTTGCATAAGATCTGTAAGTTGGATAATGTTATGTCACTTATAATTTTCTGATTTTGATAATTGTATTATGGTTATATAAAATAATTTTTAAGAAAATACGTTTAAATATTTAGAGGTAAATGGGCAGCATGATTGTAATTTATAAAATGTTTTAGAAAATCTGTGTGTATGCGTATGTGTGTACAGAAAAAGAATGATAAAGTGGAAATGCATGGTATAAGAAATTAGTCCAGTTTCATTCTTCTGCATGTTGCTGTCCAGGTTTCCCAATACCATTTGTTGAAGAGACTCTCTTTTTCCCATGTCTATTCTTTTCTGCTTTGTTGAAGATTGACCATATAGTTGTGGGTTCATTTATGGGATTTCTATTCTGTTCCATTGATCTATGTATCTGTTTTAGTGCCAGCACCATACAGTGTTGATCACTACAGCTTTGTAAAATAACTTGAAGTCTGGAATTGTGATGCCTCCAGCTTTGCTTTTCTTTTTCAAGGTTTTATAAAGTATCATGTCCTCTGCAAATAGTGAATGTTTTACTTCTTTCTTGCTTATGTGGATGCCTTCTATTTCTTTGTGTTGTCTGATTGCTGTGACTAAGACTTCCAGTACTATGTTAAATAACAGTGGCGAGAGTGGACATCCTGTCTTGTTTCCTGACTGTAGAGGAAAAGTTCTGGTTTTCCCCATTGAGGATGATACTACTTGTGGGCTTTTCATATATGGCCTTTATGATGATGAGGTATGCTCCCTCTAACCCTACTTTGTTGAGGGATTTTATCGTGAATGGGTATTGTACTTTGTCAAATGCTTTTTCTGCATCTATTGAAATGATCATGGTGCTTATCCCTCCTTTTACTAATGTGGTATATCACCTTGATTTGTGAATATTGAACCAAGCTGGCTGCCCAGGAATAAATCCCATTGATCATGGTGAATGATTCTTTTAATATATTGTTGGATTTGGTTTGCTGCATATATTCAAAATGGATTAAAGACCTAGATGTGAGATATGAAAGCATAAAAATCCTAGAGGAGAACACAGACAACCTCTTTGACATTGGTTGAAGCAACTTCTTTCTTGACTTTGACACTGGTTGAAGCAACTTCTTTCTAGATATGTCTCCTGAGGCAAGGGAAACAAAAGCAAAAAATAAACTATTGGGACTTCATCAAAATAAAAACCTTCTGCACAGCAAAGGACACAAGCAACAAAACTTAAAAGTCAACCTATGGAATGGGAGAAGATATTTGCAAATGACATATCTGATAAAGGGTTAGTATTCAAAATATAAAGAGAACTTATAAAACTCAGCATCCAAAAAATGAATAATGCAATTAATTAATGGGTAGAAGACATGAATAGACATTTCTCCAAAAACCTATGGATGGCCAACAGACACATGAAAAGATGTTCAACATCACTCATTATTAGGGAAGTACAAATCAAAACCATAAGGAGATACCACTTTTCTCCTGTCAGAGTGGCTAAAATCAATGACACAAGAAACAAAAGGTGTTGGCGAGGATGTGGAGAAAGGGGAACACTCTTGCACAGTTAGTGGGACAGCAAACTGGTGCAGCCACTCTGGTAAACAGTATGGAGGTTCCTCAAGAAGTTAAAAATAGAAATACCCTATGATCCAGTAATTGCACTACTAGGTATTTACCCAAAGAATACAAAAATACTAATTCAAAGGGATACATGTGCCCTGATGTTTATAGCAGCATTAACCACAATAGCCAAACTATGGAAACAGCCTGCGTGTCCATCAATGGATGAATGGATAAAGAAGGTGTGTGTGTGTGTGTGTGTGTATGTGTATACACATCTGTACACACACACACACAATGGAATATTACTCAGCCATAAAAAGAATGAAATCTTGCCATTTGCAATGATGTGGATGGAGCTAGAAAGTATTATGCTAAGTAATATAAGTCAGAGAAAGACAAATACCATATGATTTAACTCATATGTAGAATTTAAGAAACAAAACAGGTAAGCATAGGGAAAAAGAGACTGGCAAACCAAGAAATAGACTCCTAACTATAGAGAACAAAGTTATGGTTACCAGAGGGGAGGTGGGTGGGCGGATGGGTGAAATAAGTGATGGGGATTAAAGAGTGCACTTGTTGTGATGAGCACTGAGTGTTCTATGGAAGTGTTGAATCACTATATTGTACACCTGAAACTAATATTACACGATATGTTAACTAACTGGAATTTAAATAAAAACCTAAAGTGGAAATATAAAATGTTAACATTGAGGAATTGGGGAAAAAGTAAGTAGGCATAATGCTGTTTTGGCAACTTCCCTGCGGGTCTGAAATAGTTAAAAATAAAGGGTTGAAAATAAGTTGAGTGTATGGAAGGTATGTAAATGGGATATAAGAACAAGTCCTAGCATAGTTTGAAGAAAATTTAAACTAGGTTTAAAAAATTTTTTTTTTTCTGTTAAATGCTGTAATGAATTCTGTTTTGTCTCTTGGATTCACTTTTTTAGGAAACTTGTATTCTACACTTTTAATCTGTCTTATTTATTCTATCTTTATATTATCTCTGGTAGCTAACGGTGCTCATCATGCTTTTAGTTAACTATATTATTGTCTTGGGTCAGAGATCACATCAGAAATCTTCCTTGTCTGTTGATTGAATTTCTGTGTTTGAGTATTGGGATGTGGAGGGGTTTAACACACAGGTTAGCATAGAATACTTGAAATACGGTTAGCATACAGAGGAACTGGATGTTAAATTTTACTTTAGCATTATGGATTTTTTTTTGAACTGTTTGTGAAGATAGTATGAAATAGTTTTCTGTTAAACTCAACTTTATTCTTTTAGTGGGACTTCATTTAATGTCAACTGCTGATTTGCCTGAGATATATTATTGTGTTGCAGTGCAAGTGTTGGGAGTAGACGTCATTTCCAGTGTTGCAAGCACCTCATTGATCTAGCTGTTGTCAATGGATTGAGTCGGTTGGAGTAGCTCTTCCTTTGTACAAATAGAACATGTTCATTTGAATGCCCTATGAAGATATCATTAATGCTGATGCCTAAGCAAATTATAATACTTTTAATATAATTAGATTTTTTTAGGTTAAGAAATAAGTATAGATTTTTTTAAAATTTAAAAAGAAAGCAAACAACTGATGCAGAATTCAGTGAAGATGCAGAAACAATTAGTACAATGAGAATAGTAAAAAAAAAAGTGTATTGCAAATTTGTTGCATCAGAGAAGAGCGATATAATATTATTTGCTATGTAAAAATTCTAAAGTAATAAAATGGACAATATGAAGAAATATTTTCAATGGATACATAATGAATTGATGTTTTTCCCTCACCAATCAAAAACCAATGAATTTGTTGCCTAAAATAAAATTTTTTTTTTTAAAGATTTATTTATTTATTTATTTGAGAGAGAGAGAATGAGAGAGAGCAAGCACATGAGAGGGGGGAGGGTCAGAGGGAGAAGCAGACTCCCTGCCGAGCAGGGAGCCCGATGCGGGACTCGATCCAGGGACTCCAGGATCATGACCTGAGCCGAAGGCAGTCGCTTAACCAACTGAGCCACCCAGGCGCCCCTAAAATAAAAATTTTTAAACAAATCTTAACAAGATCCGAGTTTATAATTTTGACTAGCTTTTATTTGTACACAAAAGAAAGCCATTTTTTGATGGAAAAATAGTGAAATAGTTACTGAAACTTTGTTAGAAATGAGGAGCAGACTAAAAAAGATGTTTCACTAAAAGTTAAAGATCTTCAATTAGCTACCAATTGACTGCAGAATACAAGATTTTTCGAATAGCAAAGATCAGTTGGTTCAAAATTCAAAAAATTGCAAGTTCCTTTTTAGCTTTAGATTAACCATGCAATAAGAGATACTTCCCAATTAATATCTTGAGTTGTCTCAAGAGTTCCAAATTTATTAACAAATATTGTAAATTTGCATCATGAAATATAAATTTTGTGACATAGTAATTTTTGTACATTTTATCTGTCAAGAAAGAATTTCAGCTAAATAAAACAAAATTAGTTTCTATCATGACAGATGGTACTCTTTCTGTTAGACCAAAATTAGTATTTATTGGAATTTCAAAACAAGAGACTAATGTTCCCCTTCTAGTTTTATTTCACTGTATGATACATACTGAATATATTTTTGCTAGATTTTCTGAAGCAGATGCTTATAAAAGTGTCATGGATATAGTTGTTAAAATCTTTCAGTCTGTATATGCAAATGTTATGAATCATCACCAGTTTATGGAACTGTTTAGAGAAATAGAAGACAATGAATTTAATGATCTTGTGTTCTTTGTCAGTGCTCATTGGTTGAGTCGTAGAAGAGTTTTATAAAGATTTGCTTGTTCTGTTAACTCCAATTCAAGATTTTCTTAGAACAAAAGGAATGCTTGCCAAATACTCAACAATCAAGACAAAAATGTCAGTGTGATTTGTTTCCTCACCAATATTAGATTGCATACAAATGAGCTCCTCAGAGAGGAGAGGCCTGTGTGAGACCTAGATAGACAATATGATAACTTATGTTGAAAATTAAACTTTTCATAAAATAAATCAATAAAACAGATTTATCTGCTTTTTTAACAGATTGATATGCAGATTTTAATTTTAATTGTTAATTGATACAATTATATAATTGTAACTGACAACATTATGTTAATTTTTATGTTGATATATTTAGGATTGCAATTAAATTTATACATTTAATGTTAATAATACTTTGCATTCAGTGTTAGTAATACTGAGTTGACACAAGAGTGTCAGAGAGCTGTAGTTTCAAAATTGATGTTTTTCCTTCAAAGTCAAATCCATTCTCCCAAAAAAGATGAAGAAATTTCATCACTGTGGGATGAAAGCTAAATGTAATATATTTTGGCACTTGAATCAGGCATTAAAAGTATTTTTGGAACAACTTCAGTATATGAATCTATTTTTATAACTATAAATTTCATGAAATATATCTACAAATCAAACTTAGCATGTCCATTGAGACGTGATATATATGTAGCTTTTTATGGCATACTATAAAGGAAAGAATATAAAATATCTAGCATCCAAAGTTAATAGTAATTAATGGGTCACTTTTCAAGTGGAAAATGACCACATATACTTCAGTACCAGAGAATCCAGCAAAAGAAAGATCTCTGTATCTAATTTCTGACTGTGTGAAGAATTTTTTTTTCTAAGATTTATTAGAGCATGAGAGGGAGAATTGGGGCTCAATCCCAAAACCCTGGGATCATGACCTGAGCTGAAGGCAGATGCTTAACCAACTGAGCCACCCAGGCACCCCTGTGTGAAGAATTTCAATTTAATAGATGTTTCTACCAAATACTGTCTGGTTACTATGTCACAGAGATCCTCTCCCTGACAGGATACAGATCTTCATCTGCCAAAGTCTCTAAGAATAAATAAAATAAAATAAAAATAAATACTAAGTAGAATGTTTTTATTTAAAAAGTTATGAAGAAAAAACTGTTGATGTGGATATAGACCATTTTGTTTGAAGAATATGGGGGAGAGAATATAGTATAACTGACTAAAACATCTATTACTATTTATAAGAGTTGGAAAATTTAGGGGCACCTGTTTACTCTCTTGGAGAAATGTTTACATCTAATTGCTGATTACTGTCATTACCCAGTAAGGCCCAACCTACATAGAGCTTAAGGGCTATATATCTGACATCTCTTCCAACAGACTAATTATTTAGGTTTTAGGTCATGGCAAGGGTTGTTAGCAGGATATTGAAGAAAGGCTGCCCTTTCACACTGAGTGTATTTGTATGAATCTCTTGGAGGATTTGTTAACACAAAGATAGAATCTATAAATAGAGTTGATATTTACAGATGTATGGTATAGCCTATTTCAGAAGAGAGCTGATGTTCCCCTAAATGAGTTAAATTCATTGTTGTTAAGGTCAATGAAAATATCTTAGGCCATAGGACTTTGAAGATCTCTGAGGGCTTTGCTAATTTTAGTTTAAAAATTCCATTCATTTATTCTACCTATCCAGAATATTGGAGTGGTACAGAGAGTGAACCATCTCCCTTATTGGCAAGTATTTATAACACTGTTTAATGACAGCTGCATGAAAATGAGTGCCTCTATAGCTGCAGAAATATATTGTAATTTCCCAGGACTGTCACAGCCAAAACTCTTGAAGGAAAAGCTTCAGTCTACCCTGCGAATTAGGCAACATTGGTGAGGATATTGTTGTGTAGTTACATGTAAGCCTGAAGAGATATTCAAAGGAAATATGAGATTAGGGACTTGTCCATGAATCAACTTTATAATTTTACCGAAGTTAGCAGGAGATAAGTACCAAAAACATTAGCGATTTTAGTTAAGTTTCATGTACAATGTTGGTTGGGTGGAGTGAGTGGCCCATTTGTTCTAATACAAAATAATCATAGAAGATTCTTTTAAGCTTCCTTTCAGACTCTTCTAGCACCTTTAAGTGGCCATCTTGAAAGTGCCAGCAATTTTAATTATGTAATTTGAAAACAGATTTCTCCCGATATCCCTTTCCGATTCTTAGACCTAATCACTCAAAGTCTCTAATGAAACTTTCCAAAACCTTGGTCTCTTGAGTTATCACAAGGGCAGACATAAGAGTGAGGACTGTTTGCCTGACAGAAAGATTAGCCTTCCTTTAGCCTCCATAGATTTCTTTTTGTATAGTCTTTTGCATGGCACAACATAACAAATATCTCCTTAGAATATTTAAAATAAAAATAAATTTTATTTCCTTTTTGATTTTTTTTCAGTACTCATTTTTTTTGTGTAGTGCTAAGTTTCTGTCTAGCATCATATTACTATTGCCTGAAGAACTTCCTTTAATATTTTGGTGCAGGTCAACAAGCAATGGGATCTCTCAAATTTTTTTTTAATTTTTTTAATTTTATTATGCTAATCACCATGCACTACATCATTAGTTTTTGATGTAGTGTTCCATGATTCATTGTTTGCGGAATCTCTCAATTTTTACCCAGGGGCAGGAAAGCCTTTATCGCTTCTTCATTTTTAAAATGATGGGCAAGAAGGGAAAAATGAAGGGGGGGGAAATCGGAGGGGGGAGATGAACCGTGAGAGACTATGGACTCTGAGAAACAGTTCTAAAGGGGAGGGGGGTAGAGGGATGGGTTAGCCTGGTGATGGGTATTAAAGAGGGCACGTACTGAATGGAGCACTGGGTATTATATGCAAACAATGAATCATGGAACACTACATCAAAAACTAATGATGTAATGTATGGTGATTAACATAAATTAAATAAATAAATAAATAAATAAATAAATAAATAAATAAGATGATGTCATTACCAGTAGGGAATACTGGGTTGACGATATTTTTCTTTCAACATTTTAAAGGATCCTTTCACTGTCTTGCAGTTTGCATAGTTTCTGGAAATAAGTTAGTTGTAATTATTTAAACTTTGTTCTTCTCTATGAAATTGCCTTTAAAAAAATCTGCCTGCCTTGGGCTCCTGGGTGGCTCAGTTGGTTAAGCGACTGCCTTCAGCTCAGGTCATGATCCTGGAGTCCTGGTATCGAGTCCCGCATGGAACTCTGCACTCGGTGGGGAGTCTGCTTCTCCCTCTGACCCTCCCCCCGTCATGCTCTCTCTGTCTCATTCTTTCTCTCTCAAATAAATAAATAAAATCTTTAAAAAAAAATCTGCCTGCCTTTAGTATTTTATCTATATTTTTTGGTTTGCAGGAGTTTAAATAGTATATATTTAGGCATGAGATTTTTTTGTTTGGTTGTTTTTTACTCATCCTGCTTGGTGTTCTTTGAGTTCCTTGAAACTATAGTGTCTATCATTAATTGGGAAAATTCTTAGCCATCCTTCAAATATTTTTTTTTGCCTTTTTAAAATCTTTATTACCCTTCTGGGATTTCAGTTATATAAAAATTAAAATGTGTTGTTTCACAGACTTTTGATGGTTTTGGTTAAACTTTTTATCACCTTGTGTTTCAAATTGGTGATTTCCATTGATTTTTGTTCATGTTGATGATTTTTATGTTGATTTATGCTGTATTGTCTACTGATGAGCTCATTAAAAGCAGTCCTTATCTGTTACTGTTTCTCTTTAACAATTCCATTTCTCTGCTGAAATTACTCATCTTATTATGCATATCATTTATCTTTTCCACTAGCTTTTTAATACATTAGTCACAATCATGTTATTTTCACCAGATGATAGTTCAATATTATATCTAACATCAGTTCTGTTAACTCTGCTACCAGTGGAAAT
Source organism: Phoca vitulina (assembly GCF_004348235.1). Taxonomy (NCBI): domain Eukaryota; kingdom Metazoa; phylum Chordata; class Mammalia; order Carnivora; family Phocidae; genus Phoca; species Phoca vitulina. Next base: position 77,762,239 of record NW_022589711.1, on the reverse strand, counting down.
CAAGAAATGGCTACTTTATAAAGCTGAGATTATAAAACAATATATACTTACCTATTGGGTTTTGTATAGAAGTGTTATAAGAACTGATACAAGTTATGAGTAGTCTTCTCTCTGTTAAGCTACTGACCATGGATTTTGGTCTTCTTTAAACTTCTGAATTTTGATGGGTTCCATACTAATTATTCTATCAATATCAGAAAATTTAGTTGTCTTCCCAAATAATTAGATCTAACAGAATGAGAAAGTATTATGACTAAGGCAGTTTTTGAGAAAAGATGAAGTGAGAAATGCTTTGCTCCAACTTGGACTCCAGTACACTATTCAAAAATCTGTGACAGATAAAAACTTTATTTTTTTAATTTCAAGTTTTTATTTATTTATTAAAGATTTTATTTATTTGATAGAGCACAAGCAATGGGAGCGGGAGAGGGAGAAGTAGGCTCCCCACTGAGCAGGGAGCCAGATGCAGGGCTCCATCCCAGGATCCTGGGATCATGACCTGAGCTGAAAGCAGATGTTTAACCAACTGAGCCACGCAGGCGACCCTCAAGTTTTTACTCAAATTCTAGTTAACATATATGGTAAAATTGGTTCCAGATGTAGAATTTAGTGATTCATTACTTACCTATAACACCCAGTGCTCATCACCTCATTGCCCTCCCTAATACCCATCACCTATTTAGTGCACCCCCCACCCACCACCTCTCCATTAACCTTCAGTTTGTTCTCTATAGTTAAGTCTCTTACAGTTTATTTCCCTCTTTTTCCCCCTTCCCCTCTGTTCATCTGTTTTGTTTTTTAAATTCCACATATGAGTGAAATCATATGGCATTAGTCTTTCTCTGACTTATTTTGCTTAGCATAATACATTCTAGCTCTATCCATGTCATTGCGAATGGCAAGATTTCATTCTTTTTGATGGCTGAGTAATATTCCATCATAGATATATCACATATATGTATATCATATATATATGTCACCTATATTCCACTACATACACACACACCACACCTTTTTTTTTTTTTTTTTAAGATTTTATTTATTCATTTGAGACACAGAGATACAGACAGAAAGAGAGAGCATGAGCATGGGGAGAGGCAGACAGAGAGGGAGAAGCAGGCTCCCCGCTGAGCCAGGAGCCCAATGTGGGGCTTGATCCCATGATCCTGGGATCATGACCTGAGCCGAAGGCAGACGCTTAACCATCTGAGCCGCCCCTACACCACACCTTCTTTATCCATTCTCAGTTGATGGACATTTGGGGTCTCTCCATAGTTTGGTTATTGTGGATAATGCTGTTATAAACATCAGGGTGCAGCTGCCCCTTTGAATCTGTATTTTCATATCCTTTGGGTAAATATGAGTAGTGCAATTGCTGAGTTGTAGGGTAGTGCAATTTTTAAATTTTTGAGGAATTTCCATACTTTTTTCCAGAGTGGCTGCACCAGTTTACATTCCCACCAACATTGTAAGAGGGTTCCCCTTTCTCCGCATCCTCACCAACATGTGTTGTTTCCTGTGTTAATTTTAGCCATTCTGACAGGTGTGAGATGGTATCTCATCATGTTTTTTATTTGTTTTTCTCTGATGATAAGTGATGTTGAGCATCTTTCCATATGTCTGTTAGCCAGTTAAAAAATGGGCAGAAGACATGAACAGACATTTTTCCTAAAAACTTTAAATAAGTTTGATTTCTCAATGCTACAAATGCAAAGACCTCTTTGGTTTAGGTGTTAAATATGTATAGCAATTGCTCTGCAAGTTGGAAAGTAGGATTGTTTGGGTACAGAATGTTGAGTTAATCATTTTTCTGAAATTATGATATTTGTACAAGCTCCTTATTTATAGACACTCATTCAGATGTACATTTGCTTGCATGTGTTCTCATCAAATATATTTGTTTTGCACACATGTATTTCTAATTCATATAAATTTATATATAACACTTTGTATATTAAATATATGCATGTATAATGCCATTGCTCTGTTTTTTACTCAACACTATGATTCAAAAATCCACTTGGATTCCTATCACATTGTTTACTTCTACTGCATAGTAATCTGTGATGTGCACATACCACGTTTTGCATATCCACCAACCCAGTTATAGAAACCCAGGCTATTGCTGACTCCTCATTTCACCACACAAAGAATGCTGTGATAAATACCTTTTTATATGTGTATTCCTTTACCTATGAAAGGATTTCTTAGAGATATAAACTGATACTAGCATTATTAGCTCATAAACTATAAGAATACTTGTTATGACCAAAAACTAATAGATACTCACTCTGTAGAATGGCTCTGCATCCATTACATTCTAACCAACAATATGCAGGGTTTCCACCTACATTCCTACCAGTACTTGAATAATTAATTTGCTTTACTCTGATTACTAAGGATTTTGAGCATTGCTTCATATTTCCATTAGCTTTTTTATTCTTTCTTCCATAAGCAGCATTTTGTATATAATAATATTTGTCCATAGGGATCTAGTGGAAGTTATTTTTTTATGCCTATTACTCTGGAGAAATCTCTTGTGTTTTCTACAAATAATTGTTAGCTTCAGTAAGTATTTTTCCACAATATGTAGTAGGTCTGTCAACTCTGTCCATAATATCATTTATTGAAGGAGTGCAGCAATGGCCATCAATCCCTGTACTGATGAACGAAAGATTACTCCAGACTTTGCTGTTAAAGAGAGGAAAAGGCAAGGGGGTCAACATTCAGAGATGAAGACCCTTTGCTCTTCTTTTCTCTCACCTTTATTCATGTTTCAGGATAATTATAAATCGTCATTACTCTGTTTCTCAAGCAAGTGATGTGTGGCAAGGGGTCCCACAGAAAATAGAAGAGTCTGATGACAGGAAAGATACAATGTGCTGATATATGTTAAGAAAGAAAAAAAAAAAAAAAGAAGAAGAATGTAGCAGGAGGGGAAGAATGAAGGGGGGGAAATAGGAGGGGTAGACGAACCATGAGAGACGATGGACTCTGAAAAACAAACTGAGGGTTCTAGAGGGGAGGGGGGTGGGAGGATGGCTTAGCCTGGTGATGGGTATTGAGGAGGGCACGTTCTGCATGGAGCACTGGGTGTTATGCACAAACAATGAAGCATGGAACCCTATATCTAAAACTAATGATGTAATGTATGGGGATTAACATAACAATAAAAAAATTTAAAAAAAAGATACGATGTGCTGTTCAGCTTGTTCTATGAGTTCTGCTAAACATAGCCTAGGGGACAGTGCCTACGTCTCTTAGATCACAGGCCAGCTGTTTGGGCTAAGAAAGCTCCAGGGAAGGTAACTCCCTGAGGCATTCCTAACGCAGAGTGTCATGCAGGCCTGGGCATTCCAAAGGCCTATGCCCTTTTCCAAAATCTTCCCTGCCCCAAGTGGCCTTCATGCTACATTTTAGCAAGCCAGGTATTATGGATGATTTCATACTCTACATTAACCCCAACAAAGGAGATGTTCAGTTCTATATATTATCAATTATTTTTTCTAAGTTTGTCTTTTAAAATTTGAGGAAGTCCTTCTTTGCCTTTCACAAAGCACTATTTTTTAAAATTAATATAATTACATTTAGATTTAGGTTACTACTTCCTTTATTATTCATCTTTATATTTGCTATTAGATAGGAGTTTTTAATTCTTTCCAGTTTTTCCAATACAACTTACTAAATGATCTGTCCTATCACCAATAATTTTTATTATCTTTATCACCTACTATGCATTTTTGTATGTGTAGGTCATTTCTTAGCTGGCTGCTTATTTGTTCCATTGGTCTATTTATCTCAATGTTATATGTGGTAAGGAAAGTACTCTCCCTTCCTCTTATTCTTTTGCTTATTCTGTTTAACTAATTTGTAAATTGACGTTTATTTTTCTACAACATTTTAGAATGTTTTATGTAGGCACCTTAAAAAAATAAAAATGGAGGGGCACCTGGGTGTCTTGGTCAGTATCAGACTCTTGGTTTCAACTCAGGTCATGATCTGAGCCCCATGATGGGCTCTATGCTCATTGGGGAGGCTGCTTGAGGTTCTCTCCTTCTCCCTCTACCCTTCCCCCCAGCACTCACGTGCTTTCTCTCTCTCTCTCTCTCTCAAATCCTTAAAAATCAAAATGGAATTTTGATGAGACTTTTTTAAGGCAGAATTAACATCTATATTTAAAAATCCTGTGTTTGGAATGTCTTCATTTATGCAGACTATTTTCTATGAATTTTATTACAGTTTTAAAGTTTTCTCCATAGATATCCTGCACATTCATTTTTGTGCTTTTATGCTTTATAGTTTTTGCTATTGTTGGTGGTATCATTTTTAAATTATATACCATGCTGATAACTATATAAAGAAGTAATACTAAATTGATAGGCTTATTTTGTATCTGATAAACTCATTGAACACTCTTTAGTTGTGATAGTTTTTCTGTTGATTCCTCTAGATAAATGATCATATTGTTTCAAATATTGTGTCAATTCTTCAAGTAATTATACCCTCATTGTCAGTAATTTTGTTCTGTGTTAGTAATGGAAGACTGGGCTATTTTGTTTTTTGTTTTATTGCTTTTATGTGGTTTCTTTTTTCCCTCAAAATGAAAACTCATGAAGTTTCTTTATTATCATTTAAAAATTTTTAAATCTTTTTATAGCAGATAGATCACAGAAAAATTGGATGTAAAATAGAGAGTTCCTGTATACCCCTGTCTCTACATACGCAGTACCCTCCACCATCAAAACTCCACAACAGAGTGGTACATTTGTTACAAATGTGATCTTATGGGTGCCTGGGTGGCTCAGTTGGTTAAGCGACTGCCTTCAGCTCAGGTCATGATCCTGGAGTCCTGGGATCGAGTCCCGCATCGGGCTCCCTGCTCAGCAGGGAGTCTGCTTCTCCCTCTGACCCTCCTCCCTCTCATGCTCTCTGTCTCTCATTCTCTCTCTCTCAAATAAATAAATAAAATCTTTAAAAAAAAAAAAACAAAAAAAACAAATGTGATCTTATTTTTGACATCATTCTTACCCAAAGTCCATAGTTTACATTAGGTTTCACTCTAGGTGTGGTATATGCCACAAACCTCAAATATGTAATGATGTGTGTCCACCATTATAATATCATACAGAACACTTTCTCTGCCTAAAAATCCCCTGTGCTCTGCCTGTTCATCTATCCCTCCACCCTACACCTGGTAATTACTGATTTTTTTTTTTTTTACACTGCCTCCATGTTGCCCTTTCAGATGTCATGTTGTTGGAATCATACAGTATGTAGTCTTTTCAGATTGGCTTCTTTTACTTAGTAATATGCATTTAATTTCTATGTTTTCTTGTATTGATAGCTCATTTCTTTTTAGTACTCTCAATATTCCATTTTCTGGATGTACCATAGTTTACTCATTCACCTATTGAAAGATATTTTGGTTGCTTCCAAGTTTTGGCAACTTTGAATAAAGCTGCTATACACCTCTGTGTACAGTTGTTATTATTATTATTTTATTTATTTTTTGTTTTGCATGGACATAGGTTTCAGGCATGCAAGTACTGGGTCACATAGTAAGAGTATGTTTGGTGTTATAAGCAACTGTCAAACTGTCTTCTAAAGTAGCTATATCAAGCATTTTGCATTCCCACCAGCAATGAATGAGAATGGCTGTTTCTCCACATCTTTGCCAATATTTGGTGGTGTTAGTGTTCTAGATTTTGGCCATTCTCCTAGGTTTGTAGTGGTATCTTATTGTTGTTTTAATGGGCAATTTTCCAGAGACATAAAATGTTCAAATGGCTTCTTTACCTATATATCGTCTTTGGTGAGATGTCTATTCAGCCCTTTTGCCCATGTCTTAATTGGGCTATTACTATTTTTTCTTAAGAATTCTTTGTGTATTTTGGCTAACAGTCCTTTATCAGATGTGTCTTTTACATATATTTCTCTGACTGTGACTTGTCTTCTCATTCTCTTGATAGTGTTTTTTTTCCCACAGAGAAAAGTTTTAAGTTTTTTTTTTTTTTTTTTTTTTTTTTTTTTTTAAAGATTTTATTTATTTATTTGAGAGGGAGAGCACATGAGAGGGGGGAGGGTCAGAGGGAGAAGCAGACTCCCTGCCGAGCAGGGAGCCCGATGCGGGACTCGATCCAGGGACTCCAGGATCATGACCTGAGCCGAAGGCAGTTGCCCAACCAACTGAGCCACCCAGGCGCCCCAAAGTTTTAAGTTTTAATTAAGTCCAACATTTCAATTATTTCTTTCATAAATCCTTCCTATGGTGTTGCATCTAAAAAGTCATTGCCATCCTTAAAGTCATCTAGGTTTTCTTCTATGTTCTAAAAATTTTATAGTTTTACATTTTACATCTAGGTCTACAATAATTTTGAGCTAATTTTCATGAAGGGTATAAGGTCTCTAAATTTTTTTTTTTTTTATGTGGATGCTTAGCTGTTCACCATTTATTGAAAAGGCTGTTTTTGCTCTGTTATATTAATTTACCCCTTTGTCAAAGATCAATTAACAATATGTGGGTCTATTTCTTTTTTTTTTAAGATTTTATTTATTTGTCAGAGAGAGAGAGACATGGAGAGCAAGCAAGAGTGCACAAGCAGGGAGAGTGACAGGCAGAAGGAGGAATAGGCTCCCCACCAAGCAGGAAGCCTAATGCTGGACTTGATACCAGGACCCTGGAATCATGACCTAAGCCAAAGGCAGACACTTAACCAACTGAGCCACCAAGGCATCCCTATGTGGCTCTATTTCTGAAATCTCTATTCTTTTCCATTGTTCTATTTGCCTGTTATTTTGCCAATATTACACTGTCTTGAATACTTTAGCTTTATAGTAGGTTTTTAGGATGAGTAGTGTCCTGTGACTTTGTTCTTCATCATTGTTGAGTGGGCTATTCTGGGTTCTTTGGTTTTCCATATAAACTTGAGATCCATTATGATTTTTGTATATTTTATTACCAGATAGATATGGGTGGCTTTTTTCTCAATTTGTTGGGTTTTTTAAAACCAATTGGAAGTATTGAACTTTAGCAAATATTATTGCTGCATTGGTTGAATTAATCTCCCTTATTTATGTGGTAAGTTGCATTAACATATTTTTGTTGGTTTTGGTATTGAAGCTTGTAAGCGCTATGAACCACAGCCAGTTCTCATTTTGTGTGGCTCAGAGTTGTACACATTTAACTTATCACAGTTTATTTAAATAATGCCAGTCCTGGGGCACCTGGGTGGCACAATTTGTTAAGCGTCTGACTCTTGGTTTCAGTTCAGGTCATGACATCAGGGTTGTGAGATCAAGCCCCACATTGGGCTCTATGCTCAGTGTGGAGTCTGCTTGAGATTCTCTCTCCCTTTCCCTCTGTTCCTCCCACTCATGTACTCGCTCACACTTTTGCTTTCTCTCTCTTAAATAAGTCTTTAATTAATTAATAAAACCAGTCCTCTGACAACATGGTTCAAATTTCAGTTACTACAATATATTTAAACTGTGAGTTACCACATAAGGGGCAAATGTCTTTGTTAGGCTTTCAGCCTACACATCATTAAATATGTAACAGACGCACATCCTAATCACTGACCAATCACCTTATTCTTTCAAAATGTGTTGATTGCTGATTGATCACAGAACATCTATTAATCAGTTCTTACATACAGACAATGAAGGATGCATTTGGGTTGCTTTCTTGTTCCCAGTGATAAGCCCATCTGGCTTTTTACAAGATTGGATAATCAGTAAAGAAAATCAGCCAACAAAAGCAAAAGTACAGCCCCATCCATCCCCACCCCCCTCCCAAAAAATGTGATAATGCTGAAAGTGAAATTCAAATCAAATGCAGATGATACTGTACAAGAAATAGCTGACTTTGGGGATGTTGGCATTGCTACCATTGCAGACAGTCGATTTGCAGCAGGAGGAACTTAGTGAAGGTAAATTTACTTACCTAAATGAGGAAAATGGTTGTGATAAAAAGGATGAAGGTATCCCAGAGGAAGCACCATTGGCAATTAACTTCACAGTAAAGGAAATTATGGATATATTTCACAACATTTAAGAGCTCAAAGGATAGAATGGTGGAAGCCCATCCAAAATTTTGGAAAAGAGTATGACAATTCTTCAGGTCTTTGAAGAGATTATTTCTTGGTATTTTAGGTTATGTAACAAGAGAAAGGCAAGCACTGTTCAAACTTTTCTTGATAAATCACACAAAATAAAACATTAATTCTCAGTGTTTTTAATATTTTAAATTATAGTGTGCTAATAGGTGTTAGCTATACTATATCTTTTTCATTTCTCTACGAATTTATGACCAAATATAAGAAAGCTTTAACAATTTAATTACAAATTTTAAAGATCACAAAACAAAGTGAAGATTGCCTGCACTTTTGTTCCCTGTTAGGCTTCTGAGTGGAAAATTTGGATGAGAAGGGCTGGTGCAAATATTTTATTCTTTAAGAATCATAGATCATATGTCATATTTTCCTTCAGAGAGACTAATTAAAGCTACTATAAAAACAAAATTAAAAACACATTTTTTAATTTTCTTTAAAGATTTTATTTATTTGAGGAGGGGCACAGAGAGAGATGCAGACTCCCCACTGAGGAGAGAGCCCCATGTGGGGCTTGATCCCAGGACCCTGAGATCATGACCTGAGCTGAAGGCAGATGCTCAACTGACTGAGTCACCCAGGTGTTCCCCAAAAAACACTTCTTTTAGATTTGTATAGACTGAATTGGTTTCCTATGGTCATTAAACAGTTATTTAGTGTGTGTTATGGAGCTATATAAAACATTTTAATGAAAATTATATTTTTTCTTTGGTTTGAGAATGAAGCATTATTATCAAGAATGTTTTTGATGATTAAAATGGAAATAATCTCTTTTTGTAATGTTTTTTTTTTTGACAGCGTGTAATTTCTAGGCTTTATTTTACATTAAGTAATTAAATAAAATCTAATAGAAAACTCAAATTCTAATTGGTGGCCAGGTCTCAGTGCCCATGGACTTTGGGTATTTATCCAGGTAGGACTGATTTACATGGCAAAGTCCACCAGTGCCATAACTATTAAAAATAAAAATAAATATGTAAATTCAGAAGAACAATCTTTTCTACTATATCAATTAGATTTTGTAATTATTCACAAATGTAAAATAGTACCCATTTAATTAAGTTTCATTCTTATTACAATTAATTTATCTTCATTCTTCATTTTTACTTGAAAGTAGTGTAAATAAGTGCTATTTTTGTAAAATAGGCAGCCCTTCCAAAAATACCATAATTGATAAAATGTAATGTGTTGCCTGATCTACCCACTTAATATAATTGGCTATATATTAGAAAGACATTATTTAGAGAGGATAAATGGATGTACATCTTTATCACAAATCATATGGAAGTTATATTACAATCCTACAGAAGACAGACACAGTATAGACATATGTGTTTTCCATGAACATGATAGAAGACATAAAGTTATAATTTGAGAAAAGTATCCTGAAATTAAAAAAATATATTTATGTATTGATAGGTTATTCTATGTATAAGATAGATAGATTGACTAACATTGAGAAGTATCTTATTATTGATGGTAAATTAAAGAGAATTCTATAGAAACAAGGAACAACCACCATTGGAATATAAAAGCAGGTGACCTCTGAATGGAAAGTTCTGTTTGTGTTTATAATACACTATAGCGACATTTAATGGTATACAATAATAAGACTGTGTCTACCACATCCTCAGAAAGTATGTTATAGAAATCTTACAACTTTTCAAACTTTCCCTCAAACATAAAGGCTACAGAAAATATTTTCAAATATAAGAATTTAGGCAACATAATTCTCATAATTTTTTCTCAGATATTACAAATGATCAATTTGTCACCAACTTACAAAGGAATGGAAATATAGTGATAAAATAATTGGGAATGAATACTGAATGTACTTAACTGAAGAACTATACTTGTGGAAAATATGGTTTCAGAACAGAATTTATCTGCTATATACTATAAAAGACATCATTAGGCCAATTAACAAAAGTCAAGTGGTAGCATACCAATTTCCCTGTATTTCAAAACAAAAGGTCAAAATAGAGTTATAAAATGTAACTTATGAAATATATTCAAGAGTACCAGAGGTTTCAAAGGCAACAATGAAAGAACTAATAATAGTATAACCAACTAAAATTAAGTGTTGGCAGTGAGGATGAGGAGAATAAAAGGGAGGATACCAAATTTTTTATTCTAGATATGTAAAATTTATAATCATAAGGTATTATAAAGGTAACCAATACCATTCTCTATGGTGGCTGAATCAGTTTACAATCCCACCAGCAGTGCACAAGGATCCCATTTTGTCCACATCCTCACCAATGCTTGTTCTTTCTTCATGATAGCCATTTCTGTAGGTGAAGTGATATCTCATTGTGGTTTTGATTTACATTTCACCGATGATTAGCAATGTTGAGCACCTTTTCCTGTGCCTCTTGGCTGTTTGGACATCTTCTTCGGAAAAAAATGTATATTTAGTTTCTCTGCCCATTTTTAAATTGGATTATTTGTGGGTTTTTGTTATTGAGTTGATGAGTTCTTTATAAATTTTGGATATTAACCCCTTATCTGGTATATGGTTTGACAATATTTTTCTCCCATTTGTGTGGCTGCCTTTTCATTTTGTTGATTGTTTTGCAGTGCAGAGCTTTTAAGTTTGATGTAGTCCCACTTGTTGATCTCTTTTGTCATCTGTGGTTTTTGGTGTCATATTAAATCACTGCCAAGACCACTGTTGAGGCACTTCCTACATTTTCTTCTATGTTTATGTTCAAGGCCTTATGTTTAAGTCTTTGATTCAGTTTGAGTTAATCTTTGTGAATGTTGTAAAATAGAGGTCCAATTTCATTTTCTGCCTGTGGTTATCCAGTCTTCCAGCATCATTTGTTGAAGAAACTATCCTTTCCCCATTGGATGTTCCTGGCTCTCTTATCAAATACTAACTGACTATATATGTGGGAATTTACTTCTGGGCTCTCTGTTCTGTTCTCTTGGTCTGTGTTTCTATTTTTATGCCAGTACCATGCTGTTTTAATTATAGCTTTGTAATATAATTTGGATTCTGAAAATATGATGTCTCTGGTTTTGTTCTTTTTTTCTCATGACTGCTTTGGGTATTCAGGGTCTTTTGTGGTTCCATACAAATTTTAGGATTTTTTTTTATTTCTGTGAAAAATGCCATTAATATTTTGATAAGGATTTGGTTGAATCTATAGATGGCTTTAGGTAGTTTGGACATTTTAACAGTATTAGCTCTTGCAATCCATGAAAAAGGTATCTTTCCATTTGTGTCCTCAATTTCTTTTAGGGATTTTGCCGTTTTCACTGCACATCTCTCTCTCTTTTTTTTTAAAGATTTTATTTATTTATTTGAGAGAGAGAGACAGAGCAACAGAGAGCACAGAGGGAGAAGCAGGCTCCGAGCAGGGAGCCTGATGCGGGGCTCCATCCCAGGACCCTGGGATCATGACCTGAGCTGAAGGCAGACAACTGACTAAGCCACCCAGGTGCCCTTATCTCTTATTTTCTTGGTTAAATTTATTCCCAGGTATTTTATTGATGCTATTATTAATGAGATAATTTTTTTCTCAGATATTTCATTGTTAGTGTATATAAATGCAATGATTTCTGCATATTAACTTTGTGTCCTGAAACTTTACTGAATTCATTGATTAGATCTAGCAATTTTTTAGTTGTCTTTAGGATTTTAAATATATAAAATCATATTATCAGCAAATAGCAACAGTTTTACTTCTTCCTTTCCAATTTGGATGCCTTTTATTTTGTCTTGCCTAATTGCTTTAGTTAGAACTTGTGGTATTATGTTGGATAAAAGTGTGAGAGTGAACAATCTTACGATCATTATGTTAAAGAAAAAGTTTTCAATTTGAGTGTATAATGTTAGCTCTGAGTTTGTCATATATGGTCCTTATTATATTGAGGTATATTCTTTATTACTCAGTATGCTGAAAGTGTTTATAATGAAGTGTTGTATTTTGTCAAATGCTTTTTTTGCATATTAAGATAGTTATGATTTTTATCTTTCATTCTATTAATGTTGTATATCACATTTATTGACTTGTATATATTGAACCACCTTTGTCTTCCAAGGAAAGTCCCATTTGGTCATAGGGTAAAATCATCTTACCAAGTTCTTGAACTTAGTTTGCTACTATCTTGTTGAATGATTTTTACTTCTATCTTCATGAAGGATATTGGTCTCTAGTTTTCTTGCAGTGTCCTTATCTGGCTCTGCTATCAGGGTAATGCTGGCTTTTTAAAAATAAGTTTGGAAGTCTTCCCTTAAATTTTTTGGAAGAGTTTGGGAAGGTTGGCATTAATCTTTAAATGTTTGGTAGTGATCTCCCATGAAGCCATCTGGTCCTTGTGTTTTCTCTGTTGGGAAGTTTTTGATTATTGATTCAGTCTCTGCTTCTTATTGATCTGTTCAGACTTGATATTTATTCCTGGTTCTGTCTTGGTCAGTTGTATGATCCTAGAAAATTATTTCTTGTAGGTTATCTAATTTGTTGTCATAGAATTATTCATAGTAGTCTCTTATAATCCTCTGTATTTATGTAGTGTCAGTTACTATTTCTCCTCTTTCATTTCTGATTTTGAATCTTTTTGTTCTAGTCTCACTAAAGCTTTGTCAATTTTGTTTATCTTTTTGAAAAGCCAGTTCTGGCTTAGTCCTGGTGATCTTTTTAATTGTTCTCCTGGTCTCAATTTCACTTATTTTCACTCTCATCTTTTTTTTTTCTTCTAACTTTGATTATTAAAAAAAAATATTTCTTATAGGTTATCTAATTTGTTGCCATAGAATTGTCGCAGTAGTCTCCCTTTCTGGTTACTTGAAACATAAATTTAGGTTATTTGCAATCTTTCTAATTTCTTAATATATGTATATATTACTGTAAATTCCCCCCTCAGAACAGTTTTTGCAGTGTCTCGTAGGTTTTGGTAAGGTGGTTTCTTTCTTTCTTTGTTTTTGTTTTTGTTTTTGTTTTTGTTTTCCCCCGTGTTCATTTGTTTTGAGATACTCTTTGATTTCCCTTTTATTTGTTCTTTGATTCGTTATTCAGGAATGTGTTGTTTAGTTTTCCCATATTTGTAGATTTTCCAACTTTCCTCATGCATGTTGTTGATAGCTAGTTTCATACCACTGTGGTCAGAAAAGATACTTGGTAGGATTTCAGTCTCCTTAAATTTTCTGAGACTTGTTTTGTGTCCTATAATATGATCTGTCCTTAAGAATTTTCCATGTATAGTTGATTTGTTGCTGTGGATAGAATATTCTATGGGTGTCTGTTAGGTCCATTTGGTCTAAGGTGTGGTTCAAGTTCATTGTTTCTTTGTTGATTTTTCTGTCTAGATGATATATCTATTGTTGAAAGTGGGGTATTGAAGCTTCCTAAGATTATTGTATTGTTGTTTATTTCTCCCTTCATATCTGTTAGTATTTGTTTGATGCACCGGGATACTCCAGTGTTGGGTGCATACATATTTATAATTGTTGCATCTTGATTGATTTATCCTTTTATCATTATGTATAGTGAACTTCCTTGTCTCTTGTTGTTTCTAGCTAAAGTCTATTTTATCTGATGGAGTATAGTTATTCCTACTTTCTTTTTGTTTCTACTTGCATGGAGTATTTTTTTTTTCCTATATCTTCACTTTGAGTCTATATGAGTCATTAAATATGAAATGGGTCCTTGGAAGCAGCATATAATTGTTTTGTTTTTCTAAATCCAGACATTCTGTGTCTTCTGATTGGTGATTTCAACCTATTTACATGTAGAGTAATTATGTAAATGTGTAAGGTCTTATGATTGCCAATTTATTAATTGCTTTCTAGTTGTTTTGTTTTTTTCATAGTTCTGTTTCCCTCTCTTTCATCATACTTTCATAAATTGGTTATTTTTCTTGATGGTATGCTCAATATCTCCTTTGCTTTTTATGGATCTACTCTAAGTTTTTGCTTTGTGATTAACGTGATTTACGTAAACTGTCAATAAAACAGTCAATTTTAGGGAGATAGTAACTTATTTTTGCATGCCTTTAAGGTCCCATCCTTTTACATTATTATTGTCACAATTTATCTCATGTCATATATTCATTAACAATTTATAGTTGCTATATATATTTTTTTGACTCAATTTTCCTTTTCACTTAGAGTGGTTAACAACATCCTAATATAGAGGTATAGTTTTTTAAATCTGTATTTTTTTTACCCTTACCAGTGTGTCGTGTATTTTCATATATTTTTATAATGCTAATTAATGTCTTCATTACAGCTTGAAGAACTCATTTCAGCATTTCTTGCAAGGTAGGTCTAGTGGTGATGAACTCCCTCAGCTTTTGTTGGTCTCAGAAAGTCTTTACTTCTCCTAAACATTTGAAGGATAACTTGCCAGATAAAGTATTCTTGGCTGGCAATTTTTATCTTTCAACACTTTGAATATGTCATTATACCTTTTCCTAAAGAGTTTCTACAGAGAAATCAGCTGATAGCTAACAGGGCTTCCTTTGCAGATTACATTCTTTTTTGTCCTTGGCTGCCTTTAAGATTCTTTATCATTGATTTTTGATCATTTAATTATAAAGTATCTTGGAGAAGGTCTTTTTGCATTGAAATGATAGAGTGTTATATTAGCTTCATGGACTTGTATGTTCAAATCTTTCCCCATGTTTGGGAAGTTCTCTGCCATTATTTCTTCAGTTAAGTTCTCTGCCCCCCTTCTACTTCTTTTTATCCTTCTAGAATCTCAATTATTCTGTTATTTATTTTTCTGGTGGTATCCAACAGCTCTCATAGGCTTTCCTCACTCTTTTACCTACCTCTCTTCTGTTATTTCTGTATTCCTATTCCCTAAGTCATTTCTTCTTTCTTCTTTCTGGTCTGCCCTGCTTCAGATGCTCTCCATTGTATTCTTCATCTCATTTATTGAATTCTTCAGATTCAGAATTTGTTTGATTCATTTTTATTTCAATGTCTTTGGTAAAGAGCTCTCTCTTTTCATAAACTTTATTCCTGATTTCATTGAATTGTCTGAGTCTTCTGTAGTTTGTTGAATTTTTTCATAAGTATTTGATTTCTTTATCAGTTAGATTTAATATTTTATGCCTTTGATCTTGGCTTCTGGAGGATTATTTTCTTTTTGTGATAACATATTTCCTTGGCTTTTTATATTGCTTATAGTTATGTGTTTCTACTTTTGCATTTGAAGTAGCAGACACCTCCTTAACTTAGCTTTTATGCCATATTTGTTTCTTACAATACACCAGGCTGGCTATTAGAAACCTCTTTTGTTTTCCAAAAAGTGGCACTGTAGCTTGAGTTTGTGGTTTCTTCCTTGCCTACCGCTCATTGCCTTTCTGAGCATGCTCCCTATTACCAGAGCTTCCTCTTGTGGCAACACTGGAGGACATGCACAAGGAGGTAGTAGCAGAGTGAGGAGAGGTGTGGATCTAGCACTTGGTTTGTTGGGGATGTCCATGCCCTGGTAGAGAAATCCCAAAAGATGGTATTCCCAGAGGTTCATGGGTAAACTTTCTCCTGAGCAAGTGCCTTCAAGTCCATTTGAAATTCTTACTGTTTCTTTCCCTATATCCTCCCTCCTTTCAACCACAGAGCTCCCACTTCAGTCCATTGTGCGCTGGTGGAGAGAAGGGGGTTTCTCCAGCCATGTCTGGGGCAGCTAGAATCTCTGTGCTCTCTCTAACCACCCTCTTCTTGCCTTGTGGGAGAAGTCATCTCTGCCATATAAGTCAGCCCCAATCAATACCTCCTTGGGGATGAGGCAGCAGTGAGAAAGTTTCTCTTATCACTTCCACTGCAACTACAAACTTGTATTTTTCTTTCTCTCTCTTTTTTTTTTTTCTCTAATGGTGTGCTGGAGTCTTTTTTAAGAGTTGGTCTTGAGCAAGTTTTCTCTTCTGGGTGAGTGCCTGCCCAATTCAGCACTAACTCGATTCTTACATAACAGTCAGGAGAGGTCCAGGCAGTCTTGCTGGCTCCTTTGGTTTCACAACCCATATAGAGATTTGACTATTTCCTACCTGCTTCACTAGTAGGCAAGTTTTCTTCTGGGTCTGTTGGAGCAAGGTGCAAAGTCTGAAAATTTCCACAAAGGTGCTCTTGTTAGTGTATGCATGTTTAATTCATTGATTATAAAGAGCATTAAAAGGAAAAATGTCTTATATTGCCATATTGCTGATGTCATTCCAAATTAGACTTGTAAATAATAAGGGTGAATGGTTATGAGGGGATAGAAAATAAAACTGGTAATTTCAGCACAAAACTGAAAACAATAAAAAGAAATGCAAATTCTAGAATTTAAACTGTAACCATGGATATTTAGGACTAAATGTATGGATTTATTAGTTTAGAAAAAATTAGAATTAAACTGGAGAAAACAGGAAAAAATATGTATACTAGCATGGATAATGGGAAGTAAAGGAATAAATACAGGGAATAAAACCAATAAATACAAAAGAGGGCATAAGAGTCATAGAAGATGAGATAAATAGGTCTAACATATGAATATAATTAGAATTCCCAGAGAGCTGGGGTGCCTGGGTGGCTCAGTCGTTAAGCGTCTGCCTTCGGCTCAGGTCATGATCCCAGGGTCCTGGGATCGAGCCCCGCATCAGGCTCCCTGCTCTGCAGGAAGCCTGCTTCTCCCTCTCCCACTCCCCCTGCTTGTGTTCCCTCTCTCGCTGTGTCTCTCTCTGTCAAATAAATAGGTGAAATCTTAAAAAAAAAAAAAAAAAAAAAGAATTCCCAGAGAGCCAAGACTCTATTGAAAAGCAAGTTAGGAGGGTTTACTCTGTCAGAAAAGAATATATTTTTTTAAAGCTATAGTAATTAAAGGAATGTGTGGTATGGCACAAGGAGAATCTGTTATATCACTGGAAAAGAAAGTGAAATGAATTCAGAAACACTCATATATGACACTTGAATGGTGATTAAAATGATACAGTACATTAGTGGAGAAAGGACAGACTTTAAAAAAAAAAAAGAAACTGAGTCACCAGGATATACATATTTTTAAGTGCATTATGAATGTAAAATATCTCAACCATATATAAAAATCAATTTTGTATGGATTGTGTATCTAAATGTAAAAGAGAACACTACAAAGCTTATGCAAGATAAAAGGAAATATATCTCCTGGCAAAGAAATTCTTTTTTTTTTTTTAAGATTTATTTATTTCAGAGAGAGCAGCCATGAGTGGGAGGGGCAAAAGAAGAGGGGGAGAGAATCTCAAGCTGACTCCATGCTGAGTATGGAACCCGACATGCAGGACTCAATCCCATGACCATGAGCCAAAACCAAGAGTCAGATGCTTAACAAACTGTGCCACCCAGGCGCCCCTGCCTAGTAAATTCTTAAAAAGATCCACTCCCCACTCACCTGCCCCTCCCAACCCCCCCCAAAAAAAAGCCTAATCAAGAAGGAAAGAGCTGATATTTGGAACTGTATTAACATAAGGACTTTTGTTAATCAGTAGATGCTAGAGAGTAAAAAGACAAGATATTGAGTCATATGGTATTTAATATATATATTTATGTGAGGGTCTTTAGATTATATATCAACAAAGAAATGCTATTTATATTATCTAAAGAACCCTTATAAATACAAACACCTAAATTAAAAAAAAAAATAGGTAGCAACTTGAACACATCACACGGAAGATGTCTAAGAGGATAATAGCCGTGTTTAAGGATAATCAAATTATGAGTAGGAAAATGCAAATTAAAATCACAGTATTATTTTGGTACTATCCATTCACTGGAGGGGCTGTAATGAAAAAGATAACACCAAGTGGTAGGGAAGCTATAGAGCAACTGACACTCCCATACACTGCTGGTATAAGTACAATCACTAAAGTTGAACATATGTATTCCTTATGACACAGCAATTGCACTCCTAAGTGATACCCAAAAGAAATGGGTGCACATTTGTACCAAAATACATGTACAAGAATATTACTCGCAACAGTATAATAGCTCTAAGTTGAAACCACCAAAACATCAACAGTAGAATGGCCTATGCATATGGGGAAATATCTTAAGAGAAAAATACATGCATGAACTGCTTAGGCAGCAACATGAGTCTCTCAAATTTCTAAATTAAAAGAACATGATACAAAAAAATACATACTATTTGATTTCACTTAGTTTTGCCTGTTCTTAAATTTTGTATAATCTGTGGTTTTAGAGATCAGTATAGTGGTCACCACTAGAGTGGAAAGATGGGATGTTGATTGGAAAGGAGCACAATTAGGGAATAAGTTTCTGGGGTACTAGAAGTGCCTGATTCTTATTCTAGCTGGTGGTTGTATGGGTTTGTTCACTTTTGAATAAATCAAGGGGCTGGAAATTTTTGCTTTGTACATCGTTCTGTATGTTTTCTCTCAAAATATACAACATGATTCAAAATGTGAACTGAGAAAAATAAAGTATTTGAATAAAAAAGACTTTTCTAAAAAAATAATCAGAACAAAAATATATTTGACTATATAAGCATTAAATTTTTGAACAGTAAAAATGCCAATATTAAAGTCAAAACAGGTGAAAACATGCAAAACATATGTGACACATATAACAAATATTTGGTTTTCTTAACACTGTATATAAAGGTAAAGGTTGTTGAACTTTTTCACAAACATTCAGACTTTTATATAATTCTGGATATTCATAATAATTCAAAGATTTAAAACAGTTAATTTCTTCTCATTTTTTAGGAAAGGAAATAAGATTCAAAGATGTTTAAGGAATTTTCAGGGTTCAGGAGACAGTATGTGACAAAAGCCGGGTTTCAAACACCTATCTACAAATTATATAGTGTCTTTCATACCAGTCTTTCTAGCATTTTAATGTGAGTTGAATGATTTGGGGAATTTTGTTAAAACTCAGATTTTAATTTGCCAAGGCTGGAGTAGGGTCTGAGATTCTGCATTTCTTATGAGCTCCAGATGATGCTGATAATGTCCCATGCACCACACTTGGAGTAGCAAGGTTGCTCAGCACCTCCGTGTTATCCACAGTGTGCCACAAATTTGGTTGGGACATTTGGAAGTACAAAGACAAAACACACTGTTTTTATCCTTATAGAGCTGAAAACCTGGAAAGAAATGAAATTATAAAGAGCTGAAATATGATTCAACATTCTGCTGGTAATATAAAAAACGAGTCCCCCAAAGTAACCACCACACATTTTTGGTAACAAGGTGAAGAACTTAGCAGCTTTGCTTTGTGAACTTCCCTAGAGTAGAATCATAATAGGATCATTGTGTACAAATAGGAAATATATATAAAATCACTTGGGTGTGCAGCTCTTGTAAACTATCTTTACAGCAGAGTGGTGCCACTCTGTGAACATTGATATATTTAAGGCTTTTAGTTCTTAATAAACAATGCAATCTGCTACATCATAAGATGTGACTGATTTGCATAAGTTTATCATTATCTGTTGAGGACTCAACCTCATTTTCAAATGTTTGAACAAGCTCACATTATAAGTAAACATTAAAAATCTAATCTGCTGGTAATAGATTTTCCCAAATAAACACATTTCAGCTATAATCAAGGGTTTATGGATATCTTACATTTCTATAATCTGAATTTTAGTCTAATTTTGTGAAGCTCATTACTGAAAAGTGGATGGTTTGCTGATTTTTACTATCAAGAGTTTTCTTAGTAGATATCTCACATCCTTGTGTGTAGTATCTAGTTATAATCTGATCTAAGCAGCCTAATATTTTAATTAGTAAAAAGCTTTAGTCGTTCTCAAAAAATAATGCAGACTACTTTTATGACAATTTTTATTAATAACTAGCAGGTATAGCTGATTTTTCTAGTATTCTATATACAATTTGGAAAATAAAATATCTATAGGAAGAAAATGAAAATTATGAAAATATGGAACTCAGTGATGAAACTAAATATTTTCAACATAGGATAAAAGATAACTATTGCTCAGATATTTAGAAAAATAATTTTGTGGAGAATAAATTCACTTTATTAACATCACAGATGATTTAGTGGTATTTTTATAAAACAACACCAACATCTTTTAAAGTTTTAATAGTTGTAAAGAAGTTGCTTGCATTCAACACAATTTGAAGATCATGATCCTTGAAAAGTATTTAAAACATGGCAGATAATTAAATGAAGAAATGAAGGAAGTTCAAAGTTAAATATATACCTATGAAACAAACATATGCTAGTGAGTAAATGACATTGACATTTCCTGAAACTTAATGAACTAAATGAATGTAAACCAGAAGTAACTTTCTGAGAAAATATTTTAACTATATTCACCATGGAAATAATACAGGATCCTCATGGTTATGGCATCTTTTTTCAACTAAAAGTACCATAAAACTAGGGAAATTCAAAGTAGGGTTGTAAAAAATAAGATGACAATTGTTTTGAATAAAATCAGCATAAAGAATAGTTAAAATATGGTCCTGTTTATTTTCATATTTTACTGACTCCAACCCATACTTTGTATTATAGTCAGTAAAATTTATTTACAAACATAATAGCACATTGCTTGTTTATAATAGCTTTAAAATAAATTTGTAGAAAGAGTAAATGAATTAATGTCATAATCAACCATATTTACTGAGTGTCTCCGTGTCTGTCAGACACATGTCAGATGGTTGAGATGTTGTCATGAACATGGCAGACAAGGTCCTTGTCCTCATAGAGTTTACCGTCTGCCCAGGTAGACACAGTAATTAAATCCAAGTAGTAAAGGTAAAAATAAAATCAAGGTACTAGAAGAGTTTATATTATTGAGGGATAAGTATTTGCAAGGATAACTACTTAATCTTGGGCTCAGAAAAATAACTTTTGAGCAGAGAACTAAAGAAAAATAGGCACCAATTAGGTGTAAGGACAGATGCTCTAGGGCAGAGAAAACTGTAATGGTAGGTCCTCAAAAGGATATATTGTGTTAAGGGAAATGCAGGAAATCCAACATAAAGGTCAAAAGAGAGATGTGCCTGAAGCAAGAATAATGAGCAAGGGCCAATCATTTGTGCTCCAAGAAATAGGAAAGCTTAGAAAGATTCTGAGCAGAGAGAGGACATGGCCAGACCTCTGTGTTTAAAACTCTCTGATGAAAGTGAAGAGAAGAGAGTGGAAATGGATATAAGCATTCTCATACTTACAGCGAGAAACAAGGGTAGTATATGGATATGGTAGCAGTGAAGGTGGAGATAAATGCACAGTTTTGGAGAAAGAAGGTAAAGTAGTGGATAATGGGGCAATTTATTGAAATTAGAACTACTGCAGAAGGAATAGACTTAGAAAGTAGATCACAAGTTGAGTTTTGAGCACTTAGGGTTTGAGATGAATGCAAAACATGCAAGTGCAGATTTCAAGAAGATAAAGGACATATTTCAGTCTGGAGTCCTGAGAACCAGGAAGGAAATACTACAGTGGTATATCTGGGACATTGAATACATGGTCATAAAAGGGATTGAGATTGCCAAGAAAAAGAAGGTAGAGTGAGCACAGAAGTGGTCAAGGACAGATCCCATTTACTCATTTGCTTGATGGGCAGAGAAAGAGTAGACAAAGATACCTTAAAAATCTATCTCGGGGGCGCCTGGGTGGCTCAGTCGTTAAGCGTCTGCCTTCGGCTCAGGTCATGGTCCCAGGGTCCTGGGATCGAGTCCCACATCGGGCTCCCTACTCTGCGGGAGGCCTGCTTCTCCCTCTCCCACTCCCCCTGCTTGTGTTCCTGCTCTCGCTATGTGTCTCTCTGTCAAGAAAATAAATAAAATCTTTAAAAAAAAAAAAAAATCTATCTCGGGCACCAATTAAGCTGAGAAACTCAAGAAATCTCAGATTCCTACATTAGTTAGAGTCACTGTATATGATTGTGTAGTTTATGCATTGCATAGTGACTTTCATTTATTTTCATTCACCAAGTTCATGTTCCTGGTTAGGGGGTCTTTCAGATAAAGAAATGTGCTTTTTGCAATGTGTCTACAGGGAGGACTTTTTGTCATTTATACATTGATGTAGTATGTGCTAGTTACCATCATTGGTCTAATGTTGCTATCTCAAGGCTAAAAAAACCACTGTGCTTTGTGCATAAGTGGGATGTATAGCTAATTCCCACATTTAGAGGTAACTCTTTAAAGTGTCACAAAATTATGAAAATAAAAAAATATACTTAGGAAAAGTATAAATGAGTCCATCTTCACAATTAAATTTAACATATCAGGTACTTTTCTAAAGCCACTATTCCACAGATAAGGGAAAACTGGGGAGATTATAAGAATTGAAGGAAAAAGCTAATGGTAAAGTTGCAAAAAAATATGCTTTAAAAAAAGGAATTTTCAACATTTCTGATGAGTTTTACATTAAACTCTATTCCATAGTTTGGGCACTATCCATCCACTAAAGTGGTCACAGTTCATATGTGTAAGAACTTGAAGCCTGTGATTAATCATCCAATTTTTCTAAAATTTTAATTCCAGTGTAGTTAACATACAGTGTTATATTCATTTCAGGTGTATGATATAGTGATTTAACAATTCCATATATTACTTAGTGCTCATCAAGATAACTGTACTCTCAATGCCCTTCACCTATTTCACACTTCCATACCCACTTCCCTTCTGGTAACCATCTGTTTGCTCTCTGTAGTTAAGAGTCTGTTTCTTGGTTTGTCTCTCTCTCTTTTTATTTTTTTTCTTCATTTCTTTCTTGAATTGGTATTTGTCTTTTCAGCTTATTTCACTTAGCATAATACTCTAGATCCATCCATATTGTTGCAATGGCAATATTTCATTGTTTTTTTATGGCTGAGTAACAGTCCATTGTGTGTGTGTGTGTATATATACACACACACGACTTATCCATTCATCAGTCAATGGACACTTGGGCTGTTTCTATAGTTTGGCTATTATAGATAATGCTGCTATAAAAATCAGAGTGCATATGCCCTTTCGAATCCTTATTTTTGTATCTTTTGGGTAAGGACTAGTAGTACAATTGCTGGATCATAAGGTAGTTCTACTTTTAAATTTTTGAAGAACCTCCATACTGTTTTCCAGAGTGACGTCACCAGTTTGCATTCCCATCAACAGTGCAAGAGGGCTCCCCTTTCTCTTCATCCTCACCAACACCTGTTTGTTTTTTGTGTCATTGATTTTAGCCATTCTGACATGTGTGAAATAATATCTCATTATGGTTTTGATTTGCATTTCCTTGATGATGAGTGATGTTGAGCATCTTTTCTTGTGTCTGTGGGCCATCTGTATGTCTTCTTTGGAGGAAATGTCTGTTCATGTCTTCTATTTTTTAATTGGATTATTCTTTTGGTGTTGAGTTTGATAGGTTCTTTTTAGATTTGGGATTCTAACCCTTTATCAGATATGTCATTTTAAAATATATTCTCCCATTCAGTAGGTTGTCTTTTAGTTTTGTTGGTCATGCCCTTTGATGTGAAGAAGTTTTACTCTGATGTAGTTCCAATAAGTATTTTTGCTTTTGTTTCTCTTATCTCAGGAGATCTATCTAGAAAATGTTGTTATGGCCAATGTCAGAGAAATAACCACCTGAGCTCTCTTCTAGGATTTTTTATGGTTCCAGGTCTCATATTTAGGTCTTTAATCCACTTTGAGTTTATTTTAGTGTATGGTGTAAGAAAGTGGTCCAATTTCATTCTTTTGCATGTAGCTGTCCAGTTTTCTCAACACAATTTGTTAAGAGGCTGTCTCTTCCCATTGTATATTCTTGCCTCTTTTGTTGAAGATGAATTAACCATATAATTGTGGGTTTGTTTCTGGGCTTTCTATTATGTTCCATTGATCTATATGTGTATTTTTGTGCCAGTATCACATACTATTTTGACTACTACAGCTTTGTTTTTTAATTACTTTTATTTTTTTTTAATTTAAATTCAATAGCCAACCAACATATAGTACATCATTAATTTTTGATGTAGTGTTCAATGATTCATTAGTTGTGTATAACACCCAGGCCTCATCACTACAGTTCTGCAATATAACTTTAAGTCTGGAATTGATACCTCCAGTTTGTTTGTTTGTTTGTTTCATGATTATGTTGGCTATTTAGGGCATTTTGTGGTTCCATAAAAATGTTGAGGTTATTTGTTCTAGTTCTGTGAAAAATGCTTTTGGTATTTTGATAGGGATAGCATTAAATATGTAGATTGCTTTGGGTACAATAGACATTTTAACAATATTCATTCAATCCATGAGCATGGAATGTCTTTCACTTTTTGTCATCTTCCATTTTTTTATAAATGTTTTAGAGTTTTCAGAATACAGGCCTTTCAATCATCCAATGTTTTCTATCCCAAATTATGCTAGACAAACTTTCTTATATCTCAGCCTATAACTGCAAATGTGAGGGAAAAACTTGGTGAGGGACGAAGAGGGGAATCCAGTATTTTGTCACCTCAGAAGTTTATGTAGGAGTACATAGGCATGGTGTTCTGAAACTGGTTAATAGGAAATATTGAACTCATTTTGAACTAGGGGCCCAAGTATAACTAACATAAAATTATACTGCAAGCTCATGGATTTCCATGTATTCCAGTATAATCATCTGAGAAATTTGGATGATAATCTCATTAACTTTTCCTTTAGACTTTATACATTTAAAAAAAAAAAAAAACAGTAAAAACAGAATTTGAACAGTATATTTTTCAGAAAGGGGAGCATAAACCTGAAGATCTTTATATTTATGTTAAATATAGTAATGATCCTCCAGATTAAAACCCTGCTAATTTTTCGCAATTGTCTAAACCATGTTGTAATACTTAAATTTACCAATTTAAAATGGAGCATGACTAAATCTTTCCAATTACTTTTATTCCAATTAAACCAGAGGATATTGAATCTTTTATTTAAAATGGCCTAGAAGAAAATCAGCACAATAGTAATAACATGTTTGAGGAAACGGAGCAGTAAGGAAGTTTTATGTGTGTTACTAACATATTTCCATATGTTACTCCAGTATTCCATCTCCAAGCACAAGTAAAACACTGAGAATGTCTTCTGAACAATTTCTAAACATTTTGTTTTCCTCATAAAGTACTTTCATCAGAAGATGGCAGTAAAATCTCATAATCCATAATGTTTACAAGCCTTTCCAACAGTGTAATCAAATTGTTTAGAATATTTATAAAAATCTATTTTATTCTTACTTAAACTGCTAATCTGTTGAAATGCTGTTTGGATGAATAATGCAACAGCACACTGATTTTTGAAGGCAGTGGGATGAGAGACACTTTATAATTTGAACAACTCCTCAGCAAAAATAAACAATTTATTTGAGCCTTTTAATTAGTGAAAATGGATGTACAACATTCTAAAGTTTTTTTTAAATTTTCTTAGAGAAGTACTTTGAAAAATTACTACAATGTAGATTCTTTTAAAAAGAAGTTCATTTGAAAGTACGTAAACATTTTTGAATATGAAGTTAGGTCCAATAACTACTCAATGTATTTTCTCTGAAGAACAAGTAAAACTACATATTTTACTTTCTGAATTTAAAAAAATGGGAAAAATGACATTCTGTGGAGAATATAAACATCTTTTTGGTTTTTAAATTATCTAGTTGTTAGCTTTAACTCAATCTATTTTAATAGTACCTTTTCTATGATATTTAATATGCTAGCAGTGAGCTACACTTGAGCATAAAGAAAAGTTGGCCTGATGAGATTACTGTAATAGTGAAAGCATATAATGAAGAAATATGTGATAACCATATAATGAAAATTCCTATACTCCAAGCTCTGGGATTTGAACTTCATGCTCAAAATATTATACTCTTGGGGCGCCTGGGTGGCTCAGTCAGTTAAGCGTCTGCCTTCGGCTCAGGTCATGATCCCAGGGTCCTGGGATCGAGCCCCGCATCGGGCTCCCTGCTCCGCAGGAAGCCTGCTTCTCGCTCTGCCTGCCACTCCCCCTGCTTGTGTTCCCTCTCTCGCTGTGTCTGTCTCTGTCAAATAAATAAATAAAATCTTAAAAAAATATATTATACCTTAGAAAGCCACATTATATTTTTAAGATGTATTATCAGTATCTGTCAGTTCCCTACAAATCGTATATGGTATAATGGTTATTTACATATTTTCTATGCATATTGATTGTATATCATTATTTACATATCATCATTCAGCTCTTCCCTCACCCTAGTGGATCTGCTCACACAAAGGTCATTTCCAGACTCCCTTTTTGGTGGACTTCCTCTTAGAATTTGAGCACAGAGGCAGTGGCACAAGTGACTGGGCAACGGAAAGGGGTAAGGGAGCTGGTTTAGTGTCCCCAGGCTCCAGCTTCATTCTGCTTCAGCCGCAACCCAGCTAGCCATGCACGCTGAAGTCATCTCAGTGGTTTGAGAAGCTGACATACAGGGCCGGGCCCTTTTGGGGTCTGCACCTCAGCCTCAGTGGCTTCTGCTGGCAGCCACACATTAGCTACATGTGCCTCATGTAAAAGCATAAGCACCTCTTCCTTCTCTTCTCCAGTTCTGGTGGTTTTAGCTGTTTCCTGCTGTTACTAAACCTGAGATTCCTTGACATATTTTGTTGCTTCTTTCTGTTTCCAACACCTGTGTAATCAATTCCTTGTATTAAATTGTCTCTGTTTGAAATACCTATCATTGTTTCCGTTTCCCTGAATGGATTCCTATTACCTGATAGAATACAATTAAAACCCAGCAAGACAATTGCAAGAAGGAAAGATTGTCCCTAGTTTGTGTTGTCTTATTTATTGCTACTTGGTTCAGGTACATGATCTTTAAAACCATCCCATTTATTTTGTACCACAAGAAAAATTCCATTAGAGAGAGTAATACTATAAATAACATGTCCATATAATAGTGTTTTTTACTTATAAGCTCACAGTTCATACTCTAAAATTCATAGTCTTGTAGAGAAATACCCTGATGTTTGAAAAAGCCATTTTTAGAGAAACGGTTGTTTTCACGTTCCATGACTGTCTGAATGCATGCATATGCCTAGTCAGGGATTGGCATATCTTGAGACTTAGACTTTGTTCAATTACTTTCTGTAGGATAAAAATGGAAGTTGGTGTGGTTTAGAGTTCAGGCATTATAAATAATCTCTGCTTTCTGAAAAAAAAAAAAAATACAGTTCCTGCCTTAGAATCCAGTTAGTCAAGCAAAAATTATATCTATGGGAAATGACAAAAACAGACTTTAGTACAAGTAAGTAGGTGACACATATGGTCTAAAGTGATTTCACAGAGTGTTCCAATAGCTAAAATACCAATAGACTAGGACTTTACAAGGTACAATATTTGGAAATCATGAGGCAAACAATCTGCATTAAAGAAGCATGTCAGACAGTATAAGAGAAATACTTAAGAATAGGTCCCTAAAAAAAAAAAAAAAAAATAGGTCCCTAATCCACTTAAGAGGAACTGATAAGAGCAAGGCCAAGTCCTAGGAATAGGAAGAGCCAGACAGTTTACCAGGCAGTTTATAAAGCTTTTGACCAAATAATTGAGGCCTAGGCAATAGAAGGCATTTGGTCCTCAGATCATACAGAAACCTGTTTCTCAAAAGGGTATAGAGATTTCGGTATGATAGGATTCCGAGCCACAGAATTGCACTTCACACTGACTATAGATGTTTACATTCACCCTAAGATCTGGAAGTAGGACCTGCAGAAACAGCAGTTTGCTCCAGCTTTCAAGAGAAGGAGAGGTTAGGAAATAGGTTGGAGAAAAGGGGATTTTTATTTTAAATCAAATTAAACTATAAAAAAATAACCCTGGGATAGTGTAGTACAAAGAAGTTCAGGATGAGCCTCACTTTTATCCAACTCATAACTTTAAATACTGTGCATTCTTTTGTGATTTATTCCTACCAAATTTGGTTTACGTAGGCCTAAACAAGTCAAGCAGTAACACATTAGGAGGACTAGTCTTATGAGTATTTTTCTTTAATTTGTTTTTAAATGCCAAGGCTCTATCAGCAACTCTTTTATTTAAATAGGAAATTTATTTAATCCTAACAACTGCCAAAATTTAATTTCCCAGAGAATTTCAAAATATTCTGCATAATGATCCATCTATGGACTGAATGTAATTTTAGTAAATTTTCTTTTTCCTTTCTGGTAAGGAAGAACTATCTGTTTTTTTTTGTTTTTTGTTTTGTTTTTGGTACATGAGATCTAAAAGAAACATTTAGGACATATAGGTATTGGAGGAATTCAAATAG
This sequence comes from Phoca vitulina, assembly GCF_004348235.1. Lineage (NCBI taxonomy): Eukaryota > Metazoa > Chordata > Mammalia > Carnivora > Phocidae > Phoca > Phoca vitulina. Next base: position 77,733,940 of record NW_022589711.1, on the reverse strand, counting down.
TTGTAGAAAATAAGCGATCAAAATTAAATGTATTCATTTTATGTATATTGTACTTAATGTTGTCTTTAAATAGATTATTCTTGCTATATTAAAAAAGGTTAAATCTCAAAGAGAAAAAGTGATTTTTAAGAGATATGGTTGTTTTGCTTTTTGAATTAAAAAACTACATTTAATTTAAAATGATTTAAGTGTCATCTCAGGTGTGGTCATAGTAACATATTTCAAATCCCACACATTGAGGGTAATGTACAAAAATTATAACTAGGTCTTGGGACGCCTGGGTGGCTCAGTAGGTTAAGCGTCTGCCTTCGGCTCAGGTCATGATCCCAGGGTCCTGGGATCGAGTACCGCGTCGGGCTCCCTGCTCAGCAGGGAGTCTGCTTCTCCCTCTGCCTGCCGCTCCCCCTGCTTGTGCTCTCTCTGACAAATAAATATTTAAAAAGAAAAAAAAATTATAACTAGGTCTTCATCTGACATACACAATAGCTTGAGATAGAGCAGGTAATTAGTTAAATGGCAACAGATTATTGAAATTTTGAAAATGTGTCTCTTTTTATATAGCATTTTTAAAATTTGCTAATGTTTGGGGCCAATAAAGCTTGTTTCTAAGGTAACTTCCTCCGGAAAAAAAATAAACACATGAGTTAAAATAAGACATTTTAAACTAAGCAGCCCCTGCTGATTTACTGATTCCATTATTCCATAAATATTTCCAAAACTCTTTTCAGTTCTAGCAATTGGGTCCCTTAACATCAATTTCCTGCTCATGAAGAATATTCCCTTGGTTTATAGCTTGTATCTCAGTGCACACATAGGGAACTGTCAAGTAGGAATATTGCCTTACTTCTAGAGTGATGGTGGGCAAAGGGGGCTGGCTGAGTGATGTTGAAGTTCCTGTAGATGTAGATTCAAACCCTCTGACTTTCTCTTCCATCCTGGCCGTGGGCACAGTTATTAAATGGAACCTCTCCTCTACCCTGCCCTATTGTATTATTTCCAGGGTTTCTTGGAACTTAAGTTTGTTTTAGTGTCATTTTTTTTTGTTTTTCTGGAATAAACTCTTTTTTAAAAAATATTGTCTTTCAGAAACTGCCTCTGTTAAATAAACTTTTGAATCTAGCTTCTCTGAAATTTTGTTGATTAGTTTGGCTGTGTATAAAGTTCTGTGTTCAGAATTAATTATTTTTCCAGGGGCACCTGGGTGGCTCAGTCAGTTAAGTGGCTGCCTTCAGCTCAGGTCCTGATCTTGGTGTCCTGGGATCAAGCCCCTGCATCAGACTCCCCGCTCAGCAGGGAGTCGGCTTCTCCCTCTGCCCCTCCCCTCACTCCTAGGCTTTCTTGTGCTCTCTCTCAAATAAATAAATAATATCTTAAAGAATTATTTTTATGTAACTTCAAAGGCATTCAATATTCTTTTAGCATTCTGTATTTTTAGAGATAAATTTGGTTTGCATCCCTTTGAGGGTGAAGTTCATTTGTCTCTCATCTCACCTACTGAGATCATAAACATGTACCTCTTTGTTTTAATTCTTTCAACAAGTGTGCTTAAGTTTGAGAGCATCTATATATCTCTCTATCCCTTTAAGACTATTACTAAGAATTTAAAACATTTTAACCTCTTTCCTAAATTATTTTTATTTCAGTTTCAATAATCCTAATTGTTTATTTTGGTTCCTTATTTTTGTGTTGTGTGTTTCAAATATCTAGAGATTTTTGCTTCTTTTATTGTTAACAAAGTAGGTATCTGGTATGGGTATTTTCTGCTGTTATATATGTAGTTGTGTTTTTAAAATATTCCTTACTCCTGAATGGAAAGTCATATGCTGTGCTGCAGTTGTAGTTGAGGTGCTTTCACTGGCTGTGACCCTCCCATCACACACACACTCACACACACACACACACACACACACTCAAACACACCTCCTATTTTTCCTACTCTGCTTTATTTTCTCAATATGACTTATCCGTGTATGCAATATAAACTGTATCTATTTGTTTATTGGCTTACCCTCCCATCCCTGTCCACCATGTACACTTCATAATTTATGGGATTTGTCTCTGTTTGATTCGTTTCTGTATCCCCATTATCTAGAAGACTTCTCAAACCAAATAGTCCTAGGGTGAATTAATGAATAACCAGTAATCAAGCATCCTCATCCCCTGTGCAGCAACATGCAGAGGAACTCTGTGAAGTATCAATACCCAAAAGATGTCCCTGATCTCTCCAGGCTTTTTTTTTTTTTTTTTTTTTTTTGCAATTGTTAAGGCCAAACAGAGCAATTGATTTTGCCTGGAAGTAAATTCCATGCATGGATGGACAGGGCTGTCAAGTGGCAGAGCTAATAAACAGACATTCCGTAGAGGAAAAAATGCTTCAGCTTCCTGTCCTATATTCTTACCTACCCTCTGTCCTCACTAATTCCTAATTTGTAGCCTCTGAGGTCTCTGCAGAAAGACTGGCTTCCACTTCTGCTTTAGGCCCCTTCTGAGACTATGGCTTCTGTTTGTTGTTATCACTGGAAACTCGTCATCCTATTTTGCTGTTGACTTTTTCATTCTTCCTTCTGGTTTTCTTTGTCCTCCTTTGTGGATCTTTATGGGGTAGAGGAGACCAGTCTATATGCTCTGTCTACAGTTTGACTTGGAAGCCCAGTGCTTGTTTGTTGGTTGATTTGGTTAGATTTTAGCCCTTCAAGGTAGCCTAAGGGAGAAAATGATACAAGTACAGAGTATGACTTATTTAGTAGGCTAATATAGCATGAGAGGGATAAAGAACTCTAACTAAATCACGGAATTCAGAATGTACCTGAGAATGTGTTCTTTTTCATACATTAGTGGCCTACAGGATTTTACTAGTGATACATAGATAGCTGTAGAGCCGTCCTCTATCGAAATGGACTTGCAGAGCTAAGGAGCTTTATATTAAGGCAGAATGACATTCCTGTCTGGAAATAGTTCAGGAGAGAGACTAATTCACAAATGCTGGCCTATTTTTATAATTATTTGAGGTATTTTAAAAATTATATTCAATTACAAAATGTTTTTCATTATCAAGTTTTCTAGGTAAAAGAGATTTAGAGAAAGAGAAAATTCTAAAAGAGCCACACATTTTGTTTTCTTCATTTGCCTAATTTAACAACAAGAAGACAAGATGTAGTCCTAATTTCCTTCAGACACCACTCAGAGTGAGAGCATAAGAAAAATCATTCAAGTCATAAAAAATTCATTTATGCTGACCTGTCTTTTTTAACAAAGAGACTTCTAAAAGAATCCTGTTTCTCTCAAGCACACCCTGATTCCTTTCTTTTGCTATACCAACAAAAGAGTTGAAAGGTCACAGTGTCTCCTGTTGACAAGTGTCTTGCTGGCTCATATTTAATATTTTCTTTATTTGGGGGACTTTGTTTTTTCAATCTATCACTCAGGAAGAGGCGATAATGGTCTAGAGCATGATTTCAAATGAGTCTCTGAGCTTCCTGATCTATATTACAAGAAAATACTTGAATCACTCCTAATAAGGATAAAAAAATAGGGGTCATTCATTGCACTTAAAACATGCTAATGATAATAATTTCATTATCCTAATGAACATGTCCGTGTTTATTATACACACCCCATAGATGAAGAACCTAACATTTTTGAAGGGTTAAGTAATTTTTCAAATGTCACCTTATAAGTGGATGATCTGGAATTTGAACACTGCTGGGTGTGAGTCCAAAGCAATTGCTCTACATTGCTGTATCTTCAATTTCCTGGTAGGAGAAATATTAACCATCTCAATGTATGAGAAGTTATGTTCTCTCTCAATATATGAGAGAACCACTGAGAGAGAGAACTACAATGTATGGGGGAGAAGTTAATCCTTTCAAATATGTCTCCTGATAGACATCCTAGAAGTGATATTGACAGAATTGTTAAACAATTATCTTTTCAAATGCTGCCATTATAAGCTTCAGTATTGTCACAAGCTATAATGTTTCCCATATCTTAAGGGAAAAAAAAATTTCTGTTAATGGATTTACTAATCAACTTTGTTGATTATTCCTTCAAAGCTCTAGAGGAGATTCCTTTAATTAAAATTGAGGACCAGGTATTTTACATTCAGACCTTTCTGTAATGATTAATAAGTGCCACATATAATATTTGCAGGCTCATCAGTTAACAATACTTTCATTATTAAACTGTATTTGTGACACATTTGGGCTGGAGTCCCAAATTTAGTTCTAGAAAGTTTCTTGCTAATTCTAACATTATGCATTTTTATTTTTTTATGAAAAATAAAAACCTATGAATTTTCCTTTTTCTCAATGATCATAGTGACAGGCATTGGAAAATGCCATTCCATTGATCTCTGAGCTCCCTTTCGTTGAAGGGGACCTCCTCCACCTTCTCCTTCCTTGAATCCTTAGTTGGTTTTCTTAATGTTCAGTGAAAAAAACTAAGCCATGCCTATTCCTTCAAAACTGTGTATTATAGGAGAAGAGCATTAGGCTAGGAATTGGGAGGATGGGCTTTAAAGTCAGACATTGCCACATTTTAATGGGGGTATAAAATGGTAATTAAAAGGTCCATGTCACAGGATTGCTATGAGGATTAAAAGAGGTAAAAATGTTGGGCATAATATATAGGAGACATTAAATGAATCGTAATTTTCTTGCTTAAGTGGGCTTAATTAGCAAGTAGTCATTAGAAAAGGATTATATGTTTATCAAACAGCAAACAAAAGCAACAACAAAGGGCAAAAGATTTTCTTTTCAATCATGAACTATGTTGCAACATGTGGGATGCTTCATTTTATGTAAATAATATTCACCTCAGAGTCTTCAGAATTATGACAGTCACTCAAAGTCAGATTCACTCTAACTTTGAAATTAATTGCAGTTCATGCCTTAAGCACGTTAACACCATGAGCTCATTGGATTTAAAGTTATTTTCTAAGTTTATATTCTGGCCCTACTTTCTCAACTTCTTATTCACACCTTACTCCCTTCTAATCTAACTTCTGCCCACACATACCATTGAAATTTTAACTCCAAGTTTACTACCAATCTCATAGTCTCTAAATCCAAGGAATATTTTTCATTTATTGTGTTATTTAATCTCTCAACATTGGGATAGGCAATCCATCATAGGCCTTGGTATGCAGTGAATGTGTCCTTTCAAAATGTGTATGTTTTAGACCTAATGCCCAGTGTGATGGTATTCAGAGATGGGGCCTTTGGGAGGTATTTTAGATGAGGTCCTGAGAAATGGGGTCCATATAATAAGGTTAGTGCTTTTATAAGAAGAGACACTGAAGAGCTTGTTCTCTTTGTCTCTATCTCTGTGTGTCTCCTTCTCTTCCACTGTCCCTCTCCCCTCCCCCAACCCTATCCTCACCCACATGACCTATGAAAACATGGTAAAAAGGCAGCTGTCTGCAATTAAGGAAGAGAGGCCTCACCAAACCCACCATGCTGGCACCCTGATCTCAGACTTTGATCCTCTGGAATTCTGAGAAGATTAATTTCCGTGTTTAAGCTACTTAGTCTATGACATTTTATTATGGCCTTGAGTGACTCTGCATGCCCTTGACAACTATAAAAGGCTCTGACCACTCTACGCTTTTCCTTCGTCAGTGTGTGTTTGCAGCAAGAAAACTTGAGGGAAGAGATCATTTTCCCTCTGGGACAAAGAGAATACTTGCTTATCGTTTGCTATACAATAACATGTCCCCCAAACTTCATGTCATGCAGCTGCAGTGCAAAACTTATGCAACTACAGCATCCTTCTGGACCTGTTGGCATCATCATGGTGGGACTTAGGGGCAGAGGGAACTGATGCCAAGAGCATAATAGATTGCCTAGCAGCACACTAGTATCATCTCTCAGGCTCTTTATCATGGACTTAACTCCCTGTCATTGGAGAGTGTCCCCATGGTGATGCATTTGCCACTCTGAAAGTTGACGTTCTAATCCCCTTTGTTGAACACACCCAGAATGTAGTCCCACCCTCATTCTCCTGGTAACTCCTGAAATACATTCAGCAGGTATAGCAGCTACTTTGTTGTCTGATAACTTTCTTCCTTTAGCCAGCACTTCCCCAGGGAATTTGCAGAACAACTACTATTAAGTGAATTTAGCCAGGTCATAGGATACAAGGTTAATACACAGAAACCAATTATAATTTCGTCTGCAGAGTAAGTAAACTGTTTCTACAGAGGACTAGGTAGTCTGTACTTCAGATTTAGCAGACCACATGTGTCTGTCCATACTCAGCTCTGTGGTTGTAACATGAAAGTGGCCATAGACAATGTGTAAATGAATGAAAGTGGCTGTGCTCTATGAAACTTACTTACAAAAACAGACTGCAGACCAGACTCAACCAATGGGCTGTAGTTTGGCAACCCCATTATATAACATGAACATTGATAGAAGACTTGGTATTGTGTCTGATTTATTTAGGTATCTTTTAATTTCTTTTACCTATTTTCTATAGTTTTCAACACAGAGATATTGCACATCTTTTGGAACTCAGTGGTTTCTGATACTATTATAAATAGAATTATTTTTCCTAATTCATTTTCTAATTGTTTATATAGAAATATTGATTTCTGTATATTAACCTTGTATCTGCAAACTAAGTTCCTATTAGTTCAAGTATTTTTTTTATTATTATGTTAATCACCATACATTACCTCATTAGTTTTTGATGTAGTGTTCCATGATTCATTGTTTGCGTATAACACCCAGTGCTCCATGCAGAACGTGCCCTCCTTAATACCCATCGCCAGGCTAACCCATCCCCCCACCCCTCTCCCCTCTAGAACCCTCAGTTTGTTTCTCAGAGTCCATAGTCTCTCATGGTTCGTCTCCCCCTCCGATTTCCCCCCCTTCATTCTTCCCCTCCTGCTCTTTTTTTTTTCTTCTTTTTTTTTTTTTTTTTTTTTAACATATAGTGTATTATTTGTTTCAGAGGTACAGGTCTGTGATTCAACAGTCTTACACAATTCACAGTGCTCACCATAGCAATACCCTCCCCAATGTCTATCACCCAGCCACCCCATCCCTCCCACCCCCTACCACTCTAGCAACCCTCAGTTTGTTTCCTGAGATTAAGAATTCCTCATATCAGTGAGGTCATATGATACATGTCTTTCTCTGATTGACTTATTTCGCTCAGCATAATACCCTCCAGTTCCATCCACGTTGTTGCAAATGGCAAGATTTCATTCCTTTTGATGGCTGCATAATATTCCATTGTGTGTGTGTGTGTGTGTGTATATATATATATATATATATATATATATATATATATATACACCACATCTTCTTTATCCATTCATCTGTCAATGGACAGCAATTGCACTACTGGGTGTTTACCCCAAAGATACAAATGTAGGGATCTGAAGGGGTATGTGCACCCCGATATTTATAGCAGCAATGTCCACAACAGCCAAACTGTGGAAAGAGCCAAGTTCAAGTATTTTTTTAAAAATCGCTAAGGATTTTCTGTGTATATAATTATGCAATCTGCAAATAGAAAGTTTTATATTTTGGGGGGGGTGCCTGGGTGGCTCAGTCATTAAGCATCTGCCTTCGGCTCAGGTCATGATCCCAGGGCCCTGGGATCAAGTCCCGCATCGGGCTCTCCCTGCTCGGCGGGAAGCCTGCTTTTCCCTCTCCCACTCCCCCTGCTTGTGTTCCCTCTCTCGCTGTCTCTCTGTCAAAAAATAAATAAAATCTTTAAAAAAAGAAAGTTTTATCTGATTTCTATGACTTTCTTCCCCTTACTTTATTGTAACATCCAGAACTTCCAACGCAACGTTGAATGAAACATTCAGAGTGCATATTTTTGCTCTTTAATTTTAATAAGGGGGAAAGTTACAAATATTGAACCCTTAAGTATAATGTTAGCTGTAGAATTTTAGTTGATAGCTCTTATCAGATTAAAGAAATCCTCGTCTGTTTCTAGGTTGTGCAAATACTTAAATGGTTGCTCACTTTTGTCAAATGATTTTCTATGCCTAGAAATTATCATAAGTTTTTTCTCCTTTATTCCGTAATATGGTAAAAGGCATTATTGGTTTTTGAATGTTAAATTTACTTTCTATTCCTTGTATAAATCCAAAATGGTTAAAATACACTATCTTTTCTACAAGTTGGTGGTTTCCCCTAATAGTTCATTGAGGATGTTTGTGTCTATGTTCGTGAGGAATATTGGTCTGTGGATCTATTTTACTTTTTGCAGTGTCACTATATGATGTTGGTATTGAGATAATGCTGGACTCATAAAATGATTAAGGATTGCTCTTACATCTTCTGTTTTCTTAAAGAATTAGTATAGATATATACCCATAGTGGGATTACTGGATCATATGGTAATTCTTTTTTTTTTTTCCTTTGAGGAGTTACCATAATATTTTCCATAGTGGATGCATTATTGTACATTTCCATCAACAGTGTACAAACGTTTAAATTTCTTCATATCCTCACCAACATTTTTTTTTTTAAATAATAGCCATCCTAACAGGCATGAGGTAATATCTTATTGTGGTTTTGATTTGAATTTCTCTGATGATTAGCGATATTGAACATCTTTTTATATACTTGCTGCCATTTTATATTCATGTTGTTTTGGGGAAATGTCTATTCAAGTCTTCTGCCCCATATTCATTGTGATATTATTCACAATAGCAAAGATCTAGAAGCCATACTGTGTGATTCTACTTATATGAGGTACTAAAATTGTCAACTCAGAGAGAAAATATATGGTAGCTGCCAAGGGCTGGCTGAGTGAGAAGAGGGAAACAGGGAGTTGCTGTTCAAAGGGTAAAAAGTTTCAGTTACACAATATGAGTAAGTTCTAGAGTCTGTATAAGATCTATAGCTGACAATACTATATTGTGCACTTAAAAAATTAAAAAATAGGTGTCACAGGAAAAAGAACTGGCAGATGAGGTAATGGACTGTAAGTTCTATTTTAAACATTTCTAGTTGAATAATTAAGATTTGGAATGTGGTTAAAAAATAGCCTTGATTACTTGGCTAATTCAGTTATTTAGGGGATGGATAAGGTATGACTCAACTATTACTAGAAAATCAGCATGGAGCTGGAAACTTGGTTTTCTGCATCTTTAAGAGGTAGGAATGTAATCATCGAGCATTGGTATCATACTGCAGTGGTCCCCTAGGATATGTGGTTATAGTTTGTCAAAAGCTGCTCATTTGCTATAAGAAGTATTCCTGTTTAACAGCATTCAGGAGAGAAGATGGATTTAAAAGGGTAGTTGTGTTGGCTCTCTGTCTCCAATTTCCTCCTCATCCTTTCTCTGAATGTACTGTTGCAGGTGAAGATGTGTGGGCATAATATCTCAGATGCTAGGTGAAAGATTCTACAGTGAAATTATAACAATATCATGTATATGTTTTTGAAAATCTTGCCCAAGAAAATCACTTACCAGAAACAAAATGTTTCTTCAGTAAAAGCTGTAGATTACTTTCTGAAATTTGTGTCACTTACCTAATAATATAACACCTTAAATAAATAGCCAGAGTCAACTATGGACTCCAATCTGAACAATATATATTTTTGAAAAGTTATTGGAATGAAAATTAAATCCTCTTTTGCCTTAGTTTCTCCAGTTTTAATTTTGACCTCTGATAGGATACGTAACTCGTTAGTGGAGTAATGAGTGACTAGAAGTCTATATAATTTTAAAAAAGAAATCAATTAGCCTTTGCTAATTTAGTTTTTTTCCCAACTATACACATACATACACATACATGCATATATGTAATTTTTTAAAAAGTATTTTTGTTCATTTTTGTAGTTCTTATTTTACCACTTGAAATGGCTTTGGTTTTTTTTGGATGTACTATTGAGACTTAAACTGCTTTCTTCAGAAGTGAATACCTATAAGAAGCCAGTGTGCCCCAGAATCATTTCCATTAACTGGGCCTCCAAATGAAGTACTGTATATCAAGTCCTTCAGGCTTGAGATACACTGCAGGGTTCTTTCTCCTGGTAAATGAAGCATGTTTTTTGGAGCACTGTGCATATCAGTGAATAGGAGTCTAGGGAAAAGTAAAGTGTTGATAGTCTTAATATCTAATCTAGAAAGAAGAAGTGAACCAGATATAAGCTTCAGCAGATAGAAACATACTCAAGATATCTTTTAAAAAGATGGGGGTACTTCTATGAGTCAGCATGTCAAACAATACAACTAACTGAGATGGGGTCAAATGATCTCATTTTGGGGTATAGCTCATTGGCCAAAGGCTATTTATTTTTACTTTTCCTAGCACAATTAATACATGCTTTTTTAAAATCATTGGAGAGACAACCAAAGCAGAGGAGAGTAGATACTGGTTTTAGTTTTTCCTCAAACTCCTTCTGGTATTAATGTATGCAAATGTACTTAAAGGTTTCATTTTGTCTTTAAAACATGGACTAGAAAAGTAAACAGTGCTTTTTACTTAAAACACTCCAGTGCTTCTGTGCTGAGTGTTTCTAATAGCTTTGTTGTTCTAGTATAATTCTCTAGGTGCTCCTCTTTCCCTTTGTAATCTGCCTTTCATTAATTGAAGCAGATAGTCTTATGATTTGGATTCAGAAGTATATGAGGTGTGAAAATATATTCATATATATATGCTAATGAGACTGATTTTGTAGCAAACACAACAGGCCTATGCATCTCAGTATGTGTTTATCTTCAGAATAGTCACTTTAGATGAACAGTACAATGCTTACCCATTCTATTGTTCTTGCTTGAATTGTCTTTCTGGAGCCTCCTTTGACATGGTTTTGGAACTTGTGGAATATTCTTTAAAACACCTGTATATAGAATGTTTTTAAAATTTTAAGGTAGATTTATCTTTAGTCAAAATACCTTCAGAGTGGGAACTAATCCATAGTGTATGTAGACATTCGGGTATTAGTGTTCTGCACTCACTTGTTATTTAATCCTCTTTGTTGGCAAAAGAATGAGAGGTTGGAGGGCAAGTAAAGCAACTACTGCAGGAGCTTCCTCCACTCAAGCTGACACTGGGGGTGCCACCAGAAAATGAAATTCCCTAGCTCCCTAGGTTGTGTTGTGTTGTTTCATTCCATGGAGGGATTTTTACAGAAAAGAGAGATGTCATTTACCACTGCTTTTCACCACTACATGAGCAGGAGAAGATAACAGATGCAGTGTTTAAGAGGGTCTTGGGCTCTCCTGCTTATGAACACATTTTATTTACCATTATAAAACATCCTCATGTGCTCTCAGGCATTTTTAATCCCCCGCATGATGCTACTAAACTCCATTCTGTTTCCTTCCACTTTCTTGTGTTTGAAAGTATGTCAGAACTGTGCCTTCCTCTTTTCATGCTTGAATTTCTATGTGTTTTCCTGATCGAAACTTTATTCTTGCTATCTGAATTATGGCCAATGAATTAGATGAGTTTTAAATCCTTTTTACACAAATTCCAAGACTTACATAACCACACAGTTAACAAAATTCTCTTTAAAAGTACATTTTTTATTTATTAGTTAATTACTCTGACTCTGTTACAGTATATTCTCTTCCTGGAACAATGCATCCCATTATCTTGCTGGCTGCAAGATTAATTATAATAATAAAATAATGGAAATTGATTGTTGTAGAATTAGTACCTATTATACCTCAGGAATTGGATGATAATATGCAATTGGTTGCATACAATTTGAAAATTGAAAATGTTTTCTTCCCTTATTACCAGAGTTTACATAAAAAAAAGATATAAATCAGAATGATGCTTTATTACAATTTGTAACCTGGCTTAACAGAGGTCTACACTCTTACATATGCCAGACATATGCCAGCAAGTTCTCCAACATCTTTTCAGGACACACCTTGCTTCAAACTTGGTGTTGCCTGAGAAAACACTACAGAATCTATCAAGATCCTCTGACTTTGCCCGTTCTGTCCCTTTATCCACACTGTAGTGATACAAGTTCAAGGTCCTGGTGTTTTTGCAATTCCCATTCCAAACTTGTTTTAATGTACTTCTCTTTTTCATCACTATCAATTTAAAAAAAATTAATTTATACTTACATAGGGTACTGAATTGATCTGGAGATATGAAGAAAAGGGATGCTATTCCATACCACATGAGCTCAATCAACAAGATCAATTAATCCCTATTTTCCCTTATTTTGACAACACCCCACTAAAAATTATCTAAGATTATTAATCAATATATTTTTGGAACACCATAATTAATACTGTGGTTTAGTAAAATGCACTGTGTTTCCATTCCAGTTCATAATCCCTCTAGTATTCCTTTGACTATAATTTCAATAGGATATAGAGAATAGGGGCAGTGATTTACAAATGTTAGATCAAACTATATAAAAGTATAGAAGATATTCAAATAGTACTTACCAAACATATTTGATCTAACTAAATTGTCTAGACTAGATGTCAGAAAACTTTCTCTATATAGGTCCAGAGAGTAAAATATGTGGCTTTGTAAGCCATCTGGTCTCTGTCATGACCACTGAACTCTGCTTTATTAATGCAAAGGTAGCCATGGGTAATATGCCAGTGAATGAGCTTGGCTATGCTTCAATATATCTTTATTGATAAGAAGGTGGGCCAGATTTGGCCCATGGTCATAGTTGCCCACTCCTGGTCTAGATGGATAACATCAAATATAAATGTTTTGTCTAAAATTAAAGTGATAAATGTATCTAATTAAGTTTAGATATGTCCATTGGCCCAATCATTACTCTTTCCTCATGTCCAATTAAACAATTTTACAACATATTAGAATTTTTATACTATACAACAATATAACTTTCATTTGATACATTTCCCCCTGAACATTGTTTATTTTTACTGATCAAGAATGATGATAATGTATTTTAAATACATGGTCTGTTTGAAGGATATGCCATGTTATTTAGAATTTATCATTTAGTGCTCCAGGCTTCTGAAGTTTTATTGAAACATCATTACTATTTGATGCTTTTGAACTTTTAATTACTATCATGTTGTAAGATCTTCACTCAAACCTCAAAGGCAACATTTAAGAGAACAAAAGTAAATGGGATATATGCCTCATTATAGTCTTTATTATAACCAAATCTTTATGCTTTACAAGTTCAGAGGTTGTAATGATTTTTTTTAAAACAATTTAAAAGCAAACAAGCAAGCAAAATGTTACTTGCTATTTTCAGCAATTTGTTCATTCATTTGTCCATTTATTTATTACGTATCTTTGCCAAGTATAGAAATAAAGAGTTATCACTACCATTTTACCTCAGAAGGTAGTTGACTTGAAGAAATTTAGAGTGCTTAGAAGAGCCAAAGGAAAAGGGATATCTGTTCTGGTTTATACTTTTGACAAGACAGGGGATGATATATTAAAGAACCTCTGTGAATAAGGTTTTGTCTCAATTATAATGCATCTACTTCTATTTCCCTTTAAAAAAGATTTCTCTGGGGGCGCCTGGGTGGCTCAGTCATTAAGAGGCTGCCTTTGGCTAAGGTCATGATCCCAGGGTCCTGGGATCGAGCCCCACATCGGGCTCCCTGCTCAGAGGGAGGCCTGCTTCTCCCTCTCCCACACCCCCCTGCTTGTGTTCCCTCTCTCGCTGTGTCTCTCTGTCAAATAAATAAAATAAAATAAAATAAAAAAGATTTCTCTGGGGCCTATAAGAAAGTCTGTTCCCTTTCTTAAAGTAAAATCACAACTGAAAATGTGCATTAAAAAAATTACAATATTTTGAATTGTATTTCTTTGCTCTGTGCCTGTAGAGAATTCAATACATACATACATATGTATACTGATATATTTAAATATAAATTCTAAATATAATTTCTTAGGTTAGAAAGTAGTTTTAATATCTAAGCATTTTAAGTGTTCTGTAATAGGATCAATGTGTTCTAAACTAGATTACTTTTAATATTAATAATAGGACTTGTTGACATCCCTAGTAAAATGCTGATGACAGACACTGTAAGAATGGTACTAAGGTTTATGAAAGAGCTCTGGCTTTTATTCTACAGGTAGTGGTGCTGAGTAAATTTTTTTCTTGAAATGCATATACTATATTTTACACATGATTAAAAAAAAACTCAATGCACAGTTTCCTCACCTCACGAAACAATGGAAACCTATCATAGAAATGATACCATGGTATATCTTGAAAGATCAGTAAAGCAATCAACCAGTATTTAGGAAACAATACTTATGTTCTGAGTAACAAAACTAAAGTTTGCTCTAGGATCTATAACCTAAGAACAAATATAGGTAATACATATTCTTACTTCATTGGGGAGGGACAAAAATTCTCCTATCTTTTAAATTCTAGAGCCTATGCTTTTGATCCTAACATATTTTCTACCTCTTTCCCTTCCTTCCCTGTTTTAATCATTCTGTCTTCTTCCAATTGGTGAAGGAGAGATTTACACCTTAGAGTTAAGGGGATGGACAAACACAAGACACCTGACATTGAACAGATGCGATACAGAGCAGTTTGTTAGTCGTGTAACTCACAGCCTGGGGAAAAAGGACACCACTCCATGCAAGGCTACACAGTGAACATAGTGAAAAATCAAGGGCATGATTTTGTAATATTAAGAGGGTGAGGTGTCCCCTATTTCCCATGATAGGATATTATTGGCTTGTTTGAATCATTCTGTGATTTAATTCTGAATGCACTACTCTGGAACAAGAAGGAACTGTGTCTGGTTCTCTTTATAAAGAGGGTTGTTTGACTAAGGGACCTCATCCATGGGAGCAAACTGGTGAGGAGAAATTTCATTTAGGCCATTTGAGGCTCTTCAGGCCCAATGACGTCAACGTACCACATGTTACTGACTTTTAATCTTAGGTCTTACATCTCAATTGCTTTCTTGATGCCTTGCCATCAGTTTAAATCTTGGAGATAACTGAGTCTTTAGGGAGACAGAGAAGTTCATCCTTAGAAAGCAAGCCAGGCACTAGATCGGAAGGGTAAGTGCACATCGCAATGTTGTCATTGAAATGAATTTTAGAGGGCTTTTGTGGCCAGTAAAGACAATTGAGGGGGGTGCCTGCGTGGCTCAGTTGGTTAAGCAACTGCCTTCGGCTCAGGTCATGATCCTGGAGTCCCAGGATCAAGTCCTGCATCGGGCTCCCTGCTCAGCAGGGAGTCTGCTTCTCCCTCTGACCCTACCCCCTCTCATGTGCTTGCTCTCTCTCTCTCTCTCTCAAATAAATAAATGAAATCTTTAAACAAAAAAGGCAATTGAGGGACCTGTGAGCCGTTGGTGTGGGCAGTGTGTATACTTAGGGGGCATGAATTTAGACTAATGCCCATTGCAACACTCACACCCAGCAGGCTTTCCATTTCCCACTTTGTAACTTAAATAGGAGTTCTCTAAGGAGCACATTTATGCCTGTGAATTAAACCAGCTGCCTGGGGCCTAGGGGGAAGATGGAAGTTCCATTAAATGCCTTTTTCAAGGGCCCAGAATTGTGCATTCTGAGAAATGAAATGTGTGTCTTGGTCACTATCAGGAACTCCAGCAAGAATAAGGAGTATCCCGGCAAGGCCTTATATTGTACCCTTCATAGGTGTAATGTCATTCTTATGATGCCAGAGGCAGGTGGCTACAGTTAAGATCTTGACTGCAATGATTGTGTGCAGTGGAAAGCCTGCTTAGATTACCTTGAAAAGGCATATTGTTGCTGTTCAGAAGAGAAGGCAAGTTAAAGCTGAGAGACCATTGAAGTCGGCACTGAATAAAACACCTTAGCCTAATCTATAGATAGCAAAATATTTGGTGATTGAATAGAATCTGTAATTTCAGTAATTCTGGGTATTAGATAATGGAGGTCTTACTGGTTGAGATCATACATGAAGGTTGTGGTAATCTGTGAAATGCCATTCAGTCTTCTTATGTTTAAGAACAGGCCAAATTGAGCTGTTAAACAGAGAAACGGGGGGGAAATCACCCCTTTACTCATTAAGTCTTAGAAAATAAATTTCAGTCCTTGAAGTCCCTGTTTTAATTTTCACTGGGTCATGTTAAATATTTTAACTGAGTGATCCATGGCTGGCCTGCAAGTTCCCCTTCCTACTCTGTTCACTTAGATAAGGACCCCTAGCTGAATAGCCCTCCTTGTCAAGGTAACAGGGAGCAGGTCTTATTCTTGAGTAGTGGGTTTCAGTTCCCTGCGATCCTGGGGAATTATTCACATAAGCCAATCCCATCCTCCTGTGGGAACAAGGGGCCACCTCACCATTTTGATGCTCCAAAACCTGCCTCCACAGTCCCTGGTTGTTCTGTTTCCAAATGAAACCCTATATCACCCTGCGTGGTGCAGTGTCATCCTTCCCCAGACTGTGGGTATATGGGACTGATAACACTGCTCATCTGTCCAGTGTTGAGTGTCATGTGTTTGGCCATCTCCCATCTCTGTGGAATGAAAAGAAGGCAACTAAATTTGTGTAAAATTAAAAGGAAGAAGATAAGCAGTAACTATTTCAGGGCAGTGCCAGGCACTGCTGTCACTCATCCCCAGCTTCAGTGTTTCTGAATTCTAGGCCAGGTGCATGTGCAGCTCTGGGTAAAGGGCACCAGCTCATGCTGTGGTCACGCCTATAATTGAGACGGCTTTGTTAGTGGCAGGATAAAGTTCCAATTTGTTAGTCTGTCCTCATGAATTCAGTTTGTCCTCATAACATCTTTGCTGTTTCCAGTTTTTTGTTGTTGTTGTTTTTGCTCTTCTGCAGTTCACCCCCCTCTTTCCTCCTGACTACAAGCCCTCTGACATCAGACCTCCACAGTAGAATCAAGAAGTCTTACATGGACTGTTTAACCAGCTCCCACAATTGAGGAAGAGTTATTTGCAATAATAAATCCTTAGCCCATATTGCTCATATGGTTCCACTTCTCTGATCAAGCCCAGAATGATTCAAATGTATTCCTAGGATTAGCATACACATTCTCTATGTTCACTTTTAGTAGCTAATTTCAAGCATTGAAGTACCAATTCAAATTTTTTTTGCCCATTTTTTAATGAGTTAATTGCCCTCTTTTGATGGGTAGGTATTTTTTATACTGAATAAGAGTCCTTTGCTATATATTGTAAATAATTTCAGTCTGTGGTTTGTCTTTCACATTCACATATTGAGTGTTATTGATAAATAGAGAGATTTAACTTTAACATATTCCAAATTTTTATTAGGTTTAATGTTGTCTATGCTTTAAGAGATCTTTCTTTATACCAAGTTTTTAAAAATATTATCCTTTATCATTTTTAAGACGTCTTAGTTTTTTCCTTAATATTTCATTCTGAAGTCTACTTTGAACTATCTATTGTGTGTAGACAAGAGGCATACGTGGGAAAGTTTCATTATTGCATGTGGATGTCCAATTTATCTAGTACTAGTTATTAAAAAGATGGCGCTTTCCCTACCACTTTGCAATGGCACTTTTGTTATAATCCAAGTACCAGTATATACCTGATCTAGCTTGTGGATTATCTATTTTTTCTGCTCTTGTAATACCATCTCATAAAATTACTGCCACTATCTCAATTATTATTGATACATAGTATTTCAGATGTCATTCTGTTCAAATATTTTCTAATTTCCTCTGCTATTTTTCTTTGATCCATAGATTTATGTTTATTTCCAAACATATGGGTATTTTTCAGTTATCATTTTGTTTATGATTTCTAGCTTTTTTCCATTGATGACAGAGAGCATGTCCTATATAAATTCAGTCTCCTGACATTTGTTACATCTTGATTTATATCCTGACAAACTTAATTTTTTAAACATTGATTTTGATTTTGACATGAATGTGTATTTTGGAGTTTGGGCTTGTAATATCAGTTATACCAAGATTTAATCACCTTGTTCAATTTCTTCAATATTATTGTTAATAATTTGTTTGCTTTTCTATTAGATTTTAAGACAGGTGTGTTAAAATATCTTCATATGATTATAGATTTATCTACTTTTCATTTATCTCTGTCAGTTCCTGCTTTATAATTGAAGCCATGCTATTTCTTGCACGCAAATTAAGAATTTTTATCTTTTTGATAAATTTAACCATTTTATTATCTAGTGTCTTATTTCTTTAATGCTTTTGCCTTAAGGCTCACTTTAATTGATGTTAATAAACCTATCTTAGCTTCCCTTGATTAGTTGTTTGCATAGTAATTTTTTTTTCCTCCTGTTCTCTTAAATTTATTGTGTTTTTATATTTCTTCTTAAAAGCTGAGTATTGTTAAAATTTAACCCTCTATGACCATCTTTACTCTTGTAAATGAAGTGTTTAAATGATCAATATTTATAATACTTACTGGTTATTTGGAGTTTGTGGCTTTCTTATAGCCTTGAGGCTTTGTTATTTTTATTGTGTTCTAGAGATTTTTTAATGAATCCTTTTAAGTATTGATGACTAAATTAATGTCTACTTTCTCCAGAGATAATATACTCTGGCTCTTAGTTCAGGGCAAGAACAAGATTGGAAGCATTAATAATTCTGATGGAGCATCTGCATCCAGTTTCAGTGTTTGTGATACTTTAAAGACAGATTTGAGTTCCTGAAATGTCAAGGATCTATTTCCAATTCACATTTTCCTTCATCTTGAACTGCCAACTTAAAACCAATGGTTTTTACCAGAATCTATCTGCCTTCTCAGCTTCTTGGCATATTCTAAATCCATTTGTTAAACCACTAAAGCAAAAGGCTGTTAAAACTGCTAATTTTCTGCAACTCTCAGCTGAGGTCATCAGACAGCCCAAGGGAAAAAATATCCCCCAAAGCCAAGGCAAAGCTTTTTCCATTAGGTTGTCTCCATGACCTTGCCTATGCAATACTACAAGCAGAATTAAGAAGATATATATATGTATAGTTTTTTTCCTAGTTATTCTCAGTAGCATATTTCATTTAAATTTGCTAGTCCCTCATTACCTAAAGATGAGATTCTGATTTTTCTCTTTTTCACTGTGCTTAATTTGCTGTTTGTCCTATCCATTAATGCCTAATTTAATTTACCTAACTATTGTTTTATTTCTAAATGGGTTTTATTTTTTGGATCATTTTTGAAGAGCATCTCCACTGTGGTTTCTATTACTTAACTGATAATTTTTTTAAAAAAAATTGTAAACATTCATATTTTATATTTTGAGAAAACTCTTCTATTATCTCTACTTTTGTGGAGATACCGATTTTCTTGTATTTGACTTAACTCCTGGTGTGTGTGATTTATATGTTCGGTTAGTTTTTAACTTCAGTTTCTTCTTTTATTCTCTTTATCTTGTTCACAGTGCCTTCTGGAATTCATTTTTAGCCAGACAACTTTCACTAATACCTGCTAAGTAATAGGCATTAATCTATATGCAGGAGTTATAGAGATGAATAAAAAGTTATCAATGGTCAAGAAACTGGAAATCTGTTGAAAAAAAAAAAAAAAAAAACAGAAAGGTATGCAACTAAGTGTAACACAGAAAAGAGAGGTGTTGAGAATGCCCAGAGTGCTATTGAAGCAGAGCAGAGGAAGCAATTCATTTTGACGTAGGGAGCTGGGAAATGCTTCATGAACAGGTGGCAACAGGGTTCAGTAATTACTGAAGATATAATCTTCTTTTCAATCCATGTACCTGCTGTTATAGTTTCTTGGACCTCTTTTGTTGGCAATGCGAGGGTTTTAAGGCTCTTTTCAGCCCCAACTAAATCTTTAAACACTTCCAAGTTTTAAAACATTCCTGTTCTGGCCCATCGATAGTAAATTTACAACCTACAGGCCAGAACCAAAAGCTTTTCAAAGCGTAATTGACAAATACCAGGAAGTATCTCACTTTATCACAGAAAACTTTAAAACTTCAACATGAACCTGGCAAATGTAGGGTGCATTGCCTTCAATCAGGATCATTCCAGCTATTTCTCTCAAACTCAGTGGGAAGGTAAAAACAAATTTCAGAAGGCCAAAATAATACTAAAAGCCTCTTACAATACATGTAGAAAGCAATACTGAGTCCCCACAGTCTCAATATGAGATACATTTAGATCATCTGTCAAACCCTAGAACTAATTTTGCAGCACACTAAATCTAATGCAACTTCAGGTTGCTGTCTAAAATTCCTATTCTGCAGTAGCTTTAACTTTCTTTCCCTCTTATTAGGAAATTTTTGCAATTAGTTGGAAAAACATACATTTGCAAGTAATGCTTGCTAATTAGACTCATAGATATTACCTTTTTATGTCATTTGTTTATAATCAGACAAATTTATGCATGATTTTTCTTAGTAAATTTTAATGTCTGTGCATTGATGCTAACAAAATTATAACTTGCTTTGGTATCAAGCCTATACAGTCATGACTTGATAATGGCAGTTGTATTCAAAAAAATAAAGTAATTCTTAAAAGATAAATGAGCTGAAAATTTTAATTAAGCAACATATCCAGAAAAACAATAATGTTGTTACTCTAGTTTCACTATATAGGTCTTAATTTTTTAAATACGCACTTTGGGATCTAAAATAGCCTTGCTGTTGTCATCATACTAACTAGCTAGCCTATCAGTTTTTACACTTCGAGGTACTTGAGTAGATTCCTGCAGAGTCAATACCCTGTAAATATGAATACTCTAAAACACATACATTTAAGTTGCAAAAATGCAAGTGAAATATTAAAGTACTTTGTCTTAATTTTTTCTTTCTACTGTTTTTTATACTGTGTCTTCAGTGTCAAAGATTTTTACTGTTTCCCTAGGCGTTTCAAAGAATAACTCCATATGCATTCATGGGGAAACAAAATGAATTTGGCTTAACACGAATCTTTCCTTGGCAGGGTTGGCATATACTGGTTTGAAATAACTCTTCTGAACTATCATCTTTTCAGAATTTATCTTTTTTGAATTTTAGGGAAAATATACTATTCTCTCTACTCTTGTAAATATTTACAGAATACAATTTCATGAAGCAAAATATATGTAAAAGCATATATATAAGGACTTTTCGAAGTGTATCAAATGTCTTATTTGATGAAATCAAATTTTTTTTATTTTATTATCTTATGATGTTATGTTAATCACCATACATTACATCATTAGTTTTTGATGTAGTGTTCCATGATTCATTGTTTGTGTATAACACCCAGTGCTCAATTCAGTACGTGCCCTCTTTAATACCCATCATAAGGCTAACCCATCCACCTAACCCCCTCCCATCTGGAACCCTCAGTTTGTTTCTCAGAGTCCACAGTCTCTCATGGTTCCCCTCCCCCTCCGAATACCCCCCTTCATTTATCCCTTTCTGCTATCTTCTTCTTTTTTTTTGACATGTAATATATTATTTGTTTCAGAGGTACAGGTCTGTGATTCATCAGTCTCACACAATTCACAGCGCTCACCATAGTACATATCCTCCCCAATGTCTATCACCCAGCCATCCTATCCCTCCTACCCCCCACCACTCCAGCAACTCTGTTTGTTTCCTGAGATTAAGAATTCCTCATATCAGTGAGATCATATGATACATGTCTTTCTCTGAATGATTTATTTCGCTCAGCATAATACCCTCCAGTTCCATCCATGTCATTGCAAATGGCAAGATTTCATTCCTTTTGATGGCTGCATAATATTCCATTGTATATATATATACCACATCTTCTTTATCCATTCATCTGTCGATGGACATCTAGACTCTTTCCATAGTTTGGCTATTGTGGACATTGCTGCTATAAACATCGGGGTGCACGTACCCCTTCAGATCACTACATTTGTATCTTTGGGGTAAATACCCAGTAGTACAATTTCTGGGCCATATGGTAGCTCTGTTTTCAACGTTTTGAGGAACCTCCATACTGTTTTCCAGAGTGGCTGCACCAGCTTGCATTCCCACCAACAGTGCAGGAGGGTTCCCCTTTCTCCACATCCTGGCCAACATCTGTCGTTTCCTGACTCGTTAATTCTGACTGGTGTGAGGTGGTATCTCACTGAGGTGCTGATTTGGATTTCCCTGATGCCGAGTGATGTTGAGCACTTTTTCATGTGTCTGTTGGCCATTTGGATGTCTTCTTTGGAAAAATGTCTGTTCATGTCTTCTGCCCATTTCTTGATTGGATCATTTCCTCTTTGGGTGTTGAGTTTAAGAAGTTCTTTATAGATTTTGGATACTAGACCTTTATCTGATATGTCATTTGCAAATATCTTCTCCCATTCTGTCGGTTGTCCTTTGGTTTTGTTGACTGTTTCTTTTGCTGTGCAAAAGCTTTTTATTCTGATGAAGTCCCAATAGTTCATTTTTGCCCTTGCTTCCCTTGCCTTTGGCAATATTTCTAGGAAGAAGTTGCTGCGGCTGAGATCAAAGTTGCTGCCTGTGTTCTCCTTTAGGATTTTGATGGACTCCTGTCTCACATTTAGGTCTTTCAACCATTTTGCATCTGTTTTTGTGTGTGGTGTAAGGAAATGGTCCAGTTTCATTCTTCTGCATGTGGCTGTCCAATTTTCCCAACACCATTTGTTGAAGAGACTGTCTTTTTTCCATTGGACATTCTTTCCTGCTTTGTCAAAGATTAGTTGACCATAGAGTTGAGGGTCCATTTCTGGGCTCTCTCTTCTGTTCCATTGATCTCTGGGTCTGTTTTTATGCCAGTACCATACTGTCTTGATGATGACAGCTTTGTAATAGAACTTGAAGTCCGGAATTGTGATGCCGCCAGCTTTGCTTTTCTTTTTCAACATTCCTCTGTCTCTTCAGGGTCTTTTCTGGTTCCATACAAATTTTAGGATTATTTGTTCCATTTCTTTGAAAAAAGTGGATGGTATTTTTATAAGGACTGCATTAAATGTGTAGATTGCTCTAGGTAGCATTGACATCTTCACAATATTTTTTCTTCCAATCCATCAGCATGGAACGTTTTTCCATTTCTTTGTGTCTTCCTCAGTTTCTTTCATGAGTATTTTATAGTTTTCTGAGTACAGATTCTTTGCCTATTTGGTTAGATTTATTCCTAGGTATCTTATGGTTTTGGGTGCAATTGTAAATGGGATTGACTCCTTAATTTCTCTTTCTTCTGTCTTGTTGCTGGTATATAGGAATGCCACTGATTTCTGTGCATTGATTTTATATCCTGCCACTTTACTGAATTCCTGTATGAGTTCTAGCAGTTTTGGCGTGGGATGCCCTTTATTTCTTTTTGTTGTCTGATTGCTGTGGCTAGGACTTCTAATACTATGTTGAATAGCAGTGGTGATAGTGGACATCCCTGCCATGTTCCTGACCTTAGGGAGAAAGCTCTCAGTCTTTCCCCATTAAGAATGATATTCGCTGTGGGTTTTTCATAGATGGCTTTTATGCTCTTGAGGTCTGTACCCTCTATCCCTATACTCAGAAGAGTTTTGATCAAGAAAGGATGCTGTACTTTGTCAAATGCTTTTCTGCATCTATTGAGAGGATCATATGGTTCTTATTCTTTCTTTTATTAACATATTGTATCACATTGATTGATTTGTGGATGTTGAACCAACCTTGCAGCCCAGGGCTAAATCCCACTTGGTGGTGGTGAATAATCCTTTTAATGTACCATTGGATCTTATTGGCTAGTATTTTGGTGAGAATTTTTGCATCCATGTTCATCAAGGATATTGGTCTGTAATTCTCCTTTTTGATGGGGTCTTTGTCTGGTTTGGGGATCCAGGTAATGGTGGCCTCATAAAACGAGTTTGGAAGTTTTCCTTCCATTTCTATTTTTTGGAACAGTTTCAGAAGAATAGGTATTAATTCTTCTTTAAATGTTTGGTAGAATTCCCCTGGGAAGCCATCTGGCCCTGGGCTCTTGTGTGTTGGGAGATTTTTGATTACTGCTTCAATTTCCTTAGTGGTTATAGGTCTGATCAGGTTTTCTGTTTTTTCCTGGTTCAGTTTTGGTAGTTTATACATCTCTAGGAATGCATCCATTTCTTCCAGATTATCTACTTTGCTGGCATATCATTGCTCATAATATGTTCTTATAATTGTTTGTATTTCTTTGGTGTTGGTTGTGATCTCTCCTCTTTCAGTCATGATTTTATTTATTTGAGTCCTTTCTCTTTCCTTTTTGATAAGTCTGGCCAGGGGTTTATCAATCTTGTTAATTCTTTCAAAGAACCAGCTCCTAGTTTTGTTGATCTGTTCTACTGTTCTTTTGGTTTCTATTTCATTGATCTCTGCTCTGATCTTTAATATTTCTCTCCCCCTGCTGGGTATAGGCTTTATTTCCTGTTCTTTCTTCAGCTCTTGTAGGTGTAGGGTTAGGTTGTGTATTTGAGTCCTTTCTTGTTTCTTGAGAAAGGCTTGTATTGCTATATACTTTCCTTTTAGGACTGCCTTTGCTGCATCCCAAAGATTCTGAACAGTTGTGTTTTCATTTTCATTTGTTTCCATGAATTTTTTAATTCTTCTTTAATTTCCTGGTTGACACATTCATTCTTTAGTAGGATGCTCTTTAGCCTCCATGTCTTTGAGTTCTTTCCGACTTTCTTCTTGTGATTGAGCTCACGTTTCAAAGCGTTGTGGTCTGAAAATATGCAGGGAATGATCCCAGTCTTTTGGTACCGGTTAAGACCTGATTTGTGACCTAGGATGTGATCTATTTTGGAGAATGTTCCATGGGCATTCGTGAAGAATGTGTATTCTGTTGCTTTGGGATGGAATGTTCTGAATATATCTGTGAAGTCCATTTGGTCCAGTGTGTCATTTAAAGTCTTTATTTCCTTGTTGCTCTTTTGCTTAGATGATCTGTCCATTTCAGTCAGGGGGGTGTTAAAGTCCCCCACTATTATTGTATTGTTGTCGATGTGTTTCTTTGCTTTTGTTATTAATTGCCTTATATAATTGGCTGCTCCCATGTTAGGGGCATAGATATTTACAATTGTTAGATCTTCTTGTTGGATAGACCATTTAAGTAAGATATAGTGTCCTTCCTCATCTCTTATTATAGTCTCTGGTTTAAAATCTAATTTGTCTGATATAAGGATTGCCACCCCAGTTTTCTTTTGATGTCCATTAGCATGGTAAATGGTTTTCCATCCCATCACTTTCAGCTGGGGGTGTCTTTGGGTCTAAAATGAGTCTCTTGGAGACAGCACATCGATGGGTCTTGTTTTTTTTTATCCAATCTGATACCCTGTGTATTTTGATTCAGGCATTTAGCCCATTTACATTCAAGGTAACTATTGAAAGATATGAATTTAGTGCCATTGTATTGCCTGTAAGGTGACTATTACTGTATATTGTCTCTGTTCCTTTCTGGTTTATGTTACTTTTAGGCTCTCACTTTGCTTAGGGGACCACTTTCAATATTTCTTGTGGGGCTGGTTTCATGTTTGCAAATTCCTTTAGTTTTTGTTTGTCTTGGAAGCTTTTTATCTCTCCTTCAATTTTCAATGACAGCCTAGCTGGATATAGTATTCTTGGCTGCATATTTTTCTCATTTAGTGCTCTGAATATATCCTGCCAGTCCTTTCTGGCCTGCCAGGTCTCTGTGGATAGGTCTGTTGCCAATCTAATGTTTCTACCATTCCAGGTTACATATCTCTTCTCCCGAGCTGCTTTCAGGATTTTCTCTTTGTCTCTGAGACTGGTGAGTTTTACTATTAGATGTTGGGGTGTTGACCTATTTTTATTGATTTTGAGTGGGGTTCTCTGTGCCTCCTGGATTTTGATGCCCGTTTCTTCTCCAAATTAGGGATGTTCTCTGCTATAATTTGTTCCAAAATACCTTCTGCCCCTCTCTCTTTTTCTTCTTCTTCTGGGATCCCCAATTATTCTAATATTGTTTTGTCTTATGGTATCGCTTATCTCTCAAATTCTGCCCTCATGGTCAGGTAGTTGTTTATCTCTCTTTTTCTGAGCTTCTTTATTTTCCATCATTTGGTCTTCTATATCACTAATTCTTTCTTCTGCTTCATTTATCCTAGCAGTTAGAGCCTCCATTTTTTATTGCACCTCATTAATAGCCTTTTTGATTTTGACTAGCTTAGATTTTAGTTCTTTTATTTCTCCAGAAAGGGTTTCTCTAATATCTTCCATGCTTTTTTCAAGCCTAGCTAGTATCTTTAAAATCGTCATTCTGAAATCTAGTTCCAACATCTTACTAATGTTCGTATTGATTAGATCCCTGGCATTTGGTACTGCCTCTTGTTCTTTTTTTTTTGAGGTGATTTTTTCCATCTTGTCATTTTGTCCAGAGGAGAATAGACGAATGAGAGAACAAAATGCTAACAGGGTAACAATGACCCCAGAAAAATATACCATAAACAAATCAGAAGAGCCCTTCTAGAAAGTGGTTGCTTTTCTGTTCAGAGAGTTGCTGCTATTCTTTTCTTTGATCTCCTGTTGAGTTTGTAGGTGTTCAGAATGGTTTGATCCCAATCTAGCTGAATTCCTGGGACCAGATGAAATTTAGGTCTCCTACTCCTCCGCCATCTTGCTCCTTCACCGAAATCAAATTGTTTTTACTTTTTTCTTAGTCTGTTGTAAGATATATTATAATTTTGAGATGAAAATCCCAATGCACATAACCATGAATACACTTTCATCCTAATATTTAAAAATAAATACTGGATTTTACACAGTAGTAGTAAGGTAATTGGTGATAGGAATTATTTTTTTAAGCCATTTAAGCATCACTATGCATAGATTGTGTTTTCCTTTCCTGTAGGATAACAAGAATCAGACTTTAAATGGGTATCGATGTAATACATAATATTGCTTGATAATACTTCTCACTTTTAACCTTTACCTTAATTAAGGCGGAAATTTTATTCTCTGCACACATATTTAGTAAAGATTTAATGACACTAGATATGTCAAATTCTGCATTTAAAATGTAAGTAATCATCACTCTGGTATTTGGAGTAGATAAAAAATCTGGCCTAGCAATAGCAGTGCCCAATGCCTTCATTCCAGCTCTGCCCTCAAAGAAGAACATCAGGTAAGAACATTTAATATTAGAGACAGGTTAGGAAACAAGGGTGATTTGACCTTATTTTACAGAAAACAGGTACCTGAGGGATGGTGGATAGGAAATTGCCCTAGAGATGTTGGAATAAAAAAGTGGATATTTGGAAGGCATTTAGTAGAAGGGGTCTGTTCTATGGAGAACTAAAATACAAAGGGGGGGTGGGGAAAGAAGGAAAAAAGAAGCAGGAGATGAGACTCTGGATACTTGTAATTAGGAAAAAACATTCTGTCTGCACTCTTGCCAGAAGCTGATCTTCCCCCTGAGGCTTGAGCATAATTAGAAGCCAAATAAGACAATTAGAATCTGCAGATTGATATTCTACATAGATCTCTACTTTACTACTCTCTTGTCTTTTTTCCAGGAAATCTAAATATGCATGTTTTAAACCATGTCTTAACCTATTTTTTTGAGATGGTATCTACAAAATTCCTTTTTGTTGTTGTTTTAGTTTCAAGTTTTTATTTAAATTCCAGTTAACGTACAGTGTAATATTAGGTTCAGGAGTGGACTTTAATGATTCATCACTTACATACAACACCCAGTGCTCATCACAAGTGCCCTCCTTAAAACCCATCTCCCCACCCACGTCCCCTCCAGCATCTTTCAGTTTGTTCTCTTTAGTTCAGAGTCTGTTATATGGTATTTGTCTTTCTCTGACTTATTTCCCTTAGCATTTAGACTCTCTAGCTCCATCCATGTCATTGCAAATGGCAAGATTTCATTCTTTTTGATAGCTGAGTAATATTTCATTCTGTGTGTGTGTGTGTGTGTGTGTGTGTGTCTATACCCATTCATCGCTGATGGACATTTGGGCTCTCTCCGTGATTTGGCTATTGTTAATAATGCTGCTAAAAACATCAGGATGCATGTACCCCTTTGAATCTGTATTTTTATATCCTTTGGGTAAATACCTAGTAGTGCAATTGTCATAGGGTAGCTCTATTTTTAACTTTTTGAGGAACCTCCTTACTGTTTTCCATAGTGGCTGCACCAGTTTGCATCCCCACCAATAGAGTAAGAGGGTTCCTCTTTCTTTGCATTCTCACCAACATCTGTTGTTTCCTGTGTTGTTAATCTTAGCCATACTAACATGTGGGAGGTGGTATCTTATTGTGGTTTTGATTTGTATTTCCTTGATGAAGATTGATATTGAACATCTTTTCATGTGTTTATTGACCATCTGTATTTCTTTGGAAAACTTTCTATGTCTTCTGCCCATTTCTTAACTGGATTATTTCTTGGAATGTTGAGTTTGATAAGTTTTTTTACACATTTTGGATACTATCCCTTTATAAGATATGTCATTTGAAAATATCTTCTTCCATTCTGAAGGTTGCCTTTTAGTTTTGTTGATTGTTTCCTTTTCTATGCAGAAGCTTTTGTTTCCCTTGCCTCTGGAGACATATCTAGTAAGAAGTTGCTATAGCTGATGTCAAAGAGGTTGGTGTCTGTGTTCTCCTCTAGGATTTTGATGTCTCCCATTTAGGTCTTTTCATCCATTTTGAATTTACTTTTGTGTATAGTGTAAGAAAGTGGTCCAGTTTCATTCTTTTGTATGTTCCTGTCCAGTTTCCTCAAGACCATTTGTTGAAGAGACTGACTTTTTTCCATTGGATGTTCTTTCCTGCATTGTCGAAGATTAGTTGACCATATAGTTGTAGGTCCATTTCTGGGTTTTCTATTCTGTTCCATTGATCATTGTGGCTGTTTTTGTGCCAGTACCATACAGTTTTGATCACTACAGCTTTGTAATATAACTGGAAGACTGGAATTGTGATGCCTCCAGCTTTGCTTTTCTTTTTCAAGGTTACTTTGTCTCTTCAGGGTCCTTTATGGTTCCATACAATTATTTTTTAATATTTTATTTATTTATTTGACAGAGAGAGAGAGAGACAATGAGAGAGGGAACACAAGCAGGGGCAGTGGGAAAGGGAGAACCAGGCTTCCTGCGGAGCAGGGAGCCTGACATGGGGCTCAATCCCAGGACCCTGGGATCATGACCTGCGCTGAAGGCAGATGCTTAATGACTGAGCCACCAAGGAGCCCCAGGTTCCATACAAATTTTAAGATTGATTGTTCTAGCTCTGTGAAAAATGCATGTGGTATTTTGATAGGGATTGCATTAAACATTTGCTTACTTTAGGTAGTATAGACATTTTAACATTTGTTCTTCCAAGCCATGAGCATGGAATGTTTTTCCATTTCTTTTTGTCTTCTTCAATTTCTTTCATAAATGTTCTATAGTTTTCAGAGTATAGGTCTTCCACCTCTTTGGTTAAGTTTATTCCAAATATCTTATGGTTTTTGGCATAATTATAAGTGGGATCGATTCCTTGATTTCTCTTTCTGCTCCTTGATTATTAGTGTTTAAAAATGCAACAGATTTCTTTATGTTGATTTTTGTATCCTGTGGCATTACTGAATTCATTTATTCTTGCAATTTTTTGGTGGAATCTTTGGGTTTTCTAAATATAGTATCATGTAGTCCATAAATAGTGAAAGCTTGATTTCCATGATGATTTGGAAGCCTTTTATTTCTTTTTGTTGTCTGATTGCTGTGGCTAGGACTTCCAGTACTAAGTTCATTTTTATTTATTTATTTATTAGAGAGAGCTTATAGTGAGAGGCAGAGAGAGTGGGAGAGAATCTTAAGCAGACTCCTTCCCAGCACAGAGCCCGACACAGGGCTTGATCTCATGAAACTGAGAGATCATGACCTGAGCCAAAATCAAGGGTTGGATGCTTAACCAATTGAGCCACCCAGGCGCCTATCCAGTACTGTGTTAGATAACAGTAGTGAGAGTGGACCTCTCTGTCTTTCCTGAACATAGAGAAAAAGTTCTCAGTTTTTCCCCATTGAGGATGATATTAGCTGTGGGTTTTTCATATATTGCCTTTATGATGTTGAGGTGTTCCCTCTAAACCTACTTTGTTGAGAGTTTTTATCAAGAATGGATATTATACTTTGTCAGGTACTTTTTCTGTATCTATTGAAATGATCATATAGTTCTTATCCTTTCTTTTATTAATGTGGTATATCACCTTGATTGATTTGTGAATATTGACCAACTCTTGCAACCCAGGAATAAATCCCACTTGATTGTGTTGAATGGTTCTTTTAATGCACTGTTGGATTCAATTTGCTGGTATTTTGTTGACAATTTTTGCATCCATGTTCATCAGGGATATTGGCTTGTAGTTTTCTTTTTTTTAGTGGAGTCTTTGGTTTTGGAATCAGGGTAATGCCGGTCTAATAGAATGAGTTTGGAAGTTTTCCTTCCATTTCTATTGTTTGGAACGGTTTGAGAAGAAAAGGTATTAACTCTTCTATAACTGTTGGGTAGAATTCCTCTGGGAAGCCGTCTGGCTCTAGAGTTCATTGTGAGATTTTTTATTACTGATTTAATTTCTTTGCTGGTTATCAGTTTGTTCAAGTTTTCTATGTCTTCCTGTTTCAGCTTTGGTAGTTTATATGTTTCTAGGAATTTATCCATTCCTTTCAAATTGTCCAATTTGTTGGCATATAATTTTTCTCACTCTTGTCTTGTAATTGTATTTCTGTAGTATTGATTGTTATTTATCCTCTGTCAT
Source organism: Phoca vitulina (assembly GCF_004348235.1). Taxonomy (NCBI): domain Eukaryota; kingdom Metazoa; phylum Chordata; class Mammalia; order Carnivora; family Phocidae; genus Phoca; species Phoca vitulina. The sequence goes on along the minus strand of NW_022589711.1, from coordinate 77,703,390 downwards.
TTGTGATTTCATTTATTTTGGGCCCTTTGTCCTTTCTTTTTGTTAAGTCTGGCTAGGTGTTTACCAATTTTATTAATTTTTTCAAAGAACCAGCTCCTGGTTTCATTGATCTGTCTTACTGTTTCTTTTTTCTATATTATTTATTTTTCCTCTAATCTTTATTATTTGCCTTCTTCTACTGGCTTTAGGGCTTCATTTGTTGTTCTTTTTCTAGCTCCTTTAGGTGTAAGGTTAGGTTACTTATTTGAGATTTTTTTTGCTTCTTGAGGTAGGCCTATATTGCTATATACTTCCCTCTTAGGACTGCTTTTGCTGCATCCCAGAGGTTTTGAACCATCATATTTTCATTTTCATTTGTTTCCATGTATTTTATTTCTTCTTTAATTTCCTGGTTGACCCATTCATTCCTTATGAGGATGTTCTTTAACCTCCATGTATTTGTGGTCTTTTCATATTTTTTCTTGTGATTGACTTAATGTTTCACAGCATTGTGGTGAGAAAATACACATGGCATGATCTCAATCTTTTTGTACTTGTAGAGGCCTGATTTGTGACCTAGTATGTGATCTACTCTGAGAATGTCCCATGAGCATTTGAAAAGATTTGTATTCTCCTTTAGGATATAACATTCTGATTATATCTTTCAAACTTATCTAGTCCCGTGTGTCCTTCAAAGTCATAGTTTCCTTGTTGATTTTCTGCTTAGATGATCTGTCCATTGGTGTAAGTGGAGTATTAAAGTCACCTAATATTTTTGTATTATTATCAATGATTTCCTTTATGTTTGTTATCATTTGTTCTATATATTTGAGTGCTTTCAAGTTGGGGGCATAAATATTTACAATTGTTAGATCTTCTTGTTTGATAGACCCCTTTATTATGATATACTGCCCTTCTTCATCTCCTATTACTATCTTTGGTTTAAAATCTAGTTTGTCTGATAATAGTATGGCTACTCCAGCTTTCTTTTTATGTCCATTAGCATGATAAATGGTTCTCCAGCCCCTTACTTTCCATCTGCAGGTGTCTTTAGGTCTAAAATGAGTCTCTCGTAGGCAGTATATAGATGGGTCTTTTTTTTTTTTTTTTAATCCATTCTGATACCCTGTGTCTTTTGTTTGGAGCATTAGGTCCATTTACTTTCAGAGTAATTATTGATATGAATTTAGTGCCATTTTATTACTTGTTTTGTCATTGTTTCTGGAGATTTTCTGTTTCTTTCTAGTCTTTGTTGCTTTTGGTCTTTCTTTCCCACTCAGAGTCCCCTTTAATATTTCTTGCAGGGCTGGTTTAGTGGCCCCAAATCCTCTAGTTTGTGTTTGTTTGTATTTATCTCTCCTTCTATTCTGAATGATAGCCTTGCTGGATAGAGTATTCTTGGCTGCAGATTTTTCTCATTCATCATGTTGAATATATCATGCCACTCTCTTCTGGCCTATCACGTTTCTGTGAAGAGATCTGCTAAACTTACTGGTCTTCCCTTGTAATTTTCTTTTGTCTTGCTACTTTTAGGATTTTGTTCTTTATATTTTGCCAATTTAACTACAACGTGTCTTGGTGTTGGCCTGCTTTTGTTGATTTTGGTAGAAGTTTTCTGTGCCTCCTGGATTTGGATGTCTGTTTCCTTTCCCAGATTAGGGAAGTTTTCAGCTATAATTTCCTCTAGTAGACCATCTGCCCCCTTTTCTCTGCTGTCTTTTTCTGGGATTCCTATGAAATTAATGTCATTTTGTTTGATGGAGTCACTGAGTCCCCTAAGTTTACTTTCGTGATCCAAGATTTTTCTTTCCCTTTTTTGTTCAGCTTCATTATTTTCCATAATTCTGTCTTTTGTATCACTTATTCATTCCTCTGATTCATTCATCCTTGTCATTACATCCAGTCAGTTTCAAATCTTGGTTATTGCATTTTTCATTTCAGCTGGATTGGTTTTAAGCTCTTTTATCTCTACAGTAAGGGTATCCCTTATGTTTTCTGTGCTTTTCTCAAGCCCCACTAGTATCCTTATGATTGATGCTTCAAATTCTGGATCAGGCATATTAATTATATCTGTTTTGATAATATCCCTGGCCTTCCTTTCGTTCTTTCTTTTGGGATGAATTCCTCCATCTTGGCATTTTTGTCTAGATCTCTGTCTTCTTCTCTGTGTTAGGAAAGACTGTTATGTTTCCTGCTCTTGAGAGTAATGGCTTTATGGTGTCTCTGGTGTCAGGAAGTGTCCTGGTATGTGCTGTGTGTACTCTGCTGTTTTATGGCTGCTCTAGCCCTCAGGTCAGTCCTCTGCAGTTTCTTCTTGCCTGCAGGGGGTAGTGTTTGGACCTTGGGCAGAGCAAGGTGAGTTTTAACTAAGTGTGTTCTGGTTTGCTTGTTAAAAGAGATCTGATGCTATTTCCAATAGAACTGAAGCTTTGCAGATCTCTGTGGTCTCTCGTAGGCAGTATATAGATGGGTCTTTTTTTTTTTTTTAATCCATTCTGATACCCTGTGTCTTTTGTTTGGAGCACTCCTCTCTCTCACCTTTTTCTGCAACCAGGGCTCCCTCCCCTCTGCAGCATCTGTGATCCATTTCTCTCCCAAACCATGTCTCTACACTTCCTACCTTCCATGATGTGGTCTCTTCTCTCCCTCTAGTTTTGCAGTTTTTTCGGTCAGTTCTCAGATTGATTTCTTGGGTATTCCAACTGATTTTATATTTATCTAGCTGTGTTTGAGGAAGGAGGCAAGCCTAGGGTCCTCCTACTACTCCACCATCTTAGCCCCTCCCTACTGATATGATTTCAATCTTAAATTTATTGAGAGTTGTTTTGTGGCTTAATGTATGATCTATTCTGGAGAATGTTCCATGTGCACTTGAAAAGAATGTATTTTACTGTTTTCAGGTGGAATGTCCTCTATATATCTATTCAGTCCATCTGGTTTAACGTGTCACTTAAGGCCACTGTTTCCTTATTAATTTTCTGCCTGGATGATCTATCCACTGTTGTAAATATGGTACTAAAGTCCCCTACTATTATATTGCTGTCAATTTCTTTATGTTTTTTAATATTCACTTTATATATTAGATTCTCCTATGTTGGGTGCATAAATATTTACAAGTGTTCTATTTTCTTGTTGGATCGACCCCTCTATAATTATGCAATGCTATCTCTGACTTCTATTAATCTTTGTTTTAAAGTTCTGATATAAGTATAGCTGCCCCAGATTTCTTTTTTACTTTGCTTTGTATGATAAAGACTTTTGCATCCCTTCACTTTCAGTCTGTGTGTATGATTAAATATGAGGTGAATCTTTTCTAGGCAATGTATGGATACATCTTTATTTAGCAACTCTGTCTTTTGATTGGAGAATTTAGTCCATTTACATTTAAGGTATTGATGAATAAATATGTTCTCATTGCCATGTTGTTAATATTTTCTGGTTGTTTTGTAGGTCCTTTCTGTTCTTTTAATCTTTTACTTTCTTCCCTTGTGGTTTGATGACTTTCTATAGTGTTATGTTTAGATTTTTGCTCATTATGTCTTATGTATCCTTGTAGGTTTTTGTTTTGTGGTTACCATGGGACTCACATATAATGGCATATATATATATATATGTATATATATATATATATATATATATATATATAAAACAGTCTTTTTTAAGATTTATTTATTTTTTTAATTTTTTTTTTATGAACATATAATGTATTTGTTTCAGGGATACAGGTCTGTGATTCATCAGTCTTACACAATTCACAGTGCTCACCATAGCACATACCCTCCTCAATGCCCATTACCCAGCCACCCCATCCCTCCCACCCTCCTCCACTCTAGCAACCCTCAGTTTGTTTCCTGAGATTAAGAGTCTCTTATGGTTTGTGTCCCTCTCTGGTTTAGTCTTGTTTCATTTTTCCCTCCCTTCCCCTATGATCCTCTGTCTTGTTTCTCAAATTCCTCATATCAGTGAGATCATATGATAATTTTCTTTCTCTGATTGACTTATTTTGCTTAGCATAATATTCTCTAGTTCCATCCATGTCATTGCAAATGGCAAGATGTCACTTTGATGGCTGCATAATATTCCATTGTATACATATACCCTATCTTCTTTATCCATTCATCTATTGATGGACATTTAGGCTCTCCATAGTTTGGCTATTGTGGACATTGCTGCTATAAAAATTGGGGTATATAACAGTCTTTTAAACTGATAGCAAGTTAATTTTGAACACATTCTAAAACCCTGTATTTATACTCTCCCTTTTGTGTTTTATATTTTTGATATTGTATTTTACATCTTTTATTTTGTGTATTCCTTAACTAATTATTGTAGTTATAATTTTACTACTTTTTCTTTTAACCTCTATACTAGTTTTATAAGTGATTAATCCACTTCCTTTACATATTTACCATTATCAGTGAGATTTTTACATTTATATGTTTTCTTATTAGTAATTAGTGCTCTTTCTTTTCAGGTTAAAAAAGTCCCTTTAACATTTCTTCTAGGGCTGCTTTAGTGGTGATGAACTCTGATAGCTTTTGTATGTCTGAAAAATTCTTTATATGGCTTTCAGTTATGCATGATAATCTTGCCAGGTAGAATATTCATGGTTATAAGTGTTTTGCTTTTAGCATTTTGAATATATCCTTGTACTCCCTCTGGCCTGTAAAATTTCTGCTGATAATTACACTTATAGCCTTGTGCCAGATCCCTTTTACATGACAAGCTGTTTTTCTCTTGCTACATTTAAGATCCTTTCTTTAACATTTTTTTTTTAAGATTTTATTTATTTATTTGACAGAGACACAGTGAGAGAGGGAACACAAGCAAGGGGAGTGGGAGAGAGAGAAGCAGGCTTCCTGCTGAGCAAGGAGCCTGATGCGGGGCTCGATCCCAGGACCCTGAGATCTCTTTCTTTAACATTTGACATGCTCCTTATAGTGTGTCTTGGTGAAGGTCTCTTTGGGTTCATCTTATTTGGAATTCTCTGGGCTTCCTGAATTTGGATATCTCTTTCCTTCCCCAGGTTGGGGAAGTTTTCAACCATGGTATCTCCAAATAAGTTTTCTGCCCCTTTCTATCCCTACTTTTGCTGGAACCCCTATAATGTAAGTATTATTCCACTTGATGTTATCCCATTGTTCCCTCAACTATCTTCATTTTTTGATTTTTTTTTTTTTTTTTTTTTTTTGCTGCTCTGAGTGGGTTCCAATGCCCTGTCTTCCAGATCATTGATTCTTCTCCTTATTGGCTACTATTTCTCAGTTCAATTATTATACTCTTCAGCTCTATGACCTCTTTTTATACTTATATTTTCTCTTTATTGAAGTTCTCTCTTCATTTTTTCTCTTGAGTACAGTAAGCATCATTGTGAACTCTTTAGCAAGTAAATTATTTATCTTTATTTCATTGAGCCTTTTTCTAGAGTTTTATCTTCTTCTTCCATTTGGAAAATATTCTTCTGTTCATTTTGCTTGGCTGCTTATGTTTGTTACTATGTATTCATTGAAACAGCTCTCTGCTGGTTTTGAATGGGTGGCACTGTGTAGGCAGTGAACCTTATCATTTAATCTTGCATTTAATCTGGTCATTTCTTGAAGTGTCTCTTTGATTCTTTTAGGCCCATGGGGCTCAGAAAAACAATACTCCCTGGCCTCCCGAGCCCAGCACTCAAGTGGCATCATCTATTACAGGCTGTGTATGCCTCCTGGATTTGGGGGGCCATGAAGAGGATGGGACACCCACCTGCTGGCCCTTTTGGGGCCACAAAAGGGATGTAGTAAGATGAGGCATTTGTCTGCCACCTCTGGGGGCACTGCAGCAGTAGCACAGGGGACAAGACATTCACTTGATATCTCTGGTGGAGCTCTGGCTGTGACCAGCGAGGGGATTTAGGCAGGCTAGAATGTGATTGCAAAAATGGTAGCTGCCCGTTCTGGCACTAGCAAGGTAGAAAGACAATGTAGAAATGGTACCTGTCAGCACCTCTGTCCCTGGAGAGTGCCAATATGCTTTTGCCCCTCTGGCAAATTAAGATTAGCAAATGAATTTCCTTCACATACGGTCTAGGCTCTTTTCAAATCACTGCTTTTTTGGCTAGGTCCCAGCGCAAGATATATGCATATGAGCTCTTTTTTTTTTTTTTTTTTCTGTTATCTTCATTTCACTGTTTTCTTTTTTTTATTATGTTCAGTTAACCAACATATACTGCATCATTAGTTTTTGATGTAGTGTTCAATGATTCGTTAATTGCATGTAACACCCAGTGTTCATCACAACACATGCCCTCCTTAATACCCATCATCCAGTTACTCCACCCCCCACCCCCTCCCTTCTGTAACCCTCAATTTGTTTCTTAAGAGCACCTACTTCATTCCCTATGACCCTATGGTTCTCGTGGATGTAAGCTTGTTGAACAAGTAGCTCATCTCTCTAGTTCAGGTCCCAAACATTGTGATGCCTAATGTGGGGTACAAACCCCTTGCTTCTCAGGGAGGAGTTTGATGTTTGTGAGAACCCTTCTGTTGGTAGATCTGTTGTGCTGGACATGGGAATTTTGGCAAGACCACATCTCTGTCTCATTGACAGAGATGTCTCATTTTATCCCTTTTTGTAGAGGGGCTCTTCAGCTAGTTATCAAGGATTTTCAGAGGTAATTGTGCCTTATGTATCTGTAGATGTGTTGTGCTCATGGGAAGAGGTGAGTTCAGGATCTTCCTGAGCAGCCATCTTACATTGCCTCTACCTACACATTAGTTCTTAATCATTTCTCTTCAATGGTGTTATTAGGAAAACAAAGATATTTTAATATCAACTGTAAATTTACGGAGAACCAAACATCATTGTAAAGCAATGATAATTGTGTTTATTTGGTTAAAAATCCTAATCATCACCATTACTGTTTATTAAAAGTCAATGTTTAAGGACTCTGAGGAATTATTAAAGCAAAAAACACAAATTATAAGTCTTAAAGGAAAAATGTGACTAAAATTTTAGGAGGATTTGAATGTTAAAAATGTCTGATAGTCACCAATCTATGAAATGTCTTTGGAGGAATGTGGATCTCTAATAACTCTCTTTTCTAGTGGGAGTAAAGCTAGTTTATCCTTTGATGTTTGAGCTGTGAATGTTAATGGCATTTTGGTATGATAGATAAGTAAATGCACCTGGTGTTGACATTTTATAAATGATTTTGAACTTTAATAATTCAACTTGGGTTCACCCCTCTAATATACTAGTGTTAAGAACCAATATAGTATTTAAGCAGCCCACCAGCTTGTATATGATTTAGAGAAGGCATAAGACTTCCTTGGCATGTCCTCTAAGGGAAATAAGAGATGAATTTCAGGTGTGTATGGGAAGAATCTGACTCAATACAGAGCAAAGATATAAGTACCCTATCCAAAATTTTCTGCCTTATATCATTAAATAATCTTTTAAACTCCTGTTGACTTTCAAAAGTTAAAAATTGAGATCTAAAGTTGAGGAATATAATTTTAAAAATTAAAATTTTGAGTTAGCAACCATAAGTGGATATCCCCCTACAGCTTTTCTTCCCTATTGCATATCAAAAGACCCAGTAATTAGGCCATATTTTAGGTTTCTGAGGGCAAAATGAGTAATTGGTACATGTATTTGTGTATGTTATATGGGTTTATCTGTCTTTCCTATCAAAATTCTACTTTTGCTAAAACTGACTTTTGAAATCAAGAATACTTCTCCTCTTTAGGTTTACTGGTGGTACCTATAACACAATATAACTGTCCTTCTTTTGAGTTTTGCCAGACTGAAAATGGAGCCAGTGTTTATTTTGATTTTACAAACATGTTTCACATGACTAGAAATTTGGGAAAAATAAAATATTTGGTTCAATATGATTGAAACTACATAAGTTACTTTTACATATATGAGAGAGCAAGAATGATGGTTGATAATGAAAATTAATTTAAGCAGCCATTCAAAATCATCCATGGATAAAATATTAAGACTGTGCTTGTGTGAAAAAAAAGTTGTTTAACTGGACATATATTAAAAGTTCTAATGGTTATAAGCTTGGAAAATATAAATTCAATGATTATTAAATATTTTAATATTTTACATGTATCAGGTACATACTTACTACTATCTAAAATCTTAGAAGAATGAATATAAAATTATTGCTAGTCAAACCTGTTATATACTTTCTTAATATTATCATTATGAAGTTTAGCAATCCAGTTGAATAGTTTTGATATATCAAAATTGTGCCTATGTTATGATAACTATGTAAATGTAATCTCCTAAAGAATAGATTTTGAAAGGGAAGTAATTAATAAGTTGGTAAACTGTAGTGAATCAACATTTTTTTACAAGGTAGTCTATTAAAATCACAACAAATGAGTCAGCTATTAATTTTGGACAAGACCAGTAAATATCTAAGCTTTTTATATTTAATTTGTCAAATTTATACAATATTTTTTCTAATATTAATAAAAATCTCAAATATCAAACAGCTTTAGTAATAAATAAAACTGTAAACTCTGAAGTCTCCCTCTTATCACTCTTTAATTTTACAATTTGACAACCTCCACTATAGTGCCAATCATTCTTGGCAAACTCCATAAAATGCTGGATAATATAAATGTTGAAGTCCAATAACCTGTACAATCTTATTTAACCATAATATAGATATAAAAGTTATTTTCAGGTTCATATTGAGGAATAAAGATATTTTTAAACAAAGACTATTAAACTATAATCCTTAAGAGGATTATAGTCAAAGAGAGCAGTGACCCCAGAGGACTAATAGTCATGAGTGTGTAAACAGTTACAAATAATTTTAGATAAAAATTAATCCAACATCTACCCTTTGGATTTGGTAATTATTCTCATGATTTGTGATATACCTATAAATTCACAAATGTTTAGAAAGTTGAAGACCCGGGTACATATTTAAACTGGCAAACATTAGCTTTCCATAATACAATTCCTTATTCATTACTTCTTCCTCACTCATCCGTACATACCTAATCCATTTATTATGTATATAATACATCTTTTGCCAATAGAATTAAGTAAAAATTATATGGCTGTTAAAACATATTAGTTATATTTTTTAATCAAAGGAAATAAGCAGGATAAAATCAAGAATGATGTACCAGGAAATCCCAATGTTTGACCTCCCCCACAAAAATAAAAATTAAAAACTACTTATTGATGAAAATATCTCTGGGAGACCACCAGAATACAAAAAAGAAGCTGGAGCACCCACTGAAACACATACACACAAACAAATATGAAAGTGTAGGAGGAATTTTATCTGTGTCACTGCATGCCCCAGTCCAGCATAGCTCAGCACCAAGAGGCATCAAGTCTGCTGTGGCATCCCCACAAGGAATGGAAAAAGAGCAGGACCCCAGAAGTCTATACCACTAGAGGAAAATCACCACTTTCAACACCAGTTACCCCCACCTCTAGTCTTGACCAATGCAGATCACAGCTGATAGAGCTACTTGAAGTCCATGCCAGTGTGTACCCACAGAGAACAAACTACTGCTTTTTCCCCACACAACTACTGCTTTGTGCCCCACACCCCATCCTGGTGCCACCGTGTACATGCTCAAAATGCCAGATCTGTGATTTTCCATGTGTTCCCATGCCCTGGACACTGGTGCTGCCATTGCTCCATGCATGGATGCATCCCAGACCCTGGCTCTGCACTTGTTCTTCAGCTGCCCATATCATGAGTCCCCAAGTGTCATTCCTGCTCTGCATGTGCTAGCATCCCATAATCCAGGTCTGTGGCCATTCCACATATATATACATAATGAATCCTGGCCCCATGGCCACTCTACAACAGATCCAGTGTCACAACCACCACGTATCAGCCATATACCAGTCCCCAGTGTCACCACTGCTTTGTACTTTCCCATCCCCCAAACTCTAGCTCTGTGGTCCCTCTGTACATGCTCAGCCCCAGACAATGGTGTCACCATATCCTCATGTGCCTCTGTGCCCCAGAACTGTCACCACCATAAATACACATGTGACCCAGACACATATACCACTATTAGTCTGTCCACACCTGCATTTTGGATCCACACCAACATTGTAGGCCCACACCCTGGTACCCTATGCTAAGATAGATCCCCTAGGCCATGACTAACTGCAGTGGTCAAGAAAAGGATAGTAGAAAGATGCATGCATCCATTGCCACTGAGAACCCCAGCAACCCTTTCTATTGCCATGATTACTCAAAATTTGGCTTCTGAGGACACCCACAGTCTTGGCTGACTCTGAGCTTAGCTGATGAGGTGCCTGGAGTCTATGCTATTCTCCCTCAGAGCCAGCCAAAGCCACTCTGAAAACTTTCCATATTTGAGAAGAAAATGAACATATAGATTCATGATACTTTAAAATCCCCAAATAAGATCAACTCAAGACTACAGTGAGATGCATTATTATTAAATAGTCAAAGGTCAAGGAGAAAAACAATTTTGAAAGCAGAAAGAAAAAATGGACTCTACATATAAGGGAACACTGTAAGACTATCAGTGAATTAGTAGGAACTTTACAGGCCAGGAAAAAGTGAGATGATACATTCAAGTGTTAAAAGAGACTTACATACACAAAACCAAGAATAATTTACATGTCAAAATTATTTTAAGATGAAGAAGCAAGTTCTTCCCAAGCATAAACAAACAAAACAAAAGTGCACAACTAAATAATCACCAACAGACCTGATACAAAATGCTTAAGGGAATTAGTCAATTTAAAATGAAAACACGCTGAACAACAATGTGAAAGCACATGATAGCTTAAGCCTCATTGCTAAATGTAAATATATAGACAAATATGAGTTAATGTAACATTATAACATTGATGGCATATAAATTACCTTTAAACCCTACTATAAAAGTTAAAAAAGTTAGTTAATGAGTACACAATATAAAAGATATACTTTACCTATAAGAACAAAAACATGTAGGGAGAGTAAAAATACAGTTTTTTTTGTGCAATTGAAGTTGTTAACTTAAAAGAGATAGTTATAACAACAAGATGTTTTATGTAAACCTCAAGCTAATTGCAAAGAGAAAACATAATAGATACACAAAAGATAATTTCACACTATATTATAAGGCTATAGTAAGTGAACCACTGTGGTACTGATATAGAACAGGCACATAGAACAGAACAAGAGCCCAGTAAAAAACCCATGCATATACAGTCATCTAATATTTAACAAAAAAGCCAAGAAAACTCAATGGAGAAAAGACTGTCTCTTCAGTCAATTGTGTTGGAAAAATTGGATGTTCACATGTAAAAGAATGAAACTAAACCCATATTTTACACCACTCAAAAAAGTTAGTTTGGAATGGATTAAATACTTACATCCAGGACTGGAAACTATAAAACTCCTAGGAAAAAACATAGGGAAAAAGGTTCACATGGGTCTTGGCAATGATTTTTTTCTGGACAGGATACCTAAAGCACAAGCAACAAGAAAAAAGTAGAGATACTACATGAAACTAAAAAATTTCTCAAAGAAACAGTCAACAAAATTAATAGACAATCTATGGAATGGAAGAAAATATTTGTAAATTGTATATCTATTAAGGGGTTAATATACAAAATATTAAAAAATAACTCCTGTAACTCAATAGTAAAACAATTCAATTTAAAAATGGGCAAAGGACCTCATTCTTTTTAAAAAATATATTTAAGTAGGTAGCTGGTGCATAAAACATGTTTAACATCACTGATCATCAGGGAAAAAGCAAATCAGTACTACAATGAGATATCACCTCATATCTGGTAGAATGGCTGTCATCAAAAAGACAAGATAGCAAATGCCCAGCAAGGGTATGGAGAAAAGGGAACCTTTGTGCACCATTGGTGGGAATGTAAACTGGTGCAGCCACTATGGAAAACAGTATGGAGTTTCCTCAAAAAATTAAAAATGGAAGTGACATTTGACTCAGCAGTTCTACCTGTGGGACTGTTTCTGAAGGAAATGAAGTCACTATGTCAAAGAGATGTCTGGACTCCCATGTTTTTTTGCAGCATTATTTACAATAGGTAAGATCTGAAAATAATCAGTGTCTATTGACAGATGAATGGATAAAGAAAATGTGGCCTATGTCAATGGAATACTATTCAGCCATAAAAAGGAAATCCTACAATTGTGACAACATGGATGGAACTTGAGGGCATTTTGGTAAGTAAAATCAGAGAAAGACAAATACTGTAAGATTTCACTTATATGTGAAATATAAAAACAAACTCATTGAAGAAGAGGTCAGATTTCTCGTTACCAGGCATGGAGATTGGGGGATGGGGAATTGGGAGAGGGTGGTCAAAAGGTACAAACTTATAAATAAGTACAATATGATGACTATAGTTAACATTGCTTTATGATATATTTGAAAGTTCCTAAGTGAGAAAATCTTAAAAGTTCTCATTAAAAGGGAAAAAAATTACAACTATATGAAGTGCTGGATGTTAATTAAATGCATTTTGATAATCATTTCACAATGTATGTAGTCAAGTCATACTGTGTGACTTGAACAGTGTTATATGTCAATTATATCTCAAAATTTAAAAAAAAAGGAAGACAGCAAGAGAGGAAGAAAGGAACAAAACAACTGCAAATCAGATAGAAAATTTAAAAATGGCAGTATTAAACCCACAATTGATAATTATTTTAAATATAAATGGATTAAACTTATTAATCAAAAGGCATAGAGTAGCTAAATTGATTTTAAATAAGAATAAGATCAAGTCATACGCCATCTACAAGAAAACCAATTTAGATTTAGAGATACACAACAGCTGCAAGTAGAAGAATAGAATAAGGTACCTCATGCAAATGGTAACCAAAAGAAAGCAGAAGTGGGTATATTTACAACAGACAAAATAATCTATAAGTTTAGAACTGCCTAGAGACAAAAAATGTCATTAGATAATGATAAATGGGTCAATTTACCAGATGATATTACAATTATAAATATATACACAACATCAGAGCAGTTAAAAATATAAAGCAAGTGTTGACATATCTCAATGTAGAAGTTGACTTCAATATCCCACTTAAAATTCTGAATAGAATAGAATATATAGGCAAAAAGTAAGTGACTGATTTGAACAACACTAGCCTGAACAAACCAGTAACAAATATAAAGAATTAGTAACTAAAAACTTTTCCAAAAATAAAGGCCCAAGATGAGATTGCTTTACAGGCAAATTCTACCAAATATTTAAAGAAGAATTAATACCAATCCTCCTTAAACTCTTTCATAAAATAGAAGAGGGAATCCTTTCAAACTCATTTTATAAGTCTAGCATCTTCTTGATATCAAAATCAGACAAAGACACTACAAGAAAACTATAAGTCAATATCCCTGATGACCACAGATGAAAAATTCTCCATAAAACACTAGCAAATCAAATTCAGCACATTAAAAATAATCATACACTATGACCAAGTGGGTTTTATCCTTGGGATGCAAGTGTTTTCAGACATAGACAAATTAATCAATGTGATCTAACACTTAACAAAATGAAAGGCAAATACCACATGATTATTTTAGTTGATGCAGAAAAAGTATTTGACAAAGTTCAATATCCATTCATGACAAAGTCTTAACAAAATAATAAGTATTGAAGGAACTTACCTCAACAGAGTGAAGTCAACATATGAATGGTTCACTGCTAACATTACAATTCTACTAGATTTGTAGTCAGAGTAATTAGGCAAGAAAAAGAAAAGGCATCCAAATCAGAAAGGAAGAAGTAAAAGTGTCTCTGTTGGCAGTGGTGAGAGTGGGCAGACTTGCCTTATACAGATATGAAAAATTAGTATTGTTAAAATTTCCATATTACCCAAAGCAATCGAGAGATCCAATGCAATCCTTATCAAAATCCCATGGCCATTCTTCACAGAAATAAAACAACTCTACAATTCATATGGAACCACAAAAAACTCCTGATTAGCCAAAGTGATCTTGAACATGAATAACAAAATTTTCTCTGATGTCAAACTATACTACAAAGTTACAGTAATCAAAACAGCCTGGTACTGGCATAAAAACTGACATTGAAATGACTAGAATAGAAAGCCCAGAAATTCATGCATCTCTGGTCCACTGCTCTGACAAGGGTGGCAAGAACACACAATGGGGAAAGGATGGTCTCTTCAATAAATAGTATTGGAAAAACTAAATATCCACTTGCAAAATAATAAAATTGGACACATCTCACACCATATACAAAAAAACAACTCAAGATGGAGTAAATTAAGACTTAAGACCTAAAGCCTTAAAACTGCTGAAAAAAAAAAAAAAACAGAGGCAAAATCTTTTGATCTTGGTCTGGGAAATAATTTTTTGGCTATGACACCAAAAGCACAGATAGTTAAAGCCAAAATAAACAAGTGACTTTGTATCAAACTAGAAAGCTAGTGCACAGCAAAGAAAATAATCAACAAAATGAAAAGGCAACCAACAGAATAGGGGAAATATTTGCAAACTATATATCTGATAGGGACTTAATATCTAAAATATATAAGGAATTCATGTGACTCAATAGTAATAAATAAATCAATCTATAAACAATGTGCAAAGAACCTGAATAGGTATTTCCTAAAAGAAGACATACAAATTGTCAACAGGCATAAAACATAAAGAAAGGAATTAAGCATACAAATTATTAAATGTACCTAAAAATTATTTTAATATTTGTGATGCACAATTTACTTTTGAACTTCATGTAATACATACAAAATAAGAACTTACAGAAAATGCATATAGCATATCCCAGGGTAGGTAAAGGCCTAAATATGCCTTATGTATCTTTGTAGAATTATCAGATTGTTGTAATTGTTTATTTTTTTCCTATAATTTGAGAGCTTCTAGTTATCATAGCACTTATTTTAATGGTGGACATGGAAATGATGCTCAAAAATTATTACCTCTCTTTAGCCTGGTGAATTGGTCAAAGCTGGGTCAAATATTCCTTTCCTTGGGAATTTAGAAATCAGGATAAAATCAAAGTCCTTTTTAGTGACAGAAGCCATATACTTTAAAATTTAGGAATTATCAAAGCTTGTTGTGATGAGCACTGGGTGTTATATGTAAGTGATGAATCACTAAATTCTACTCCTGAAACTAATATTGCACTATATGTTAACTAACTGGAATTTAAATAAAAACTTACAACAACAACAACAAAGTCTATGTTTCTCACTGTGTAGAGAAAGACTTTAATGTTGAAGAAAAACAAAAACAAAATGCAGACAGAGTGAGAGAAGATAATCCTACCAGCTTTTCGGTTTTGGTTTCTAATACTTGAATTTTCTGCAATTCCTGTAGTTGTGAAAAACTATTCTATGAGCCAATGTTATGTTCTTTCTCTGAAGCTACTTTGAGTTAGATTTTTGTCAACAGAAAATAAATAAAACTGTTCAAATTAGTGATTAAGAGGAATTAGCTTAAAATTTTTTTCTTTGAATTAACATGGAGTAAAATATATAAAACAATGCACTATACAATGTTAGAAAAAAAACATTCTAAAATTCTCAACTGTATTGCCAAAGATTTAGAAATAGTTATTCAAAAGATTATTACTTGAGTTGACTTTTAAAAATACTTACAGATGATTTGAAAACATAAAAGCAATCATTAACTAAAATTAAATTAGTATGAATGATAAGAAAAGACAAAATAAGCATGTATACAAAATCCACATTACATAGTTAATTATAACAATGGAAACAAGCACAAAAAATTCAAAATCCTAAAATAAGAATGACAATAAACTAAAAAAAAAAAAAAAACCCAGTATTTGTGTTATTACAAAGTCTGTGAGATCAAAAGTTGAATGTGTAAGAAATTTCAAACAACGATTTCATAAGAATAAAAAAATCAGAAATCTCACAAATTCCTGTTGATTATATCCCTAGCAGATAAACAAATTAGAGGTAAGCAAAGATGGCAACGTAGACAAAAAGATTTAAAAACAAAGTACACTCAATCAAAACTGTAGTTACAATTTGATAGCCAATAAAATTTGCAATGAAATTAAAAGAACTCAACCACTTTTGCAGAATAAAGTAGCATTCAAATATTTGAGAAAAAGCTATTCCGATTGAAGCCAAGTTTTGATTTTTACATTTACATAAGACTCTCAGGTTGAGGTTTCTCTATAGTATACCAAAATATTAAATATTAAGCTGACAACTCATAGAATTATTTTGTTTTAATAACTTATTGAAAAATTCAAATTAACTTGTAAAAATACAAACTAATCAAATGTGAGTGAAAAGAAATCTGAGATTAAAAAAAGAACGATGAAATTTAAACTAGTAATCAATATAGTAGGCTATAGAGCTGTGTGTAAACTTTAGGAAGATTAGCACTTCCAATTTATCATCCACCATAGGATACTCACAGAGCAGTAATTAGCAGTGAGCATTTCTTTGCTACTGGCTTTGGGTGACCTGTTTTGCACACAGTTTGATACATCTCTGTAGGGAATGAGCTATCTGAACTTTCTTTTTCTCTCCAAACTATCAGGCTTACCCTAGAAGAAAGATTTAAAGAAAATAACAATAGAAGATTTAGAAACATTTTATAAAGAGCATATGTGCCTGTTTTTTAAAAATGTACTAAAGTTAAATCAAAAATACTACTTTAGATTAGATTTTTCCTCTGTGTAAATGAAGAGATGTGGCCTTTTATAGTTTATATCTAATAAGTAGGGCTTAAGTATTCTCTTGATATAAGTAACTAAATAGTGTTTAATGAGACAGTTTCTACTTGCTTCATAATCATGCCAAGAATTTCAAGAGAAAATGACAAATAAGAACAATAATTGTTTGAGGTTTTTATATAAGCCAACATTGCTTATTTTAAATAAAGTTTCTTTTATGTATTGGATTCCATATCTTTATTTCTTAGTCTGTTTAGGTTGCTATAAAAAAATACCATAGACTGAGTGGCTTTTAAATAATAAACATTTCTCATAGTTCTGGAAAGTCTAAGATCAAGGTACCAACAAATTCCATGTCTGGTTAGGACTGCTTCCTGGTTCATTAACAGTCCACTCGCTGTGTCTTTACAGGCAGAAGGAGTGAGGGAACTCTCTAGGGTCTCTTTTATAAGGACACTAATCACATTTATGAGGGCTCCACCCTCATAACCTAATCACCTCCCAAAGTCCCACCTCCTAATACCATCACATTGGGATTTCAACATATGGATGTTGGGGAGACACCCCAAACACTCAGTCCATTACTCTGCATTATATCTCATGATACATCATAATTTGTCATGGATGTCTTATATTTTGGCAGTAATTTCCAATATATAAATATCTTTTCATTATGTCTAGCATGTCTGAAATTTATCGCTGGTTTTTAATTAAATTTCTATTTTTTAAAAATCTGTGAGATAACATGATTTGCTCTAGAAATTATGATAAATAATTTAAAAAATTCTCCCTATCTCTTATAAGTTTTATCTAAAAGTCAATATTAATAAAACAATTGCAAATGTATTTAAAATACTTTTATAAGACATGACAAATCCTGGAAAATAAGCACTGGTTAAGACATTGAAATAATTGGGAAATATGGACTGTATATCAAATGAAATGAAATATCAAATAATAATATATATCCTAAATGATATTCATTTAGGAATGTTGGCATATTTATTTACATGATAGCTTTGGCCTTGTCTAAACAAGAAAAGAAATAATAAAAATGCCTCATTGATGATGGCAATCTCAATAGTAAGTGTGGATTTCCAGATTGTCTTTTCGGGAACACAGGATGTCATTGGATGTGAAAGCAGTTTATAAAGGATTAGCAGACACAGTCACCAGCTCCCTAGAATCATAATCTCAATCACTATATAAATCAGTTATGAAGACAAAGTCCTTTACGATGACACTTGGGGGCATTAAATTTATCTTCAATAAATCTATTTTGATCAATTATGTGAAATCCTCAGGTTTTTAAACATCAGACACAGATGAGAAAAAACAGCATGCAAGATTTGAAATGCATGTGATGTAGTATGCATTTTAGTTTATCACTTGATTGGTATTTGCTCATTGGTATTTTCTTTTATCCCCCATTTTACTGATATATAATTGACATCCAGCACCATATAAGTTTAAAGTATACAGCATAATTATTTGACTTACATATAGTGTGTAAAATGGTTACTACAATAATTTTAGTTTAACATCCATCCTCTCATATAGATACAAAAAGAAAAAAAAAAGAAAAAAATGGTTTTTTTCCTTGTAATGTCAACTTTTACGATTTACTCTTAACTTTCAAATATACCATACAGCTGTGTTCATGATAGTCATCATGTTATATGTTACGTCCCTAGAATTTATTTGTAACTGGATTTTTGTACCTTTTGACCATTTTTATCCAATTCCCTCACCCCCTGCCTCTGCGAACCACAAATCTGATCTCTTTTTGAATGACTTTGTTTGTTTGTTTGTTTTGTGGGGGTTGTACATACAAGTGAGATCATAAAGTATTTCTCTTTCTCTGTCTGACTTATTTTACTTAGCATAATACCCTCCAGGTCCATGCACTTGTCATGAAGGACAGAATTTCCTTTTTTAATGGCTGAATAGTATTCGTGTGTGTGTATGTGTGTGTGTGTGTCCATTCTTTATTCTTCTACCCAGGGACATTTAATGTGTTTCCATATTTTGGCTGTTTTAACTAATGCTGCTATGAGTAGGTGGTGCATGCCTCTCTTCAATATGGTGTTTTCATTTCCTTTGGATATATTCCTACAAGAAGAATTACTGGATCATATAATAGTTCTGTTTTTAGTTTTTTGGGGAAATTCCATACTGTTTTCCATAGTAGTTACACCAATTTACAATCCCAACAATGACATACCAGGGTTCCATTTTCTGCATATCCATGCCAACATTTGTTATTTTTTGTCTTTTTAATAATACCCATTCTAATAGGTATGAAGTGATATCTTGTGGCTTTGGTTTGCCTTTGCCTTATGATTAGTGATGCTGAACACCTTTTCATGTATCTATTGTATTTCATATATATTTTTTTGAAAAATGTCTAATGAGGTCCTGGCCAATTTTTTGATTATTTGGATTTTTGCTTTTGAATTGTAGGAGTTATTTATATATTTGGATATTAACTGCTTATTAGATATATGGCTTGAAAATATTTTTTCCCATTTTGTAAGTTGCCTTTCCATTTTGTTCATAGTTTCTTTTGCTGTGCAGAAGCTTTTTAGTTTGATTTAGTTCGACTTGTTTTATTCATTTTTTGCTTGTGCTCTCATTATTGTATCTAAACAAAACAAGACCTATGTCTAAGAGCTTTTTTCCTTTTTTTTTTTTCCTGAGTTTTATAGTTTCTCATCTTATATTTGAGTCTTTTTTTTTTTTTTGAGTTAACTTTTCTGAATGGTATAAGATAGGGGTCTAGTTATATTGTTTTACATGTAAATATCCAATTTTCCCAGAACGATTTTTGAAGAGACTGCCTTTTCTTCATTCAGTATTCT
Organism: Phoca vitulina; assembly: GCF_004348235.1. Taxonomy (NCBI): domain Eukaryota; kingdom Metazoa; phylum Chordata; class Mammalia; order Carnivora; family Phocidae; genus Phoca; species Phoca vitulina. Next base: position 77,683,864 of record NW_022589711.1, on the reverse strand, counting down.
TGGTTCCCTTGTTGCATATTAGTTGATCATATATACATGGGTTTATACTGGGCTCTTATCTGTTCCATGTGTTTGTTTTTTATTCCAATACTGTTCTGTTTTAATTACTATAGTTTTATAATATAGCTTAAAATCAGGAACTGTGGTATCTCCTGTTCTATTCTTTCTCAGGAATACTTTGGCTATTTGAGGTCTTCATATAAATTTTATTATTTTCTACTTCTGTAAAAAAAATACCGTTGGAATTTCGGTGGGTACTACATTGAATCTATAGATAGCTTTGGGTAGCATGGACATTTTAACAATATACTTCCAATCAATGAACATGGATACATTTTAATTTATTTGTTTCACCTTCAGTTTATTTCATCAGTGTCTTGTAGTTTTCAGTATAGAGAACATTCACCTCCTTAGTTAAATTTAATCCTTAGTATTTTATTGGTTTTAATGGTATTGTAAATTACAGTGTTTTCTATTTCGTTTTCAGATAATTTGTTAGTATATAGAAACACTACTGATTTTTATTTGTTAATTTTGTATCCTGCAACTTTACTGAATTCATTTATTAGATCTAAGGGTTTTTGGTGGAGTCTTTAGAATTTCCTATATAAAATCATGCTGTCTACAAAGAGAGACTATTTTATTTCTTCTTTTCCAATTCTGATGTCTTTTATTTTGTTCTTGCCTGATTGTTCTAGCTAGAACCTCAAGCACTATATTGAATAGAAGGTGAGAGTGGGCACCCTTGTCTTGTTTCTGATTTTAGTGGAAAAGCGTTCAATCTTTCATTATTGAGAATGATATTAGTTGTGGGCTTGTCATATGTGGCCTCTATTTTATTAAGGTTCTTTTTTTTTTTTTTTAAGATTTTATTTATTTATTTGAGAGAGAGAGCACATGAGAGGGGGGAGGGTCAGAGGGAGAAGCAGACTCCCTGCCGAGCAGGGAGCCTGATGTGGGACTCGATCCAGGGACTCCAGGATCATGACCTGAGCTGAAGGCAGTCGCTTAACCAACTGAGCCACCCAGGTGCCCTATTGAGGTTCTTTATACCAAATTTGTTAAGAGATTTTTATCATGAACAGATGTTGAATTTTGTCAAATGCTTTTTCTGCATCTACTGAGATGATCATTTGATTTTTTTCATTTATTCTCTTAATGTAACATCACTTTTAGTTGTGTATGTTGAACCATTTTTTATGTAGGAATAGATCCCACTTGATCATGGCAAATGATCCTTTTAATGTACTGCTGAATCCAGTTTGCTAGTCTTTTATTGAGAATTTTTACATTTAAATTCATGAGGGATATTGGCCTGTGGTTTTCTTTTAATGTAGTTAAAGCCTTTCCTTTTCTGGCTTTGGTATCAGAGTAATGTTGGCCTCATAAAATGAGTTTGGGAGTGTTCCCTTGTTTTCAGTATTTCAGAGGAATTTGAAAAGGATTGTCCTTGGGGCGCCTGGGTGGCTCAGTCGGTTAAGTGGCTGCCTTTGGCTCAGGTCATGATCCTGGAGTCCTGGGATCAAGCCCCACTTCTGGTTCCCTGCTCAGCGGGGAGTCTGCTTCTCCCTCTAACCCTCCCCCCTCTTGTGCTCTCTCTCTCTCTCTCAAATAAATGAATAAAATCTTAAAAAAAAAAAAAAGAAAAGGATTGTCATTAATTTTTCTATAAATGTTTGGTAAAATTCACCAGTGAAGACATCTATCTGGGCATGGGCTTTTCTTCATTGGGAGATTGTTTTTTTTTAATGTTTGAAGTTTCTATTTAAATTTTAGTTAGTTAACATATAGTGTAATTTTCAGGAGTAGAATTTAGTGATGTGTCACATAAAACACCCAGTGTTCATCACAATAAGTGCCCTCCTTAATACCCATCACCCATTTAGCTCTTCCCCTATCTACCTCCCCTCCAGCAACCCTCAGTTTGTTCTCTTAAGAGTCTCTTATGGTTTGCTTCCCTCTCTTTTTTTTTTTTCTTTCCCCTATGTTAATCAGTTTTGTTTCTTAAATTCCACATATGAATGAAATCATATGGTATTTATCTTTCTCTGACTGGTGTCTTTCCCTTAGCATAATACACTCTAGTTCTATCCACTTGTCCTTGTAAGTGGCAAGATTTCATTCTTTATGATAGCTGAGTAATATTCCACTGTGTATGTGTGTGCGTGCACATGCATGCATGTGTGTATGTGTGCACAACACTTCTTTATCCATTCATTAGTTGATGGACATTTGGGTGCACTTTCCATAATTTGGTTATTGCTGATAATGCTGCTATAAACATCAGGGTGCATGTAAACCTTTGAATAAGTATTTTTGTATACTTTGGATAAATACCTACCGTGCAATTGCTGGATCATAAAGTAGTTCTATTTTTAACTTTTTGACTGTTTTCCAGAGTGGCTGCACCAGTTTGCATTCCCTCCAAAAGTGTAAGAGGGTTCCCCTTTCCTTGCATCCTTGCCAACATCTGTTGTTTGCTGTGCTGTTAATTTTAGCCATTCTGACAGGTGTGAGGTGATCTCATTATAGTTTTTATTTGTATTTCTCTGATGATGAGTGATGTTGAGCTTATTTTCATGTGTCTGTTTGTGATTTGGATGTCTTCTTTGGAAAGCTGTCTTCTGCCCATTTGTTAACTGGATTGTTTGTTTTGGGTGCTGAGTTTGATAAGTTCTTTATATATTTTGAATACTAACACTTTATTAGATATATCATTTGCAAATGTCTTCTCCCATTCCAAAGGATGCCTTTTAGTTTTGTTGATTGTTTCCTTTGTTATGCAGAAGCTTTTTATCTTGATGAAATCCCAATACTTCATTTTTGCTTTTGTTTCCCTTGCTTCCAGAGACATGTCTAGTAAGGTTGCTATGGCCAAGGTCAAAGAGGTTGCTGCCTGTGTTGTCCTCTAGGATTTTGATGGTTTTGTATCTCACATTTAGGTCTTTCATCCATTTTAAATTTATTTTTGTGTTTGGTGTAAAAAAATAGTCCAGTTTCATTTTTTTGCATGTTGCTATCAAGTTTTCCCAGCACCATTTGTTGAAGTCTTTTTTCCATTGGATATTCTTTCCTGCTTTGTCAAAGATTAGTTGACCATATAGTTGTGGGTCAATTTGTGTTTTCTATTCTGTTCCATTGATCCATGTGTCTGTTTTTGTGCCAGTACCATACTGTCTTGATGACTACAGCTTTGTAATATAGCTTGAAGTCCAGAATTGTGGGATTTTTGATTACTATTTCCTTACTAGGAATTGGTCTGTTCAGGTTTTATTTTTGTTTTTCATAATTCACTTTTGGTAGGTTGTATGTTTCTAAGAATTTTCCCGTTTTTATAAGCTGTCCAATTTGTTGGCATAGAATTGGTCATAAAAGCCTCTTGTGATTCTTTGCATTTCTTCAGTACCAGTTGAAATGTCCCCTTTTTACTTTATAATTTTGTTGATTTAAATCCTCTCACTTTTTTCCTTGGTTAATCTAGCTAAAGCTTTCTTGATTTTATTTATCTTTTCAAAGAATCAACTCAGTTTTGTTTATCTTTTCTATTATTTTCTTGTTTTCTATTTCATTTATTTCTGCTCTAATTTTTATTATTTTATTTCTTCTGCCAGCTTTGGCCTAAAAGTTTTTGTCCTTCTAGTTACTGGAGGTGCAGAGTTAGGTTGTTTATTAGATCTTCCCTGTTTCTTAATGTAGGCACTTATTGCTATAAACTCCTATAAGCTCTTAGAACTGCATTCACTACATTCCGTAAGTTTTGTGTAATTTGTTTTCATTTTTGTATTTCAAGATTTTTATTTCTCCATTTTAGTTTCTTCTTTGATCCATTGGTTTCCAGGACATTATTGTTTAATTTCCATGTATTCATGAGTTTTTGAGTTTTCCTCCTGTTATTGATTTCTAGTTTCATTCCATTTAGTGAGAGATTACAGCTGGTAGGATTTCAATTTTCTTAAATTTGCTGAGACTTGTTTCATCACCTAACATATGATCAATCCTAGAACATGTTCCTTGTGCACTTGAGAAAAATATATTTTTCTGTTGTTGAATAGAATATTCTGAATATGTCTGTTAGGCCCATTTTGGGTCATTTGTTCAAATCTTAGTTTCCTTATTTATCCTCTGTCTAGATGCAGTGTTCATTATTGAGGGTCACATACTTAAAATCCTCAAATACTATTGTATTGATGTTTATTTCTTTTATCTCTGTTAGCTTTGCTATTTATATTTAGGTGCTCCTATATTGTGTGCCTAAATACTTAAATTTGTTATATCATCTGGATATAACAGATGTAATGGATTACATCTGGATTATCCCATTATCATCACATAATGACCTTTTTTGTCGCTTTTTACTGTTTTTAGTTTAAAGCCCGCTTTTTGTCTGATATAAGTACAGCTACCCCTGCTTTTTTTTGTTACTATTTGCTTGAAATATCTTTTCTCATCATTTCACTCTCTGTGTGCGCCTTTAAGACTGAATTGAGTCTTTTATAGACAGCATATCATGAATTTTATACTTTTATCCATTCATTTTATACTTTTGGATTGGAGAATTTAATTTATTTACATTTAGTGTAGTTACTGATAGGTAAGGACTTACTATTGCCATTTTGATAATTTTTTGTGGATGTTTATAGAGCCAATTTTTTTCCCTTTCTTCTTATCCTACTCTGTGTGTGTGTGTGCATGTGCATGTGCGTTTTGATGTCTTTGTATCAGTATGCTTTGACTGCTCTATCATGTTATTTTGTGTAATTACTATAGGTTTTTCCCTTGTGGTTACCATAGGGCTTACATTCAAAAAATCTAAAAATTATAAAACCTTATTTTAAACTGATGACATCTTAATTTCAATAGCATCCCTAAACTTTACACTTTTACTTATTTTCCCCATCACATTTTGGGTTATTGATGTTACAGTTTACTTATTTTTACCTTGTGTAACCAATAACACATTGTTGTAATTAGGGTTTTTTTAGTACACTTTTTAACTTTTATTTACCTATTTATTTAAAAGTGTATTTATCATTACCAATGAATTTTATACTACCTGGTTATATTTTTATGATTTAATTAGTATCCTTTTACTGCCACTCAATGAACTCCCCTTAGCATGTCCTGTAAGGCAAGTATATGCACTCCCTCTGATTCAGTTTGTTTGGGTAGGCATAGGATTCTTGGTTGACAAGTTTTTTTCTTTCAATATTTTGATTATATAACTCCTTCTCTCCTGGCTTGATAAGTTTCTGTTGACAAATTTACTGAAGTCTGAATGAGGGTTCCTTTATATAGCTTCTCTTTTTTCTCTTGCTGCTTTCCAAATTATTCTTTGTTTTTCACTTTTGACAGTTTAATTATAATATATCTCAGTTTAGTTCTATTTGTGTTTAACCTATTTAGGGTCTTTAGAACTCACGGGGTTGTGTGTTCATTTCTCTCCCCAGGCTTGGGAAGTTTCAGCCATCACTGCTTTAAATGTACTTTCTTTTTCTTTGCTGTCTGGAATTTCCATAAAATATATATTGTTTTTATTGATTGTGTCCTATAATTCCCAAAGCTTTCTTCATTCTTTTTCATTCTCTTTTCTTTATAGACCTCTAACTGGATCATTTCAAATGTTCTGTCTTCTAGGTCAGTGATTATTTTAAAGATTTTATTTATTTATTTGACAGAGAATGAGAGAGAGAGCACAAGCAGAGGAAGTGGCAGGCAGAGGGAGAGGGAGAAGCAGGCTCCCTCCTGAGCAAGGATCCAGATGTGGGGCTTGATCCCCAGGCCCTGTGATCATGACTTGAGGACTGGTGGATTGGTTCCCCACCCAAATGATGCCATAGGATTGGCTCCATGGTTTCCTGGATTTTCTGATCATGTTTCCTAGGTGGTCAGGACTGGGTACTATATTCAGCGATGGGCAAGACCATGAATTAGCTCCCCTTCCCTGGCAGAGTAGCAGAATGGTTTCCAGGGCCTGCATTGCTCATTGTTTGGGAACATAATTAGGCAAGACTGTGCACTGCATTTCCTGGTGAGATGGAGCTACCTGTTTTGCTCTGCAGATGGCTTAAGCCATGGGCTGTACTCTTTGTTAAAGTGCCCCTGTATGCTAGGCTGTTGGATGGGTTACACAGATTCCAATGTGCTCTGGTTTGGTTCCCTTATGAAGTGATCTGAAGGCTGTATTTAACAATGGGTAGGACTGTGAATTAATTTCACTGCTTATGCCAGGCAGCAGACCTGCCTCCAAAGCTGATAAAGCTCTTTGCTTGTGGTCTTGTCTTGAGCCTACCCACTCCCCAGTTTCCTTGACTGAATTGGACCACTGGCTTTGCTCTGAGTGACTCACTCTATCTGCCAGAATCTCTGTTCCAATGTTGCTGGGCTATATAGCTTTCAGGTATTCCAGCCAGGTTTTCTGGTCAGGCGTGGCTGGGAGCTATACTTTAGCAGTGGGTAAGGTTTTGAATTACCTACCTGCCTAGGCAGGGACAGACCAGGCTCCAGGGCCTGGCTCTTTGTTTGAAGACCAAAATCAGACAGGCCTGTACCCTGTCAAGTTTCCTGGTCAGACACTGCCACTGTCTTGACTCTGCAGATGAGCAAAGATGGTGGTTAGAACTACCTGGGCATTGCAGGTAGGAACTCAGTCTGCCAAAATCTGAGTGCTGGTTATTGCAAGTCTCTATCTCTTTTCCTTCACAATTTGATTCCCAGTGGTTAGCCCTGCAGATTCTCATACAGTTCTTATGGGATCAGACTGGATTAGAGCCTCCGAAGAAGTGACCCATAACACTGGGGGAGTTGAATGTCCACCTTAGCCTCTCTTTTCCCACTGGAGTACCTTAGGCTCAGGGGAGACCAGTCAGTGTGGTGCTGCACCAGCCTGGGGGTAGGGCAATTTTGTCAGCATGTAGCCACTCCACTTACCCATTTAATGTGATCTGTCTTGGTCTCTGTGGTACTAAAGACTGCCTCAGTCTTACCCCTGTGTTCTGGGATTTTCTCAGTTGTGCCTTGTCCATAAATGATTGTTAGTTTTTCTTGTGAGGAAAAGCAAAGTGAGGAATAACCTACGTTGTCATCTTGGTAACATTACTCCTCTAGTATTTTCATTTATTGGTGCTTCTCTCTGTTACTGGACAATAAACATTAAACTATTATTTGCATTAATTTGTCATGGTGCATCTAAGTTAGAGGGGTATTTTCATGTTTTTTTCTTTGGGCTCAAAGTCTTCTATACATTGGTTTTTATAATGTAAGTATTTTATTTATCCTTATATATGGTATACTGCCTGACTGCTATCTGAAAAGCATATGAAATAATATATCTCATCAAAAAGAGCAAATATTTCAAGACCATGCTTGAGTTCTTCAGTCAGTTTTGATTTTCAGTTATTTTAGTAGATTTTCATACACACACTCAAAGATCTCTTTCAGAAGTACCTTGAAATAAGTGATGGTAAAGGTAGCTCCTTGAAAGTATCAAGGCCCTTCTTTTAAGATACAAATATGCCTGAGAGCCTAGAAGGGACACTTATGCAAGTGTATTATATAAATTGCAAAATTGACTTACTCTATGCTCGTCCATGAGTTTTGTAAATCAGGTAGAGTGAAGTGTGGGGGAAAAGGCACTTTAATAATTCTCTACTTTCTAGTCCTTCCCCTTTAGCTCCTGGAGGAAATGGTAACTCCTTTTTGGTGTTTAACATACAAAAAAAGAACAATAGCAAAACAAAATATATATACACATATATATTGGATTTCTAACTTGTGAACCAATCCAGCACAGATAATTCTGAAAGCATGTACAGTAATCAAAAAGAAAACCTGGTGAGCTTGCTTTAACTCTTTTATTCACTCCCTCATTTAAAGTCATGAAGCTTCTAAAAGGTCAGAAACTGTTTTGTTTTGTTTTGTTTTAATTTTATTATGTTATGTTAGTCACCATACAATACATCATTAGTTTTTGATGTGGTGATCCACGATCCATTGTTTCCATGTAACACCCAGAAACTGGTTTTTAATGGATAGCCAAGTCGCATTGGAAAGTAGGGCAGGAAGACTTATACTGTGCAAATTTTTAGAGGGATAGGCAATGGGTCTCCAGAGGAGTGTCAGCTGCTTGAGATTAGGATCAAATATTTGTGTGCAAGATAATTTCACTTGATTTTGGGTGCGAGAGGGGATAGTATAGTGTTAGCTGGCATTGCAACAGCATCTTCGTGCTGTAGGTGCATATCATAGTGCCTCCCTTTGACTGTGGTATTTCTCAATAACTTCATAAAGTAATTTTTAAGCAAGTTATACATATTTTAAAGTTGAAAACTGAATTACTAAAAAGAATGATTTTTTTTTTTTTCAAAAAAGCTTCTAAAGTAAAATTCCAAATATACACTAAATCAACATCAACAAAATTTGGACAAATGATAGAATGACCGAGAACTTTTTTTTTTTAACTTCTAAATTAAAATAGCTAGATGCAGTAGAACATGTTCTGAACAGCAAGTCTTAGGTTTACTACTGGAAGCACTCAAAGTATAAAAAACTCTATTATTATCTCTTTACAAAAAGTCTAAACTTAGAATCATGTATCATTTTTGGTTTATTATCAATCACAGTGTCATCTCTTACTCTCTTATCCCACCATCCCTCCACCCTCCAGTGGTTCAACCAGCTTAGCTTCATACAGGCAGAGTTACACACAGCATCCCCAGATTGCATGAAATTAACTAGGACATTCTGAACTGAGGTTGCCAGCCAGAATGGAGCTAAATTCTAATGACTCATCACAGTGCAGCTTTTTTGGAAAAGAAGGCTTTGTTCCCCCAAAACAAGAGTGTTTTTCAAGAACTCTTACTAAACCTATTGTTATTTCTCGGTAGTTCTTTCCAATCTGCCTTCAATGTATAACATATATGTGTATTTATTTTTCCATGCTAAATATTATGGTGATAGACACATTGTTTTTACTCTCTCTCTCTTTTTTTTTTACCTCATGTTATTAAATACTTCTTAAAAGCTTGATTTTAATGGCATTTTAGTCAGCCTGAGCTGCCATAACAAAATATCTCAGATTGGGTAGCTCAAATAATAGATAACTATCCTCTCAGTCTGGACACTGGGATTCCAAGATCAGGGTACCAGCAGAGCTGATTTCTGGTAAGGCTTATCTTCTTGGTTTTCAGATACCTACTTTCTTGTGATCAGGAGAGGCTGGGTTTTGAACTACAATGTGGACTTCTGGGTGGATTCTGATGAATTGAAGACCTTGAACTTCCTTTGAGCTTCTCTTGTGGGCAGAAGTAGCAGAATCCTCCCCAATCAAGGGATTAGCTAAATATTGCCTATTATCCCCCTAAGGATCTCACCTGACAGTGGCTTTTTAGGTGAATGCCAGTTCTCAATTCCTACATCTATTGCTTTTCCCTGCCTTAGACTTACAACTAGATGCAGCAGACCACAAAAAAAAAAAAAAAAAAAGGATGACTACAAAACCTAATCTGACAGGATGTACCAGACACAACAAAGAATTACAAAATTTTATCAAGCTATATTGACACAAACCTGATGAATTTAGGTGAGAATAAATCTAAGAGTGCTGTACAAGGGATGAAAAAGATGTATTGTTAGACCTGGCTGAAATTATTGATAAGGGTACACTGACCCAAAAGACCCTGAACAATATTGAATTAACAATAATGAATGCATTATTTTGAATATATAAAAGTAGCTCTAACACTTTACTCATTTGCTTGAATAAAATCTGGCCTCAAAAGTGGCCTGCATTAAATGAAGTTGAGATTTCAGAACATACTTTTTATCCTCTGAAGTGAAAATCTAATGGTTTAAGGAGATGAGTGAACTTATAAATTTATTATGTAGGATCTCCCTATCCCTTAACTCTGTCACCTGGGACTGTCCAGAGGATGTGTCCTCCACCAATACCTTGAGCAATATAGTTCTTTGAAAAACATCAACATCATGAAAAAAAACTCTGTATTTATTTGCTGTTATCTGCAAGCCAAAGATTACAGTTGACGATACTGTCATTGCAGTGAGTTCTCAGACCTAAGTGCGATGTTAGGATCCCAGGGCTGAAGATACTGCTTAATGATCAGAAGGTGTGTAAGCATGGTCATCATAAGGGGCAACAGGGTTTGCAGTAATCAGAATATTTTGACACAGATCTTTGGTAGGGACTAATTGATTATAGGGACACTAGGCTTGAGATACATAAGTATTTCCTTAAAATCAAGTGGGAAAGCCTCACAATTTACTCAATTCACAGACTTGAGCCAATTCACAGAACTAGACTATGAACTTTGAATCTAATAAATTGTTTGTTCTATTCCGAGTATATGACTTCTAGGTGTGCATCAATACCACCTGCTTTAATTAACACCTTTCCAGACAACAGGATTAGCTGAGAGGAAATTGAGGGCAAGCAGCCATCTTTAAGGATGTTTCACATATCACATCTTCTCATATTCCATTGGCCTGAAATACTATCATGGCAATATGTCACTGCTCAGGAAATTGAGGATGTAATCTGTAGCTGAGAAGCTATATGCCTATTCAAACTTCAAGAATTCTATTACTAAAAACAAAAAAGGAAAATGAGTAATGAATGAAATGAAATGAATGAAAAATAGTATCTGTTAAATCTTTTTAAAAATCTTTTTAAAAATATTTATTTATTTGAGAGAGAGAGAGAGAAAATGACAGCTGGGGGAGTTGTAGAGGGAGAGGGGATGAGAGACTCTCAAGCAGACTCCACAATGAACATAAATCTGAGACAGGGCTCAATTTCACAACCCTGAGACTGTGACCTGAACCAAAACCAAGAGTTGGATGCCTAACCAACTCAGCCACCCGGGTGCCCTTCTGTTAAATCTTTAATAGTGCTACCCTTCCTTTTCATTTTACTTCTTTATTTTTTTATTTACATTAACGTAGCTTAACAACTTTCTTTGTAGAATACTACTAATCACTGCCTACTTGATATAACAAATATATTCAGAATCCTGAATCATAAATCTTGAATAATACAGATTCTTTGCAAACACATTAGGCAAAGGCTATGATGAATTTTTGGAGATAAAGTATATCTCAGTAAATATCAAAGTTGAACTTATAGTACCAGTTTTTCTAATCACAATGATAGATAATAGAAATCACTAACAAGAGATAATTGAACACTTCTCCAAAAATTAAATGGCAGATTACGCCGGTGCTGCTGAAGGGCCCTGGAATGGGAGGCCACTAGAGGCTTTAGCAGTGGCATCCAGGGCCTGGGTAGGGGCTGCAGCTGAGGCTGTAGAGCTCACAGAGGCCAGGCCGAGGACAAGGAGTAGATCCCCATCACCAAGCTGGGACACCTGGTTAAGAACATGAAGATCAAGTCCCTGGAGGAGATCTATTTCTTCTCTCTGCCTCTCAAGGAATCTGAGATCATTGACTTTTTCCTGGGGATATCCCTCAAGGATAAAGTTTTGAAAGTTCTACTTATGCAAAAGCAGACCCAGGCTGGCATTTGTTGCCATCAGAGATGACAATGGACACATTGGTCTGGGTGTTAAGTGTCCCAGGGAGGTAGCCACTGCCATCCCTGGGGCCATTATCCTGGCCAAGCTTTCCATCACCCTGTGCAGCGAGGCTACTGTGGTAACAAGATCCCTTGCAAGGTGACCCGCCACTGTGGTTCTGTGTTGGTGCACCTCATCCTTGCCCCAGAGGCACTGGCATTGTCCAAGAAGCTACCGATGATGGACAGTATTGACAACTGCTACATTTCAGCCAAGGGCTATACTGCCACCCTGGGCAATTACACCAAGGCCACTTTTGATGCCATTTCCAAGACTTACAGCTATCTCATCCCTCACCTCTGGAAGGAGATTGTGTTCACCAAGGGCCCGCATCAGGAATTCACTGGCCATCTTGTAAAGACCCACACCAGAGTTTCTGTGCAGAGGACTCAGGCTCCAACTCTGGCCACCACATAGTTTTATACAAGAAAAATAAAGTAAAGCCTATTTAAAAAAAATAGATAATTGAACAAAATGATGTTTTTGAATTAAATATCATACTTTAATTCATGGTTCTGAATAAATAATTGTGAAAATTTAAAAATATGATAATGATCCAAAAACACACATGGGATGAAGCTAATGCAGAAGTACAAAATTATGAAAACAAAGAATTAAGTGTTCAGGATAAGAACTTAAGAGAAAACAGCAAAATAAAAAAGATCAGTATAAACTTTGGTGTTCTATTATAAAGCATTTCCTTCAGCATGCTGTTATTTCAGTCAACTTCTAAAAACAAAATAAAAGCTATTCAATTTGTTATTCTAACATGTATTTCAAAATTCAATACATTTCTAATATACATTTCAAAATTTTCTAAAATGTATTTCAAAATTCACATGCCCAAACTTGAGCTCTAGCCTTGTCATCATCATTTCAATAAAAGTTAACTCGAGGCTTCTAATCACTCATGACAAATATTTGGGCAGCCAACTTGATTTCTCTTTTCCATCTCCTCTATCACTGATCCATAGACAACATTTTTTCTCTGACTTCAGAATAAGTCTGAAATCTGACCACTTATCAATACTTCCACAGTACTATAATGGAACAAATTACCCATATGATTAATACCATGAATGATTCAAATGAATATGCTGAATGTGAGAATATGAAAGCAGAACAGTACACACGGTACAATTCTATTTATAAGATGTCCTGAAACTAGTCTATGGTTTAAAAAAAAAAAAAAGGTTTTCTCTGGCTGGGATATTGACTGAGAAGGGATATGACAGAAATTTCTAATGGGAATTTTCTATTGGAAATTTTTCTAATGGAATTTTTCTATTGATAGGTATATAGCTTAGTCAGGTATATGCATTATTAAAAATTCATTGAATTTTACTATTAAAATGTGTTCACTCACTAAATGCAAATTTTACATAACACAATGGGAACAAGTATTTAATTTCTAAGTTTGCTTTTCACATCAGTATGGGTAAAAAATCCTAAAACTATTTGTTATGCTAGGCTTAAACAAATGAATAAATGTAGTGAGGATAATAAAAGTTATATTTCTCAATGTGGTGCAAGGAGTTAAAGATATGGAAAGTTAAAATGCTAGAATGAAACTTGGGTTGTTGCATTGAATTGGAGATATCAGTATAGATATACACACACACACACACACACATACATATATATGTTATATCCGCACATACATATCCGCACATAAACACATATATCTCCTCCTATATCTGTTTATGCAAAAGACCTAAAAGCAATGCTACACCAGTGACAATGAGCATATGTAGCATCCAGCTCTTGGTTTCTAAATAAAATTCTCCACTAAATAAACCAAGGGAAATAGTTGGTTTCAGGGTGTGGCTGGAAAAGTAGAAGATAAACCTAGTACTTATTTTGACACTGGAAAGTAAAGAAGTAATTAAAGAATTATAGGACCATGTCAAAAGGACACACAAAACTTAAAGAGGCTTCCACTGGCCAAATGTGGGACAAGTCAAGCATCAAAATAAATAAAAATAATCCATTGAATGAAATGAAAATTCATAAAATCATACTGATATGTTAAATATCACAAAAAAAGCTCTTTATTAGAATGGAGGCTGAAGAATGTAGTAGGAATGTTGAAACTGGAAAATCATCAATGGATGTTAAACTATTCATTGAAATTTTGATAAGAGAATATTGAAGTATTTTCATAGTTTTTCCCAAGAAATGTTAATTAGAAAAAGAAAAATAGTATTTACAGAGAAACCTGACAGGTACAACTTCCAGTGATTAATATTTAATATCACCAATACTGCAAAATCTTGTGCTTTCTGAAATAATGCACTGAAGAGGACATTATATTATTTAAGTGATAATCCCACCCCATATACATAACCTAAATAGAGTCATGGAGAAACATCAGAAGTACACAAAGTAAGGGGCATTCTACTAAAATAACCTACATTCTTAAAAAACATATATTTTTAAAGATTTGATTTATTCACTTATTTGAGAGAGAGAGAGTGCACCTGAGTGGGGGGAGGAGAGAGGGAGAGGGACAAGCAGACTCTGTGCTGAGTGTGGAGCCTGATGTGGGGCTCAACCTCATGACCCAGAGATCATGACCTGAGCTGAAATCAAGAGTCAGATGCATAACAGGCTGAGCCACCCAGGCGCCCCTTAAAAAATATTAAGAGAGAATGACAAACATTTATCAAAGTTCTCCAATGTAGTCTTGTGCCCCCCAGTTTTCCCTAATATCTCCTGTTCTGGACTACAAAAGGGGGGTTCAATAACTTCAATTAGATAAACAATACGGCATATCCACTCTGACACAAACATATATAAGTGCCACCTAATAGAATATATTACCCAGTTTAGCTGATAAAGACATTGATATCTAACAAGTTCCTTGAAAGTATTTCAGGTGAATAATTAAAAAAAAATCAATCTTTACTGGGTAATACTTAAAGCAACAAAGGTATACACCAAAGAACATTTAGTATTTATTCATTTCTCCTACTTCTTTATTCAATTTCACTCATTTAATAATAGTTAAGCAGATGTGCTTCCTTAATCTTGGAAATCTTGCAGGCATATTCAGGAGTAATCTTTTTGTTAGTTTTAAAATTTATTAATATGTTTTGGTAGTTAATGCCACAGTATTGAATACATCATGGTGACTACAATAAAACCACAATGGAAACCTGCTGTTCTTCAGGGAACATGATGTGGTTTTACTGTGGCTTGGTAACAAGTGACAAAGAATAAACAAATTTGAAATAAATCAATCACCAGTAACATTTTTTTTTTCACTTGACTGAGCTTTTGTCAATGTCACAAAATTGCAGAACATTGGAGACTTGGACTGCATAAAGCTGTAAGCATTCAGTTCCTCTTTTGTGATTTTTTTTCCCACCTCATTTTGTTGTATTTAAATGGGCTTTGTTTCAGTTTCTAGCTGGTGGGTATCCTACAGGAGTGAAATTCTGATACGATGTTTTCAAAAGACTTAAAACAACTTCAGTGATTATTTAGGCTTAGCAGCTTGTGAGATAATAAGTTGAAGTTTATCACTGCCAGCATTTCAAATGAGTGAAGATCATTTAGGAGTGAAGAGGTCAGTAATTCAGAATGTTCTATTTCAGTTGGAGAAGAAAAGTAGATAGCAAAGGGAGTCCCTGTAGGCTCTGTCATCAGGCACAAAGCACAGGATGGAAATTAGGAAGGTTGCAAATCTAAGAAGCAGTAGCATTTCCAAGAAGAGAGAAATAAAATAGAAATAAGATGTTGGTAGAAAGGATACCATTTAGGGGTACCCAGGAGAAATCATCCTGGAGTTTTGAGTGATGATCCTTTCATGAACTGCAGGAGGTTGAGTAATACACCTTCATTTGCCATTGTAACCATAACCATAATTACTAGCCTACCTGCATTTCTCATTCCAATGAGAGAAAAGAAGTTTAAATTATTTTTGGTAGTTATTTTCCTAAATGTTCCAAGGTAATCAAAGAATCTGTATCAGTGATTCTTTCTGTAATAGGCCAGAATAAGTATTCCATTTTGAATGCATATATTAAAGTTTGCTAATTTAATTTTGTTTTTGGCAAGAAAAGTTGAGAAAGTCCTTCCTGAGAAAATGGCAATTCAATACCAACTGGTAGTATTTCCTCCCTGTCTTCTCCCATGCTATCAAGATCATTTGAAGATAAAACAAGGGTTTACCACTAATTTGGGAATTAATAAAAGCACTGTCTCAAAGATGTTCTTAGGATAGGGGAAAAAAAAGGAGAGAGAGACACAAAGAGAAATAATTATGAGTTGGAGAAACATCAGCCAATGTATTATATTTTATGCTTTAAATTATCTTAAGTAGTTTTGATTTGTCTGTTCAACACTTAAATATAGTCCTATCAAATTATTTTATTATCCATAACTTCTTCCAACTAAGAATAGGTAACTTTCGCATGAATTAGCATTTTACAACATATATACACTCAAGAGTAACATTAATCAGACTCATCATTAAAATAATATATGTATTATTTCCTTTGAATTGTTTGGTTTTAAAGATTGTATTTGTCGTAGATGTAGAATCATAATTTGTACGGGTAACCTCCACACAGTTCCTGTATGTCCACCTGAAATAATTATTGATTTCATAATACATTTTCTGTAAAGACAAAGCCACATTTCAGTTAACACAAGTCATTCTGGGTTTTAGAAAACAGATCTGGGGAAATTCTCTCATGATCACCTTATTTTCTTTCTGATTACTATGGATAAAAGACTAACAGTGAAGAGTTTTAATTGAAGAATCATTGGAGAAGGGTATAGCAATAGTCATTAGAAGTACCTAAGAAGATAGGGTGAGATAACCTGAGTTAAACTATAACATACATTTATGCCAATTTGCTAGGCTCTGGAGGATTTGAAAATCAATGACTTTTATTTATTAAAGGCACTAGGTGAGCACTGTGAATTGTGTAAGACTGTTGAATCACAGACCTGTACCTCTGAAACAAATAATACATTATATGTTAAAAAAAAAAAAAAAGCAGAAGAAGAAGATAGCAGGAAGGGAAAAATGAAGGGGGTGGAAATCGGAGGGGGAGACGAACCATGAGAGACTATGGACTCTGAGAAACAAACTGAGGGTTCTAGAGGGGAGGTGGGTGGGGGGATTGGTTAGCCTGGTGATGGGTATTAAAGAGGGCACATACTGAATGGAGCACTGGGTGTTATACGCAAACAATGAATCACTACATCACAAACTAATGATGTAATGTATGGTGATTAACATAACATAATAAAATAAATCACTGATCTGTAAAAAAAAAAGGCACTAGGAAATCTATGATTATTCTGCAAATAGGTCATGATAACTCTGGTATAAATACAGGCATAATAGTTTGTATTTTCATGGATTAACCCCTCCGAAAAAAATTTTATGGTATTTGTCTGATTTATCTCACTTAGCATATTGCCTGAGCATATTCTATGTTCACAAATGGCAGGATTTCCTTTCTTGTATTTGAGTAATATCCCATTGTATATGTTTACCACTACTTTTTTATCCATTCCTCCACTGACAGACATTTAGGTTGTTTGGTTATTGTGAATAATGCTGCAGTGAACATGGAAGTGCAGATCTCTCTTTGAACTCTTCATTTCCCTTGCATATATACCTGGAAATGGAATTGCTAGTTCATACAATTCAATAATAAAAAGTTAAGAATTTTACAATCTAAAAAACTTGATTATTTAAAATAGTAGAGATATGGAAAGGAATATACATATACATTTTCACCATTGTGTTCAGAGGAAAACTTCAGGTTATGTAAAGAAAAAATATGGCTTTCTTCTAAACACAGGAATATACATATACACACTCATGTGTCTGTGTATATTTGTGTGTGTGTATATTTATTTACCTTTCAACCTGAATATATGCGTGGACACATGAGTATATATACACCTGAGTGTATATATTGTACATGCATATATAAATGTTATTTTTAATTTAAATATTTGATTTGTAATGTATCTTAGAGATTTTTATCTAAATTCTGAAATAGTAGTTTGCTATTTGCATATATGGTATGTTAGTATTAGGGATCACAGCTAAACTAATAGACAAATCATTTAATGAAGTGTTCAATTAATCAGTCCTAATTACTTCCAATTAACACTAATGAAATTAGGGTTATATAAAGAAGAAATATTATACAGTAATAAGTGTTAATATGAATGGCTGAGTACTTAATGTTTCACATTTTTTATATAAATGTTTTGCTAAACTGGGCACAGTAAAACATAAACCATCTTTTTCTTTACTATGATCATTGTGGGAAAAAAAAGAAATTTTTAAAATTTTGTCTTTTAGAAAAAGTTGTTTATTGTATCTTTGTATACCTACATAGAGATAGCTGTGTAAATGTTACTTCTATACCTATCATCTTCACATCACTTTGAGCCACATTTTATTTATTTTTTTAAATTTTTTATTGTTCTGTTAATCACCATACATTACATCATTAGTTTTTGATGTAGTGTTCCATGATTCATTGTTTGCGTATAACACCCAGTGCTCCATGCAGTACGTGCCCTCCTTAATACCCATCACCAGGCTAACCCATCCCCTCACCTCCCTCCCCTCTAGAACCCTCAGTTTATTTTCAGAGTCCATCGTCTCTCATGGTTCATCTCCCCCTCCGATTTCCCCCCCTTCATTCTTCCCCTCCTGCTATCTTCTTCTTCTTCTTCTTCTTTTTTTTTTTTTTTTAACATATATTGTATTATTTGTTTCAGAGGTACAGATCTGTGATTCAACAGTCTTCCACAATTCACAGCGCTCACCATAGCACGTACCCTCCCCAACTTTGAGCCACATTTTAATCAGGCCATTGCTGCAGGAACCAGCAATTTGCGTGAATGCACTGGTCATTTTTCTCAGTCCACATTGTATCTCTTGCTTAATTTTCCCCAGTATTTGTCTGCCATTACTACAGGCTTTACTTATAAGATTTGCTCAGCCATTCTAGTTCATGCACAAACTTGGAAAGGTAAAGTAGTTCATAGCTCCTGGAAGAACCCTTGATGATTTGAAAATAGAAGTCTGTGGATGAATACTTTTCCGTTTCTGTTAAAAATCCTGAGGCTCAGTTGGTACAGCCACTTAAGGTACTTCCAGGGGATTCATGTCCTTCAGGTTTCAACCAGAGAAGTAGAATCATTAGGAAATAGATGGATGAGTGGATGGATGGATGGATAGATAGATTTTTAGCAAGGAGTTGGCCTATGCAATTGAAGGAGGCTTGCTAGGCAATTCCAAAATCCATAGGCAGGCCATCAGGAAGGGCAAGCTGGAACTTCCCAGTCAGGAGCTGAACTGCTGCCCATAGATGAAATTTCTTCTTCAAGGAAGGCTCAGCTCTGTTCTTAAGGCCTTTCAACTGACTGAATCAAGCCCACCCAGATTATCTAATACCCCTTACTTAGAGTCAAGGGATTACTTAAAGTCAATTTTTATCATGGGGCACCTGAGTGACTCAGTCAGTTAAGCATCCGACTCTTGATTTGGGCTCAGGTTGTGATCTCAGGGTCATGGAATCCAGCCCGAAGTCAGGCTCCACACTCAGTGGGGAGTCTGCTTGAGATGCCCTCTCTTCCTCTCCCTCTGCTCCCCGCTCACCACACTTGTGCGCACTCTCTCTCTCTCTAAAAAATAAATAAATAAATAAAAATTCAACTTTTTAAAGATTTATTTATTTGGGGAGAGAGTAGAAGGGGGAGGGTCAGATGGAGAGAGAATCTTAAGCAGACTTCATGGTGAGTATGGAGCCTGGCACAGGGCTCAATCCCATGACCCTGAGATCATGACCTGAGCTGAAACCTTGAGTTGGACATTTAAACAACAGTATCACCCTGGTGCCTCCCCCGCCAAAAAAAATTCCATTTTAATCACACCTACAAAATATCTTCACAGCAAAAATTAAAATGATGTATGATTAAATAACTTAGGACTGTGGTCTGGCCAAGTCAGCATATCAAATAGCCCATCATAGGGTTTGAGCCTTATTTGTCCAAAATAGAAACCAGCACAATAACACATCCTTGGTTTGACTTTACTGTTTTACTCCTCCCTGACACCCTTGTCCTTGTCCCAAGGAGAACATCTTCACATAAACTACCTGCATGCTAACCCTTATTGTAAGCTCTATTTTGGAAGATAGACAATTTATATGAGATAATTGGTATCATAGTGGCCTTAGAAAGCAGACACTCAATATGGCATTCTGGTGAGATATCACCCACAGGACAGATAGCAATAAGGACTCCATTGATGTTAACAGTAGAGGTAATAATAACCCCTGGAAGGCAGAAGAATTATCATTACTAAGAACTTCACTGGTGGAACATTTTGATGAGATGTGTATTAATTTCTTGTGGCTGTCGTAACAAATTACCACAAACAAGGTTATTCTTTATTCTCTCACAGTTCAGAGGCCAGGAGTCTGAAAACAGGAGTGGCAAGACTATGCTTCCTCCAGGGGCTTTAAGGGAGAATCTGTCTCATGTCTCTCTTCTAGATTCTGGTGGCTACTTCCAGAATGCAACAAGGTAGACTGTGAAACTTTGGCTTATACTGTAGGGATTATACTTGAACATTTTGGGACAGTGGACATTGTAAGGACTTGGGTTGATGGCTTGAGATTAATTTTAGTAGTCCTAAAAGAAAATGATAGGCTCACTTTAGCAAACTATCAATGGCACATTATGAATGTCAGAATAACATCATGGGAACATTTTAAGAAACTTGTTACCTACAACTGCAAGGCAGACTATGCTGAAAAATCAGGGTGAAATTTAATTTTAGTGGTGACAGAGTTTCAAAGGACACCAAATGCACATCTTTAGAGATCTATGCCAAAATCGGGACCCAGATAGGGATAGAGTAGAGTGCTGGTATATATGATAGTGAAATTTGTGTCAACATAGCTGAGAATCTTGAACTCCCGGTATTTCCACCCAAGGGAAACAGCTCCTTCCTTGTTATGAGATAACAGTTTTCTCTTACCTGGAAACCATGCAGAAATCCCACTTGAGGCAATTGTCACAAAGATGCTCTATGTCTGCCTCAACATTTCAATTTCTAGGCTTATCTTCATTTTGTCTTAAAACCAATACACAGACTAAGGTTGCTACAAAGATTAATTTGGGAACAACTTCAACTTTATTAGGTTCCCAGGAAAGGCTCAAAAGAAACATTTCTTCTAGATAATAATAAATGTATTGGTAAGAATACATGAGAATATTTAAGAAGCTCAAGGAGGCTAGAGTTGACAGTAGAAACTGATTTACCTTGGTGTTCCAATTACCATGGTATTGCCATGGAAATAGTTTATTGTGTACTGGTGGTATGATAGTATTCTCAAAAACCAGAGGCTAAGACTGGCACTCCATGGTAAGAGGCAAGATGGAAATTACCAAAATAGATTCTAAGTTAGAGTGGTAACCAGTCCTGACCTGTATGTTTCCAGAAGTGAATGAGCAACTAGTTTATTTAGTCTATCACAAGACACATCAACCTACTATGCTATCATAGAAAAATCTGGTAAAGATACTATTTCAGTCAATGGTAGCTGAGTTGATAAAATTATAATCTGTAAAAATTGACCATAAATTGCTATTCAATTTGAAATTGTTTACTGACTCTGTGTGTGTATGTGTTTGTGTATATATATATATTTTATTTTTCATGCTGAAGGTTGTAGGGATGAGACCAGATATAGAGAGGTATTCTGGCAAACTAATATGTAATACAATTCTGAAGACTTTGTACATTTTGCACTTTGTATGATTTCTGAAGACTAGAGTGACTTATTCTATATCTCTTCTCACAGTTCCCCAAGGAGTTGGCTGACATCTGTAACTGAACCCATAAATCTTCTGTGGGTTTAGCTGCTGGCTTTTTAAGGAAAAAAAATTGCTGATAGAGGAATTTATTTGCTCAAAATTTACAAGTAAAGAAATCAAACATTTCAATGCTTTAACTTTGTAAATTTAGAGGAGGATTATTGCTGATAAAAGTATCTTTTCCTAAATTTATAATGTATCTTAATCGGGTTTTCAGTTCTTCCTCAAAAATGTGAGGCACATTCAAAGAAAAAAAGTCTAACTATAATTTCCTGAAAAAATTTCCTATGAATGGATGCAATTATGCATACTTTAATGAAAATTACCTAGGCTTTCAGTAAACACTGACAATTTTCATATTTGAAAACAATCTATATTGCATGGCATGTTAATTTTCATCATTAATGAGAAGAGTATTATACTCTAATTAATTTTGTAATTAAAAGAATGGTATTTAAAATGTCAAATAATCTAAAAACATGAAATGCAGATTTTAAACAGAATATATTATCATAATGCAAGTCATTATTAACATAAATTAAGTGGATTTTTTGATGTTTATTTAAAGTAGGTGCTTTAGTTGTTGAAAAGAATATTCTCTATAGGGATAGACAGGATTTTATGAAATGGTTCAGGAAAATCAAAGGTAAGGGCATTAATGTTTTCTCCTAAGAGATATGCCTCTCAGGATTATACTAGTTGCTTATTCTGAGTAGGTTTATGACTTGCTCCTATGATTCTGGGCTCTTCTAGTCTACAGGTCTTAGTGACCAAGGGATGATGCCATAAGAGCACACTGATAACTGCCCCATTGCAGCCAGTGCTCCTCACTGGGTCATTGGAAACAGGGTAAAATCTATATGTGGTGACTGACGGTGACTATGAAAAAGAAAGAGGATTGGTTTATCCAATAAAGACCTAAATGAAATTTATAATTATGACACATTTGGAATACTTCATAGTATCCCTATGCTTAGAGGCAATGATTATCAGGAGGCAGAAGGCATCCCTCACCTAACACAGGCAGGGCCACCAAAGTTTTGTATGTTATCCTTATGTAAGAAAAACATTATCTTCCTTCTCATTATAATATTACATAGGGTTTGATAGTAAGAATGAGAAAGAAAATGTGCAGTGCCATCAGTTAGTGATTCTGGACTCTGACAGCAATGGCTTCATGATATTATCTCCTGGACTCAGTAGCAAATTGCAGTCTTGTGTTTCTCTCACTGGAAAGGGAATGGATCAATATTTTTGTTGGTTTGAAGAAAAGTTGCAATGCTCAATGAAACAATTTTCTGGGTTTGGATGTATTAAGAGATAGTTTGAATGCACGGTGGCCCCAGGGTGCAACCTAGGGCAACTTCTTTTTCTTTTTTCTTTTCTTTTTTAAAAACATTCCCTTCCAATGCAGGACCTTTTTTTCCCTCTACTTTGTGTGATTTTTTTTTAAATTAAAGACTTTATTTATTTATTTATTTGAGAGAGCAAGAGCAGGGGGGTGAAGCAGAGGGAGAGGGAGAAGCAGACATTGAGCAGGGAGCTCAATGCAGGACTCAGTCCCAGGACCCAGGGATCATGACCTGAGCCAAAGGTAGATGCTTAACTGACTGAGCCACCCAGGTGCCTCTACTTTGTGTGAATCTTATGATAAGATAACTATGGGATTCCAAACTCAAAAATATATGTGTGGGCCAGATTGGGCTACTTTCAGGCTCTCACTAGGAATATAAATGGTGACCAGAATACTTGAGAGAATAATCTAATTTACTAAATAGAAGATCTAAGATTTCCTGCTGTGTTTGAAAGCCTGGGTCTTTCCTGTTTCCTGGTCTTACTTCGGGTTCCTTCAATCCTGTGACTGTATATGCTATTTCTGTTGAGTTTTTAGTTTTGTTTGTGGAGCTGAATATTTCCCTAATTTTGGTCCTTAGTTAAAAACTATTAGCTCTGATTTTCATAATCAGGAAGAAAAAGAAAAATGATTATAGGCATAAAAACTGAAAAAACTCTTAAAACATTTATCATTTTACATTCCTTTTAGTGTAGTATAAAATAGAAAATTATAATTAATATATCATAATATTATTTCAAGGATATTATTGCTTAGAATAAGGCTAAGTAAAAACAAAATTAGTACTATTCAAGGAAAGTTAAAAAAATTATTAAATAATATACCAGTATGACAAAAAAATATTTGTTAAAAGTGATTAAATAGGGGTGCCTGGGTGGCTCAGTCAGTTAAGTGTCTACCTTCAGCTCAGGTCATTATCCAAGGGTCCTGGGATCAAGCCTGGAATCAGGCTCCCTGAGCAGGGAGGGAGCCTGTTTCTCCCTCTCTGTCTGCCCTTCCCCACCCCCATTCATGTGCTCTTGCTGTCTCTGTCTCTCTCAAATAAATAAATTTTTAAAAAAGAGTGATTAAATATGTAACACTCATAAGATGCTAAGAAAATGAGCCAAATATAATAGCAAAATAGAAGATGATCATCTGTTTAGAGTTGAGACCATGATAACAAATATTTATGGTAACTACTTTTGATTTGGATTTATGAATAATTTCTCTTTTCTTATTTATAATTTCTATATGAAAATACATTTTTAAAGATTATATTTATTTATTTAGAGCATGAGTGGGAAGAGGGGCAGAGAAAAAGAATCTCAAGCAGATTCTGCACTGAGCACAGAGCCTGAGGTAGGGCTGGATCTCATGACCCTGATATCATGACCTGAGCTGAAATCGAGTCTGATGCTCAATCTACTGAGCCACGCAGGTGCCCCTGCAAAAACATTTCTAAGTATAAAATCAAAATCATATTCTCATGTCTTGAAATTGTTAAATCAGAAAATATAAGGGAGCTTAGATTTTTCTTGTTTACTTGTATACATATATAGATAGATGATAAAGAGATACACACACACACACACACACACACACACTATCAGAAACATGAGTCCTCTGAGTCAAAAATCAGGGCTTTATTTACTTAAACAACTCAGGGGAAGAATGATATTCTAGCATTGGTCCTTCATATGAAGCATACCACAGATAGGAGAATGACAGCCAGAAGGACAGTCTACGTATATAATGGGATTGTACTATAGGAGAATGTTGTGTGGGTCTCAGCCTACTGATGGTGATGTTCTCAGCTGGGAATGCCTGAGGCACTTACCTGTGCCCATATTTACTCATAGGGAGCCCCACAAACATTCCCTCTGCATCCCCCACCACCAGGGCCAATATTGTGGCTGAACCAGCCTTTGTGATTCTTTTTTTTCTCTATATGTTTATGTGTGTGTGCATGTGCGTGTGTGTGTGTGTGTATGTATATATGCATACATATATTACATCTTCCTTATTCATCTGGATGGACATCTGGGTTGCTTACATATTTTATCTCTAGTAAATAATGATGCAGTAAACACAGGGATGCATATATCTTTCTAAATTAGTGTTTCATTTTCTTTGGGTAAATACGCAGTAGTGATATTACTGGATGATATCGTATTTCCATTTTTAATTTTTTGAGGAAACTCTGTATTATTTTCCACTGTGGCTGCACCAATTTACACTCCCACCAACAGTGCATACGTGTTCCCTTTTCTTCATAACCTCACCAACACTTGTTATTTCTTGTCTTTTTGATACTAGCCATTCTGGCTGGTCTGAAGTGATATTTCATTGTGGTTTTAATTTGCATTTCCCTGATTATTAGTGATGTTGAGCATCTTTTCAGGTGTCTGTTGGCCATCTGTATGTCTTCTTTGGAAAAATGTCTATTCAGTTCCTCTGCCCATTTTTTTTTTCTGGTGTTGAGTTGTGTAAATTCTTTATGTGTTTTGGATATTAACTCTTATCAGTTGTATCATTTGAAAATATCTTCTCCCATTCACTGGATTACCTTTTTGTTTTCCTGATGGTTTCCTTTGCTGTGCAGAAATGTTTTGTTTGGTGTAGTCCCAATAGTTCATTTTTGCTTTTGTTTTCCCTGCTTAAAGAGACAAATCCATAAATATGTTGCTAAGTGTTATGTCCTAGAGATTACTGCTTATGTTTTCTCCTAGGAGTTTTATGGGTCTCAGGTCTCATATTTAGGTCTTTAATCCATTTGAGTTCATTTTGTGTGTTCTGTAAGAAAGTGGTCCAGTTTCATTCTTTAGCATGTAGCTGTCCAGTTTTCCCAACACCATTTATTGAAAAGACTGTCCTTTCACCATTGTATATTCTTGCCTTCTTTGTTGCAGATTAATTGACCTTGTTTAAGTGTAGGTTTATTTCTGGGCTCTCTATTTTCTTCCTTTGATCTGTGTGTCTATTTTGTGCCAGTACCATACTCTTTTGGATACTACAGATTTGTAGTATTTTATGAAATCTGGGATTGTGATACCTCCAGCTTTGTTCTTTCTCAAGATTGTTTTGACTGGGGGCGCCTGGGTGGCTCAGTTGGTTAAGCGACTGCCTTCGGCTCAGGTCATGATCCTGGAGTCCCTGGATCGAGTCCCGCATCGGGCTCCCTGCTCGGCAGGGAGTCTGCTTCTCCCTCTGACCCTCCCCCCTCTCATGTGCTTGCTCTCTCTCATTCTCTCTCTCTCAAATAAATAAATAAAAATTCTTTAAAAAAAAAAAAAAGATTGTTTTGACTGTTCATGGTCTTTTCTGGTTTCATACAAATTTTTAGAAATATTTACTCTAGTTCTATGAAAAATGCTATTAGTATTTTGGCAGGGATTGCATTGAATCTGTAGATTGCTTTGGGTAGTATGGACATTTTAGCAATATTAATTTTTCTAATCCATGAACATGGAATATCTTTCCATTTCTTTGTGTCATCCTCAATTTATTTCAACAATGTCTTAGAGTTTTTAGGGTGCATGTCTTTAACCTCTCAGTTAACTTTATTCTTAGGTATTTTATTCTTTCTGTTGCAATTATTTTTGTTTTCTTAATTTCTCTACCTATTTTGTTATTAGTGTAAAGAAATGCAACCTATTTCTGGATATTAATTTTGCACCCTGTGACTTTACTGAATTCATTTATCAGTTCTAATAGTTTTTTGCTGGAGTCCTTAAGGTTTTCTGTTCATGGAAAAGTCTCCTAAAGATCCCTGCCCCTCCCAGCACACCTTCTGAAATTAGTAAATAAATATCTTTCCTGTATACATCAGGTGCTTCTCAAACTGCTACTTCTGTGCTGTGCCTCCGTGAGGTTGTTATGCTGTCTATCTAAGGGCAAGGGCTATTTCTTGTGACCCTCCAGCTGTCCCAGAGTGGAGTCTGCTAATTTCTAAGTTTCCCAGTGTGAAGCTCCACTATTTATAAAAACTCTCTAAGTGAAGCCCCTCTGGTTTTCAAAGCTTAATGTAACAGGAACTCGTCTGCCCATGCAGTTCCCCCATGTCTGGGATGCCTGGTGTGGGGTTGGTTCTTCTCCCTTCCCCATGCCTGTGTTGTCCCTCCCATTTGCGGTTAGTCTCACAGGTTAGTTTGGTTCCCAGCTGGGACTCTGCCTTTGGCAATGTTTTCAGTGCGGTTGTGATTAGCTGTGGAGATTTGTTCTGCCTGTCTTCAGTTTGATTTCTGGGTTGCACTGATGTAACTGTTATCTAAGTGTATCCATTGAGACCAGGTGAGCTTAGAATCCTCCTACTCTCCCTATCATTTCCCTCCAGGATTTTCCAAATAGAGTGTCATGCCATCTGCAAATAGTGACAGTTTTACTTTTTCCTTATCAATATGGATGCCTTTTATTTCTTTTTCTTACCTTATTACTTTTGCGAAGAGTTCCATTACTATGTTGAATGAAGTGTTATCAGTGGACATCCTTGTTTTCCTCCTGATCTCAGAGAAAAAGGTCTCTTTTTCACTATTGAATATAATATTAACTGTTGGTTTTTAATATGTGACCTTCATTATGTTGAGGTGTGTTTCCTCTAAACCTATTTTGTTGCGTTTTTTTTTTTAATCATGAGTGGATTTTGTATTTTGTCAAATGCTTTTTATGCATCTACTGAGATAATCATATGGTTTTTATCCTTCCTCTTATTAATGTGATATATCATATTGATTTTCAAATATTGAAACACCATTGCATCC
The DNA here is from genome assembly GCF_004348235.1 of Phoca vitulina. Classification (NCBI taxonomy): domain Eukaryota; kingdom Metazoa; phylum Chordata; class Mammalia; order Carnivora; family Phocidae; genus Phoca; species Phoca vitulina. The sequence continues at coordinate 77,656,316 of NW_022589711.1, read as the reverse complement.
CTGGAATAAATCCTAGTTGATCATGGTGAATGATGCCTTTTTAATGTATTGTTGAACATGTAATTCAGATTTCCTGTTTTCCCCTAATATCCCTTTTCTTTGTCGTTATCCCCAGTCAGTATACCACATTGCATTTAGTTGTCATGTCTCTTTAGGCTCCTATTAGTTTTGACAGTTTCTCAGGCTTTCCTTATTTTTTTCTGTTTTGTTTTATTTATTTATTTATTTTTTTTAATTTATTTATTTGAGAGAGAGAGAATGAGAGAGAGCAAGCACATGAGAGGGGGGAGGGTCAGAGGGAGAAGCAGACTCCCTGCCAAGCAGGGAGCCCGATGCGGGACTCGAACCAGGGACTCCAGGATCATGACCTGAGCCGAAGGCAGTCGCTTAACCAACTGAGCCACCCAGGCGCCCTTTCTGTTTTGTTTTAAAGATTTTATTTACATATTTATTTTAGAGAAAGAGAGTATGCAAGCAAAGGGAGGAACAGAGGGAGAGGGACAAGAAGACTCCATGCTGAGTGCAGAGCCCAAGGCAGGGCTCAATCCCATGACCCTGAGATCACAACCCTAGCCAAAACCAAGAATCAGACACCCAATTGACTGAGCCACCCAGATGCCCCAAGATATCCTTGTTTTTGATGACCTTGGCAGTTTTGAGGAGGACTGACCAGATATTTTGTAGTATGTTCCTAATCTGGTATTTGTCTGATGTTTTTCTCATGATTAGATTGGGGTACAGTGTTTTGGGCAAGAAGACCAGAAAGGGAAAGTGACATTTTTATCACATTATATTAAGGATATGTACCAATCAATATGACTTATCACTGTTGATGTTGACCTTGAGATAGTGCTTGTCAGTTTTACTCACTGCAAATTTAGTCTTTTTTCCCTTCCTTTACATACTGTACTCTGAAATTCTTATACATTTAAGATGTGGGAAGATATGCTTCACCCCTTTAAAGAAGAAGTGCTACATAAGTTACTTAGAATTCTTTTACATGGAAGATTTATCTACTCACCCATTTGTTTATGTAGTCAGTCATTTATTTATAGCATGGATATTCATTTTTTGCCATAATCCAATATTACTATATACTGCTATAATTCTTTCAGCTTTAGCCATGAACTCCTTCATTTGGCTCCTGTGTCCCCTGACAGATGTCCTTAATTGAATTTTTGTTTGTTAGTACTTTCTTACTTTCTACACTACAAGGTATTACAGGATTATCTTGTATATTACATGTCCCAACCTTAAAATCATCCATTTCATCAGGAGCCCTGATTTCTTCTATTAGAGTGATATTAGAAACCAAGACCTTAGTATCTAGGCATGCTTATTGCTACTGGAGTATTGTATCTAGGCCACCTCAACAAATCAAGGATGTATATGTATGTGTATGCTAACTGTATATATATATATATATATATATATATATATATATATATACACACATGCCTATAAACATTTCTGTATCCAAGTCTATGTTAAAGTAAACATAAGTTTATGTTGATGTCTTCAGTTCTAATCCATTACCACATAGATCATTCTAGTCTTCTCCTCCTACTTGTCTCAACATTTCTAAAACATTAAGAAAACTGGCTTCCACCATCTGCCATCAATTTACTGAATCATTCAATTATTGTATACATATATATAGTGTTTTCAGGGCTGTTAATCTGTGCACCATGGCAAACAACATTAGCAATTCAAGTACAGTGATTGTTTACAAGTCTCTGCATTATGTTGATGGAATTATATGTTTTTTTCTCTTACTCAGTTTGTTAATCTGATGAATACATTTATTACTATACAAAGGTTAAAATAATCTTTCATGGAATGAACTGCACTTGGTCAAAAGGTACAATCCTTTTTATATGTTGTTGGGTTTACTTTGATAATATTCTGTTAAGGACTATTGCTGCTTTTGTTCATATGATATTTTGGTCTGTAACTTCTTTAAAATGTCTTCATTGGTTTTGACCATAGGGTAATGCTGGCTGCATGGAGTGAGTTAAGAAATGTTCCTTCTGATTCTATTTTTGGGGTGATATTTTAGAAATTTATCCTTTAATGTTTGGTATAATTCACCAATGAAATCATGTGGACCTGGAGCTTTTATTTTTGGAATATTTTTAATTATTGACTCAATTTAATTGATAAATACAAGGAAATTCAAGTTATCTATTCTGCTTTTGTGAGTTTTGACAGCTTTTGTCCTTTCAAGGAATTGGTTTATTTCCTTTAATTTATCAAAGAGGTCAGCACAAAATTGTTCATAAAATATCCTTATTGTCCTTCTAATTTTCATGGAATCAGTTGCAATGACCCAATTTCATTTCTGATATTAGTAATTTATGCCTACTCTCTTCTTCATTGTCATTGTCATCATCGTCTGGGCAGAGGTTTGGTTTCTGTTTTGTGTGTGTGTGTGTGTGTGTGTGTGTGTGTTTCCCCCAAAAAACCAGCTTTTGGTTGCTTTAATTTTATCTATAGCTTTCCTATCTTCAATGTCACTGATTTCTGCTGTAATATATTATTTTCTTTCATTCTTTCTTTTTGTTTGTTTGTTTGCTTTAGGCTTAATTTTCCTTTCCTCTGGATTTTTAGACGGAAGCTTAAACTATTTATTTCAGGCCTTCTTTTCTCATATATGCATTTAACGCTATAAATTTCCTTCTCAGTGCAGATTTTGATGCACCCCACAAATTTTGTTAAGTTCTATTTTTATTTACCTTATCTTAAGACATCATCTTTGACTCAGGTTATTGAGAAGTGTGTTGCATAATTTGTAAATAATTTGGGGACTTTCCAACTATCTTTTTGCTATTGACTCTTGTTTAATTCCTTTGTGGTCTGAAAGTATACTATGTAGAAAACTAGTCTTTTAAATTTACTACAGTGTGTTTTATGATAAGTACATAGTCTTGTTAAGTTTCACTGCACTCGAGAAGACTATTCTTTTGCTGAATAGGGTTTTCTATATATGGTATATTAGATCAATGATCTATGAGAGTGTTGTTAGAGTGACCTATATCCTTACTAATTTTGTGCCTGCTTATCCATCAATAACTTGGATGTTCTTGCAGTTCTATCACGTTTTGTCTCATGTATTTCATTTTTGTTGTTAAGTAAGCAGATATATAAGATTGTTTTTTTTCTTGGAGAATTGACAACTTTTGTATTATATAATGGTCCCACTTTATTTCTGAAAATCTTCTTTGTTTTCATGTTTGATTTATCTGAAATTGGTATAGCTAATTCAGCTTTCTTTTTATTAGTGTAATCATTGTATATATTTCTTTATTCTTTTACGTTCAACCTACTTGTGTCTTTATATTTAACATGGATTTCTGGTAAGCAACATAGAGTTGCTTCTTATTTTTAGGTAATCCATTCTGATAATTTCTGTCTTTTAATTGGGGTTTTTAGACATTCCCAGTTTAAGTGATTATTGATATTTTTGGATTACCATGTTTGTAACCATTTTCTATTCATTGTTCTTGCTTATTTTCCCTCCTTTTCTCCTTTGGCTTTAATTGAACATTTTATGTCAATTTATTTTGCTCTTAACATATCAATTATATATCTTTTAAAAATATTTAATTGTTGCCTTGGAGTTTACAGTATACATTTTCAAATAATCTAAGTCCACTTTCACATAACCTTATACCACTTCATATGCAGTTCAGGTACCTTTTAATAGAGTAGTCCCAATTCTTTCCTATTGTCCGTTATGACCTTGCTGTCACTTAATTCGTTTATCTGTATGCTATAATCACCCAATGTGTGGTCACTACTATTGACTTAAACACTTATCTTTTAGATGAATTACAAATAAACAATATAGATTTTACTGTTATTTATTTGTTCCCTGGTGCTTTTCATTTCTTTATGTAAGTTGAAGTTCCCAACCTATATCATTTTCTACCTCCCTGAAGAACTTATTTTAACATTTACTACAGGACAAGTCTGCTGGCAATAAAATCCCTCAGCTTTTGTCTGAAAGGGTCTTTATTTCTCATTTGCTTATGTAGGATAATTTTACTAATTATAGAATTAACACTTTAACACTTTAAATATTTCACTCTACTTTCTTATTACTTTCACTGTTTATGATGAACAGTCCACTGTAATTTTAATGCTTGTTCTTCTATAAATAAGGTGTTTTTTCCTCTAGCTTCTTTCAAGCCTGTCTTTTTGTGAATGTGTTATGCCTTGGTGTGTGTGTGTGTGTGTGTGCACATACACACACATGTTTATCCTGGTTGGTGTTGTCTGAGCTCGCATTGATGTAGTTTGGTGTCTGTCATTAATACTGGAAAGGTCTCCACCATTACTAATTTAAATATTTTAATCTTTCTTTTTTTTTTCTTCTACTGATATTCCAATTATTTGTATGTTAGTTTTGTTATCATTCCATAGTTCTCCAATGGTTTTTAGTCTTTTTTTTTCTCTTTACATTTCACTGTGAGAAGTTTCTACTAGTCTATCTTCAACTTCACTGATTCTCTCTTAGCTATGTTGAGTCTACTGATGAGCCCTAAAAAGGAATTCTTTATTTGTATTATTGTTCTTTATTTCTTTAATTTTAATTTTTTTTAGGAAGAGAGAGGAGGGGAGGGGTTAAGGGAGAGGGACAGGGAAAGATAGAATCTTGAGCAGGCTCCACACCCAGCATGGGGCCTGATGCAGGGCTCAATCGCACAACCCTAAGATCATGACCGGAGCTGAAATCGAGTCAGATGCTTAACCATCTGAGCCACCCAGGTGCCCCTATTGTCTTTTATTTCTAACATTTCTTTACTATTTCTTAGTTTCCATCTCTCTGGTTATATTATTGCTGCATTCTTTCATGTTATCTAATTTTTCTTTTTTTTTTTTGTTTCAAGTTTTTAAATTCTAGTTAATTAACTTATAGTGTAATATTGGTTTCAGGAGTAGAATTTAGTGATTCATCACTTACATATAACACCCAGTGCTCGTCACAACAAGTGCCCTCCTTAATACCCATCACCCATTTTTCCATTAGAGTTTTTAAGATATTAATCATTGTTATTTTAAACTTCCTGTCTGATAATTCTCATATCTATGTCATAACTTGGGGTGGTTCTCATGATTGCTTTGTTTCTTTAGGTTGCATTTATTCTTGCCTTTTATCATGTTTTCACTTTTTTTGAAAGCTGGACATACTATCTTAGAAATAGGGGAACAGGAAATGAGGTAAAAAGGCCTTTGGTATGAGGATTTAAGTTAATCTGGGTAGGAGTTGAGCTATGTTTTATGTTTGTTGTAGCTTTATGTACCAGAGACTTCAAATTCTCTTGGTGCTTTTATGTCCTATCTTGATTTTTGGGAGATATACATATCTATCTTCATAGAGAGTCTGTACTATACACCTCTTTCCTCTAAACTCACTATAATTATATTGGAACCCTATTTGTGTGGTAATAAAGTGACAAGAAAGAGGGGTGTTCTATAATCTGAGTGAGAGTCAATGTTTTAGTGGGTTTGTGTTTCAGTACTAAGACTTTCATAAGCATTTCTCCAGTGGTATAATCTGTCCCCTACTTTTTTCTCTGTCTCCAAAGCTCCCATTCTATTTCCTTGAAGCCTTGTCTCCTATTGACTGTTATTTTTTACCCTTTTTTGGGAGTACATACTGGGGGGAGTTAAGCAGGGAATCATCTCTTTTCCCAGCAGGAATAATCTTTCATATTTTTTTTGTCAAAATACTTTTCCCTGGAGAGCTGTCCTTTGCTCTGCTGTGGTTCATAAACTCTCACTCTCTTCTTGCCAGAGCCAAAAGGGATATTTCTTGGATCCTCACAGTAGGAACTCAAAATTTATAGGGTTCCTAGAAGAAAACCCACTAAAGCACAGGCCTCTTGAGAATGTAGCCCCGTAAGTTCCTCACTCTTACATTAGTCCTCACTCAGCCTCTAGCTATTCAGGTCAATAAGAAAAACTCTTCACATTCTCTCAGAAGGTCCTCTCACTTCCACTTTGCTTATCTGCTGATGCTTATAAACATTATGAAATATCCCATATTATATATATTGTATAAACATGTAAAAATCCTAATCCACAACACACCCTTCAGAACATTCTTCTTTCCTAGTGTAATCTTGACCTTGGAAAAGTTCCTTGGAATGTACAAATTGGTCTCCATCTCTTACTGCATTTTATGGGAGAAATACTTATTATCTGAGTTCTGTACACCAAAAGAGAACCACAGTACATATTCTGCATGCAATAATTTTTCCTTTTAGAGCACTGATTCTCAAACTGACAGCACTTCAGAGTGACTGATATCTTAAGTAAAAAGAAGGGACAAAAGTGATTTTTCTTTATTAAACTTTCAAGTGATTGAAATGTGCAAAGGAGTTACAAAACAGTACTATCTGAAATATTAGACAATCACATTTAACAATTTTGTGCTTAAGACACTAATATGAAAGGCAAACCACAGAGTAGGAAAAATATTTGTAAATCATATATCTGATAATGGGCTTGCATCAGAATATAGAAAGAACCATTATAATTCAAAAATAAAAAGAGAAATAATTCAAGTAAAAAGTGAGCAAAAGATTTGAATAGACATTTTACCAAAGAAGATACAGGGATGGTCAATAAGCATATGAAAAGATATTCAACCTCATCTGTCATTAGGAAATGCATTTTAAAACCATAATCAGATAATCCTTCTCAGTTATTAGAATGACTATAATAAAAAGCACACATAATAAAGTGTGGGCAGGGATGGAGAGAAATGAATCCTCATGCATTGCTGATTGGGATGTAAAATGGTTCAGCTGCTATGGAACATAGCTTGGTATTTTCTAAAAATATTAAACATGAATTTACTCTCAGGAAGAGAAATGAAAACATATGTCCACACAAATACTTACATGTGAATGTTTAATCAAAAATGTAGAAATAACCTGGATATCCATCAACTGGAGAATGGGTAAACATACTGTGGTATATCCATACAGTGGAAGACTATTGAGCAATAAAAATGCAAAGTACTGATGCTTGCAACAACTTGGATGATGAACCTCAAAAACATTAAGTGAAAGAAGTTAGATGTAAAAGACCACATATAATATAATTTCATTTATATGAAATGTCCAAGAAAGACAAATCTACTGAAACAGAAAGTGATTAGAGATTCCTGGGCCATGAATAGGAAAGAATATTGACTGGAAATGAGCATAAGGATCATCTCAGGGTGAAAAAATATTATAAACTTAGATTATAATGATTGCCCAGGTCTGAATTTACTAAAAATCATTGTATACTTAAATTGGAAAAATATTATGGTATGTAATTTCTATATCAAGAACACTGTTAACACTGATATAGAATGTGAGAAGAGACAAATACTAAAAATTCACATCCAATAATAATCTGCATACCTGGTAGAAAGATAGTTGTATATCATAGAATCACTATACTTGGATTTCACATATTAAAATATCAACATATACAACAAAAGTTATATCATCACTATCTTTTTGAAATTGAAGATGAAATGCATTAAAAATTAACAACTTGGGTTCCCCTATGTATGGCAAATTCTTAACAGAAGTACATTTTGAAGTTACATAGACCTACATTGAACATGTCTAATATGTGACTTCTCTGTGGTTAGGTTATGTACAAATTGAGGATGCTAATATTCTCCCCATTGTATTAGTTATAGTCTGAGTATAAAAGATTAAAATAAAAAGCACTTAACACAGGCTCTGGAGTATAAAAGAAAATTCTCCTTCTAACATGTAACTGTGTGAGGAAATTCCTAGCAGGTTGTATTGGTTTCTTTGAGCTGCCATAACAAATTATCACAAACTGGATAGCTTAAAACAAGATAAATTTTCTCACACCGATGGAATCTAGAAGCCAAAATTAGGAGGTCATGTTCTCTCTGAAGATTCTAGGGAAGGGTCCCTCCTTTCTGGCTTCTGGGGATTGTCAGCCATCCTTGGTGTTCTTTGGTTTAGAGTCACATCACTCCATCTCTGCCTTTACTGTAATATAGTTTTCCTCCCACTGCATCCAGATTGCTTTCTTATAACAAAGATGTTAGTCATTAGATTAGGGCCCACCTTAGTCACATAGGACCTCATCTTAACTTGATTACATCTATAAAGATCTGATTTTCAAATTAAGTCACTTCACAGGTGCTGGGGGTTAGGACCAGAATATATTTTTGGGGAGCGGGGGAGTAGATACAATTCAAGCCACAGTACCGGTATAAAAAAAAACAATTATGTATAACTTGTCTTGAAAAACAAAATATTTGTACTAGGATCAGCCTAAGTTTTATTGTGATTAAAATAATCCCTATAGGGCTTCTTTGAAGTGAGCTCTCTTATTAAATTTTAAAATGTATTTGAGTCATTAAGATTTGATTTATACACACATATTTATATGTATGTTTCCTAAAGACTCAATATTTTTGGTGCCCCATATCAGGAGATACAGAAGCCCATTTATATAAAACATAATAATAAACGTTTCCAGTATAATATTTAAGTTGTTTACATTTATGCAATATCAATTTCCTGAAAGCATTTGAGAAACAGGATTTTAAGACAGTTATATATTAGCACAATGAAACGGAAGAGAATTCAAATAATGTTAATTTGGGTATGCCTTTAAGGCATATTTTACTGTTAGCTGGCAAAAAGATTGATTACAAATACATGTGTACAAATACAGTGTAATTATTTTCACAGGCAGAAATTAATCTTGTTTCATGTTTAGTTTTTCAAAGTTCAATGAAACTTCTATTGGGTCCCTAACATAACTTAGCTTACAATTGACTAATGAAAATTAGAGTCATGGGAAAATTCCATTCCAGTTAATTAGAGAAATAATACATTGTTTATTTGATTTCTTTTTGAGAGATCTGGGATTTTTATATACTTTCAAGATAAATATATTAAGATCCTCTTGTGCAGATAAGCACATTTGTAAATAAACTGTGTTACTAGAAGCTGGACAATAATTGCTTAAGTACATTACAAATAGAAAGGTAGAGAAGCAATTTAGAAACATGATAATGTTAAAATAATCCCTCATTGAGTTACTTTTAAAATGTTAACCTATTTTCTTATTTGAAAAAAAAGTCAATTCAAATATATTAATTTTGAGTCCTCAAATGAAGAACACTTGAAGCTCCTGTGAACTATTTATTTCATATCTGCTCTGGGTCATCAAAGTCACAATTGGTGAAACAGCTGACAATTTAGGAAGAGTTTAAACTTGCCTCACATTTGTCAGTTACAATGTATACCTCAGTTACCTCAATTTCTAAGTGGATGCTTTCATTTTGATAGAAACATTTATCTCCTAACTGTTGTGATTCTCGATAATGCTCTCCTCAAATCTGATGTTATATGTCCCATAATAAACCAATAAGTTCTGTAATAAAATGCCTCTGGGGGGGGGTGCCTGGGTGATTCAGTTGGTTGGGCATCTCAGGTCATGACCTCGGGGTCCTGGGATTGAGCCCCACATCAGGCTCTCTGCTCGGCAGGGAGTCTGCTTCTCTTCTGTGCTCTCCTTCTCTTTCTCTCTCAAAATAAATAAAATCTTTAAAAAAAACTTCCTTAGGGACAAACAGTTAACAAATCACCAGTGGCCTTAGAACTCCAATTTAACAAATCTGCTTACCATAAAGGTAGATAGACATCTGCATGTGCTCGTCTGAAGATGCCCACACACATCTGAGTTCATAGTCGTTAAAGGCGATAAGCTTGTTCAAAAAGGACAGCTCTATTTTGCCAGAGATACAGAGAACTTTTAGTGGTGGTTTCAAAGATTATTCTCAAATACTCCTGTTTTTATGTATCTCTTATATGTAATCCAGAACTTTTATTGAATCAGTAATTTTTCTGGCAGAATTTGTGGTGTAAAATCATAATCATTGGGTTATATTCCAAGAACATTAAATTTTGGTGTATTCCTATGTATCAATATATTCCAGTTAATGCCATACAGAGTCTTGAAGACCTTCGGAACTCTACATAAGTCTTTCCATGCAAAATGATTTTTGCTTTATATTTTGCAAAATGTACTTTAAAAACAATTGTGATCATGTCAGTTGTTTTAAATTCAAGAAAATCCATCTGGTTTTTAAAATGCAATATTATTAAAAGAAAACTGGAACAAAATAGAATAAAAAAACAAGGTGACACACATACGGGCACTTGATTTGTAGTAAGTGTGATACTGGAAACAGCATTTTCAATAAATATTACTGGGTAATCTGGATTTTCATATGGAGAAATAAAAATAAGCCTGATTCCCCTACCTCATACTGTATTGATTCAGTCACTGTTTTGGGACTGTCTGCTCCAGCTGAATATATGCATATCTTTGAACCAGTACTCAATCCTAGACATATACCTAGCAGAATTACATGCACATATGCAGTGAAAATATATCAGAATGTTCATAGCTTCATTATTTCTAATAATCCCATAATGAAAACAAAGTAATGTATGGCATATGCTACAGCAGGAACATCTGAGCATGTTATTCAAGTCAGGAGACTACACATGACAACTGAAAGAAGTTTCACAGTCATGAAAGCTAAATCTACAAACTAAAGATCGATGTGGTTAAGTCCTTCTATAGACATTGCAATTCAAGTTGGTATAAATCCAATTAAATATATTGAAATGTGCACATAAATCGTAGAGATAAGTGGTCTTCATTTCTTGTTAGGTCAATGCATGTTTTTGTTTAAAAATAATCAAAAAGATCTGAATTATAAATTAAGGCTATTTGCTGTACTCAGGATTTGTCAACAAGATAAAATATTTGATTTAGTATTATAAAATCATATTTTAAATCTAGAAGATACCTTAAAGCACTTACAGTCTAAGCCTCATTTTACAGATGTGCAAATTAAAAACTTTTGAACTTAAAGGAAAGGGGCATGATCACAAGAGATAACTTGTATACTGAAGTCTTTATTGAATGATATACACACACAGAAATAAAATTCAGAAATTACTAGCATATTATAGTCAAATGTATTATAGAAATCTGCATTCTATAGCACCCTTCTAAAGATTAACAATAGACATTAATAGTTATTAACTGATCATACACTAGATATTCTTTTATATAAGAGGATCACAAAAGTTCTACAGTTTATTTTTAATTTTTTAAGATTTTATTCATTTATTTGAGAGAGAGAGAGATAGAGAGCACATGCACAAGCAGGGGAGGAGCAGAGGGAGAGGGACAAGCAGACTCCACACACTGAGCACAGAGCCCAACTGGGGGCTTGTTCTCACTACCCAGAGATCATGACCTGAGCTGCAATCAAGAGTTGGACGCTTAACTGACTGAGCCACTCAGGTGCCTCAAAAGTTCTACAATTAAAAAAAAAAAAAAAAGGAAGATGATTAACTCATATTTTCCCAAGGTTATTTGGCCACAGATTAGACTGCCCCCACCCTTATCCCCGCCCCCCCAGATCTATAGCTCTTACCAGAGAGGTTTTGAGGGTGAATTCTTATAGTTTTTGATTGATTGGAGCAGAAGTGCAATGGTAGGAAACTTCTAACCAGTTCCCTGAGGTTTTCCCACCTCATTTCAAGGAGAATAGACTGGGACAAGGTGGTCAAAAAGCATATGGAAACAGTAATTTGCCTCTATATCTACCAAGTAAAATTTGAAAATCTGTAAGTAAATTTTCTATCTGGAGATTACAAGCCCCTAGAACAGTGCCTACTTCAAGATTCCAGTTTTTAAATCTTACATTTGTTATTACTTCCTTTAGAGATGACTTCTCTTCCTTTATTTTGCCCTTTTTATATGACTAAAGATTGAATTTTGGAGTGCTCTGCTATATTTATATAAAGCAGGGAACTCTCATGGGAGATTTCATTTCATGGAAGGAATATGAGAATATGCTTTGTAAAATTAAAAGTATTGAACAAATGCATGCATCCATTATTCCACTATCAATTCAACAAATTATTACTGAGTACCTAACCTGTGCTTAGGCTCTAGTTAGAGGAAATAAAAATGATTCCTGTCCCCAAGAAACTCAAACATGGAAGAGGATGTTTGAGTGAAAATAGTGTTCATTTTGAAATATCATGAAATGCAATGAAAGAAATGCAACAGAGAAACCATCTTAAAAGCCAAAGAAGAATAACTGCATAGGAAGAGAGAAAAGTGGGTCAAGAAACATTCATAGAAAATCTTATGCCCCCTGCCCACTTCTTGTGAGTCTTAGGAAAAAGTTTGAGAAGAGAATAAGAAGTTATATTGTATTCAGGCACCACAAATTTTTATCAATATATAAAGACACAAAAGAACATACCTTGTCCATGGAACCACTATTATTTTGGTTATATTTAGGTTTTTACAAGAAAAATATGAAAAGTATTAGAACAAACTATGTCAGCATTAGGTATGTAGAGAAGGAGGCTGAGAGGGAAATGGGGAAGAAGGAAGGTTCTAACGAAAAATTTCACTTAGTTTCACAAAGATAATTATATTTGATGATTATATTGAATCTTGTGTTTATCTCTGTTAGGAATAATAAATATTGGCTGGATTAAGATAAATTTCTATTTTGGTATGCAAATATTTTTCTGAAAAATAATAAAATTTGTAGACTATAGTGAAGATATTCCCATCAGCCTTTATTTTTATTTTCTTGTGATAACACAACATGGTATCTACCCTCTTAACAGATTTTTAAATGTGAATATAGTAGTGTTGACTATTGAACAATATTGTTCAGATTTCTAGAACATATAAATCTTGCATAATTAAAACTTTATACCTTTGGTTAGCAATTCCCCATTTCATTCGGCTCGCTATCTGGCACCACTATCCCATTCTCTGTTTCTATGAGCTTGGCTATTTGAGATAGCTCATGTAAGTCAAATCATTCAGTATTTGTCCTTTTGTGACTAGTTTAGTTCATTTAGCATAATGACCTCAAGATTATATTGTTACATATTACAGGATTTCTTTTAAGGCTGAATAATATTCCATTGTATGTATATACAGCTTTTTTTTTTTTTTTTTTTTTAGTATAGTTGACACACAGTGTTACGTTAGTTTCAGGTGTACAACATTGTGATGGATCGACTCCACATTATGCTACTCTCACCAAAAGTATAGCTACCATCTGTCACCATACAATGCTTTTATAATACCATTGACAATACTCCCTATATACTGTACCTTTTATTCCTTTTATTCCTGAGACTTATTCCACAATTGGAAGCCTACCATTGCCTTTCACCCATTTTGCCCATCCCAACACATCCCTTTCCTTTAGTAACCCTCAGTTTGTTCTCTGTATTATTAGATCTGATTGTGCTTTTTATTTGTTTTGTTTTTAGATTCCACATAAAGTGAAATCATATGGCATTTGTCTTTCTATATCTGACTTATTTCACTTAACCTAATACCGTCCACGTCCATTCATGTTGTTGCAATGGCAAGATCTCATCCTTTTTTATGGCCAAGTAATATTGTATTGTATTTATATATATACCACTTCTGCTTTATCCATTCATTTATGACACTGGACACTTGGGTTGCTTCCATATCTTGGCTATTGTAAATAATGCTGCAATGGGGGCGCCTGGGTAGCTCAGTTGGTTAAGCGACTGCCTTCGGCTCGGGTCATGATCCTGGACTCCCAGGATTGAGTCCCGCATCGGGCTCCCTGCTCAGCAGGGATTCTGCTTCTCCCTCTGACCCTACCCCCTCTCATGTGCTCTCTCTCTCATTCTCTCTCTCAAATAAATAAATAAAATCTTTAAAAAAAAATAATGCTGCAATGAACACAGGGGTGCATATATCTTTTTGAAGTGGTGATTTCATTTTCTTTGGGTAAATACCCGATAGTGAAATTATTAGATCATATGGTTTTTCTGTTCTTATTTTTTTGAGGAAACTCTACTGTTTTCCACAGTGGCTACACTAATTTACATTCCCACCAACAGTACACAAGCACTCCTTTTTCTCCATATCCTCACCAACTCTTGTTATTAGTTTTTTTATTTTTATTTTTATTCTAGCCATTCTGAGAGGTGTAAGGTGATATCTCACTGTGGATTGATTTGCATTTTCTGGTGATTAGTGATGTTGAATATCTTTTCATGTGTCTGTTAGTCATCTATATGTCTTCTTTAGAAAAATGTTCAGGTCCTCTGTCCATTTTTCTTTAGATTATTTTGTTTTGTTTGGTGTTGAGTTTTTATGTTTTTTAAATATTTTGGATAATGGGGCACCTGGGAGGCTCATTTGGTTAAGTGTCTGCCTGCAGTTCAGATCATGATCCCAGAGTCCTAAGATTGAGGCCCGCATCAGGCTCTCTGCCCAGCCTGTTTCTCCCTCTCCCTCTGCCTGCCATTTTGCCTACTTGTGATCTTTCTCTCTCTCTCTGTCAAATAAAGTCTGTAAAAAAAAATATTTTGGATATTACCCACTTGTCAGATGTGTCATTTGCAATATATTTTCCCATTCAGTAGTTTGCCTTTTAGTTTTGTTGATGGTTTCCTTTTCTGTGCAAATGCCCTTTATTTTGGTGTAGTCTTAATAGTTTATTTTGCTTTTGTTTCCCTTGCCTCAAGACACATATCTAGAACAATGTTGTTATAATCGATATCAGAGAAATTATTGCCTGTGCTCTCTTGTAGGATTTTTATGGTTTCAGGTCTCACATTTAAGTCATTAATCCATTTTGAGTTTATTTTTGTATATGGTATAAGAAAGTGGACCAGTTTCATTCTTTTGCATGTAGCTGTCCAGTTTTCCTACACCATTTATTAAAGAGACTATTTCCAATTGTATATTCTTGCCTCTTTGGTCATAAATTAATTGACCATATAAGCAGGGGTTTATTTCCGGGCCTTCTTTTTGTTCCATTGGTGTATGTGCTTATTTCTCCCTTAGAACTGCTTTTGCTATGTTCCAAAGATCTTGGACCATTGTGTTTTCATTTTCAGTTGTCTTTATGTATTTTTTTTTTAATTTCTTCTTTAATATCTTCATTTACCCATTGGTTGTTTAGTATCATGTTGTTTAGCCTCAACGTGTTTGTGTTTTTTACAGGGTGTCTGTGTGTGTGTGTGTGTATGTGTGTGTGTGTGTGTATGTGAGAGAGATTTCTAGTTTCATACCATTGTGATCAGAATAGATGCAAAGTATGCTTTTAATCTTCTTAAATTTATTGACACTTGTGGCCATCATGTGATCTATCCTGGAGAATGTTCCATGTGTATTGTGTTGGTTTGCAATGACATATTCATATATATGTTACGTCCATCTGGTCTGATGTGTCATTCAAAGACACCACATTCTTACTGATTATCTGGATGATATATCCATTGATGTAAGTTGAGTGTTAAGTCCCCTACTTTTATTGTATTACCACCAATTCTGTTATGTATTTAGGTTCCAGTGATGGGTGCATAGATATTTACAACTGTTATATCTTCTTCTGGGTTTGGACCCTTTGTCATTATTTAATGTCCTTCTTTGTCTCTTGTTACAGTCTTTGTTTTAAAGTCTATTTTGTTTGGGATGTTTGGGTCACTCAGTCATTTAAGTCTCTGACTGTTGATTTTGGCTCAGTTCATGATCTCAGGGTCCTGAGATTGAGCCCTTCATTGGGTTCTGTGTTCAGCAGGGATTTCTGCTTGAGATTTCTCTCCCTTTCTCTCTGTTTCTCCCTACCCTCCTGTGTACTTGTGTGCACGCTCTCTCTCTCTAATAATAAATAAATCTTTAAAGTCTATTTTGTTTGTCCATCAACAGATGAATGGATAAAGAAAATGTGGTATATATATATACAATGGAATATTATGCAGCCATCAAAAGGAATGAGATCTTGCCGTTTGCAACAACGTGGATGGAACTGGAGGGTATTATGCTGAGCGAAATAAGTCAAACAGAGAAAGACATGTATCATATGACCTCACTGATATGAGGAATTCTTAATCTCAGGAAACAAACAGGGTTGCTGGAGTGGGGGGTGGGGTGGGAGGGACAGGGTGACTGGGTGATAGACACTGGGGAGGGTATGTGCTCTGGTAAGCGCTGTGAATTGTGCAAGACTGTTGAATCTCAGATCTGTACCTCTGAAACAATGCAATATATGTTAAGAAAGAAAAAAAAAGAAGAAGATAGCAGGAGGGGAAGAATGAAGGGGGGGAAATCGGAGGGGGAGATGAACCATGAGAGACAATGGACTCTGAAAAACAAACTGAGGGTTCTGGAGGGGAGGGGGTGGGAGGATGGGTTAGCCTGGTGATGGGTATTGAGGAGGGCACGTTCTGCATGGAGCACTGGGTGTTATGCACAAACGATGAATCATGGAACACTACATCTAAAACTAATGATGTAATGTATGGTGATTAACATAACAATAAAAATAAAAAAAATTAAAGTCTATTTTTTTAAGTATTCCTACCCTGATTCTTTTTTTCACATTCCATTTGCATGGAATATCTTTTTCATCTCTTTACTTTTGGTCTGTATTTGTTTTTAGGTCTAAAGTTGAGTCTCTTCTTTGCAGCATATAAATTGGTCTTTTTTTTTTCTTTTTATCCACTTTATGTCTTTTGGTTGGAGCATTTAGACCATTTACATTTGAAGTATTTATTGATAAGTTGGTACTTATTGCTATTAATTTTTTTCTAGTTGTTTATGTAGTTCTTCTCTATTCCTTCCTTTTACTCCCTTTCTTTGTGATTGATGACTTTTGTATTGTTATATTTGGCTTTCTCTTTATTTTTTGTGTTTCTGTTATAGTTTTTGGGTTTATGTTTAACATGAGGTTCACATATATATCATTCTAAGTATGTAGCAGTCTATATTAAGTTGATGGTCATTTAAACTTGAACACATTTTTTAAAAACTTTTTACTCCTTCCTCCACATTTTATGTATCTGCTGTCATATCTTGCATCTTTTTATCCATAATATTTTTACATCAAATTATGGGCTTTCCTCTTTCTCTTAAGTCCTTTAACATTTCTTGTAAGGCCAGTTTAGTGGTGATGAATTTTATTTGTCTTTTGTTTAACTTTTGTTTGGGAAACTATCTTTCCTTTCATTCGAATGATAACTTTGCTGGGTTTAATAGTCTTGGTTGTAAGTTTGCTTTTTTATTCCTTTCAGCACTTTGAATATATCAATATATCCCTTTGGCCTGTAAAGTTTCTGCTGAAAACTCAGCTGATAGCCTTGTAGGGTTTCCCTTATATGTAACTTTTTGTTTCTCTCTTGATGTTTTTAAAATTCCTTTTATTTTTATACTTTGACATTTTAATTATTATGTGTCATGGTATGAACCTCCTTGGGTTCATCTTGCTTTGAGCTCTCTGTGCTTCCTAAACCATGGAAGTCCATTTCTTTCACTAGGCTGTGGAAGTTTTCAGCTATTATTTTTTTGCCCCCTTCTCTCTTCTCTTTCTGGGGCCTCTAAAATACTAATGTTTGTTCACTTGATGTTGTCTAAGAGATCCTTTAACCTATCTTTACGCTTTATTTTTTTTTCTTTCTTGCTATTTACCTTGAGTGCTTTTCATTACCCTGTCTTCCAGATCACTGATACATTCTGCATCCAGTAATCTATTCTTGATTCCATCTTGCATATTTTTTATTTCATTTATTGTATCCTTCAGCTATGGTTCTTTTTAATATATTCTCTTTTTGAAGGTCTCATTGAGTTCTTCCACCCTCTCCAGTGCAGTGAGCATCTTTACAATTATTTTTTTCAGATTTTATTTATTTAAGAGAGAGCATGAGCAGGGGGAGGGGCACAGTGAGAGGGAGAAGGATAAGCAGACTCCCTGCTCAGTGGGGGGCCTGACACAGGGCTCAATCCCAGGGCCCTGAGATCATTACCTGAGCCAAAGTCAGACACATAACCAACTGAGCCACCCAAGTGCCCCCTTTACAATTATTATTTTAAACTCTTCATCAGACATATTGCTTATCTTTGTTTCATATAGTTTTCTGAGATTTTGTCTTGTTCTTTCTTTGGAGCATATTTTTCTCAGGTCATTTTTGTGTGGCTGTTTTCTCTGAGCTCTCAATTCCATTCCACTAATTATATGTTTGTCTTTTTGTTCTTTTTCAAGACTGTTTTCACTATTTAAAATCCTTTGAGGTTCTATCTGAATTCTAGGGAGGTTTCTTTCTAATTCTGCAAAAAATGACATTGGGATTTTAATAGCAATTGTACTGAATCTGTAGATCATTTTGAGTAATATGTGTATTTTAACAATATTATCTTCCAAGTATAAGTAACATACACAATATAAAATATATATCACTTAATCCTCATAAAAGTTCAAGAAATATTAAAAGTTCAAGAAGCTGGGTGGGTTTACAAAAGAGAAACTTTGCAGTCATAGAATTGAAATATCATATCCAAGGTAACACAACTAGTATGTGATCAAAGCAAGATAAAATTTCAAGTATTTTACCTCAAAATTCTACTTTTCCCTCACTATGCTAAATTTCAAAAGTTACTCTCTGGAATCAGAGGAAAGTCCAGAAAATGAACATAATTTTTGTAAATCTTTATCAACAAGAAAGAGGGAATGAATTTTAAACACAAAAATGGGACAGCCTACTTAGCTTGTGGGGCATTCTGAAACCTCTTCAGTTCATGCATGATGAGTGATAAACAGTCTAGCCCAATGGAAGAGTGAAGAAGGATCCTTGTAGAAATGTCACATAACCAGCATAGTCACTGTGTTAATTGAGCACTTGGGCTAAAAACTTAGTTTGTTCTCTTCTACACCAGAAGAAGAAAAGTTCCAGATGGTTTTGCTGTCCACCATGCACAGAATTTCTACTGCAATAATCAACCTGTGTCTCTCTGTCCCAGGGAAGCAATCCCTATGTGGTGGTTTGATAAGTGAAAGACAGGAAGATAAGACAGCACACTCAGAGCACACACCTCATGAAACAGTTATATTGGAGGAAATGATTAAAAACTTCACTTAAAAAAATCACTTAAGGAGTTTTAAACACACAAATACAAAAAGCCTTTCTGCATCGAATTTTAAAATCATATTTCCAAATAAACTGAAGGAAAGAAAGACAATGTTGGATCTCAAAGTTGAGGTTAAGGACATATTTCATTAAACACGGAAAAATAGGTTGAAATTCTGAGGGCATATGTGAAACTTGAATAAAGTTAGGCGATTAATAGTGAAATAGCAGAAATTCAAGAAAGAGAAGAAATAATTGATCAAATAATAGAAATAAATGTTCTTGAAATGAAAAAATAAAATACCTCAATTTTCCAAATGAAAGGGTTCACTAATTTCCAGGCTGGATTGATAATGGCAAAATAATAATAAATAATAATAATAATGGCAAAATAATAACAACCACAACAACAACAGGGGTTCCTGGGTGGCTCGGTTGTTAAGCATCTGCCTTCAGCTCAGGTCGTGATCCCAGGGTCCTGGGATCGAGCCCTGCATCGGGCTCCCTGCTCTGTGGGAAGCCTGCTTGTCCCTCTCGCATTCCCCCTGCTTGTCCCTCTCCCATTCCCCCTGCTTGTGTTTCCTCTCTCGCTGTCTCTTTCTCTGTTAAATAAATAAATAAAATCTTTAAAAATATATAATAACAATAATAGCAATAATAATATTTTAATAGAGTACACTTTTATAGAACTTACTACATGCCAGGCACTGCTGTATTTCCATATATTAATTCACTTAATACTTGCAGTACTCTGTAAGTTAGGACTATTTTAAGGTTGAGGAATCTATGGCACAGATATATGAAGTAACTCAATCAAGTGTCAGAATCAGAGGTCATGTTCTTAACATTATAATGACTTTTGAAGGACTACTATCCAAATCCTCAAACATATCAGAAATCTAAGGTTAAAGAGAATGTCTTTAAAACACTGGGGCAGCAAGAATCTTGAAAAACAGCTGGATATCATATTCTTAAC
The DNA here is from genome assembly GCF_004348235.1 of Phoca vitulina. Lineage (NCBI taxonomy): Eukaryota > Metazoa > Chordata > Mammalia > Carnivora > Phocidae > Phoca > Phoca vitulina. The sequence continues at coordinate 77,636,333 of NW_022589711.1, read as the reverse complement.
TATAACCCTGTAAGCTAGAAAGTAGTAAAAAAAGATATTATCCACTTCACATAGCTTTAAAAAAAAGTTTATTGAGGTTATGCAAGAATTAAGAGTGTCTTGATAATCTGAGGCAAGTGGTCAAGAAAAGCCCAATCAAAATGAAACAGCACAAAGGACATGTGTAAGCAAGATAAAAAGAAAAGCAAATACTCATGAACTATACAACTTGTTACATATGTATTTCAATTTACATTTAAATATATAAAGATAAGTGTTAAGTTTCTTTTTTTAAAGATTTTATTTATTTATTTGACACAGAGCTAGAGAGAGAGACAGAGAGCAAGCACAAGCAGGGGGAACGGCAGGCAGGGGAAAAGCAGGCTCCCTGCTGAGCAAGGATCCCGATATAGGACTTGATCCCAGGACTCTGGGATCATGACCTGAGCCAAGGGCAGCGGCTTAACTGACTGAGCCACCCAGGTGCCCCACATGTTAAGTTTCTTAAGACCAAGGGACGAATTCTACAAAACCGTTGTCTTGAAAATACTGTTAAAGCATTCTTCAAATTTCAAAGGGTGAAAAAGAAGATAGGAAGGGACTGAACAATTTCTTTTGGAGGTGAAAGAACAGATGGAAGATAAATTCTTTTTTGTGAAATAGACATCGTATTTGGGGTGGGAGGGAAATAGTTCATGCATTTTTTCAAATAACAGAAAAACATAGTTGTGAACTAGAAAAAGTTTAAAGATGGATTTGAAACTTACCATTTAATTTCCTGTTTAACAATACATGATGATATCCAAGAAACTAAAAGAAAAAGATATGAAAGGTATGTATGTTTATGTTTGCTGGCATTGTGGTGGTAGGGGGAAAGTAGCACCCTAATCAAATACCAGAATATCAGATACTAAAATAAATTGTACATATTGGTATGATAAACGATACTGGATTTAGTAGACTAGAATAATCTACAAATAGACCTTCATATATTTGAGAATTTAGTATTTACTAGTTCAGAGACAAAAGAATGGATTATTTAATAGGGTTGTTAATTCAACTAGCTATTTACTTGTAAACACAATATAACAAAATGCCAAAATTAATTCTGGATGGATTTAATATTTGAAATACGCAAATTGAGTATCCAACATAAAGTATTTAAAAATAGCAGGATTAAGCATTGAGTTTCAGAGACAAAAATGGAGGTGATGCCAACTAAGAGAGCCCCATGTCTTTTCACTCAGCTTAGAAATGGATGTAATTGACAGTGACTCACAGGTTTAGTGATTCCACTTACACCATAAGCTGCTAAAACCATATCTTTAATTACTTGTCCAAAGGTGGGAGATTGGGAATTGAACTGGAGATCAATGAACAAGTATTCTGTTTTGCTATCTTCCTCTCCAGGGATGTTAAAAAAGCAAAGAAGCAAGGAGTTACTTTTTATTGAGTTGTTTACCCTTGAGAGAACTGCTCAAGGGAAGAAGAGTTTGATTTTTGTGGTTACAATAGTTTTATCTTGTTCTAAAGACAAAGTGTAGGAATCCTAGGAAATAAAATATATATATATATGTATTTTTAAGATTTTATTTGACAGAGAGAGCACAAGCAGAAGGAGAGAGAGGGAGCCCCACGTGGGACTCGATCCCAGGACCCCGGGATCATGACCCGGGCCGAAAGCAGCCGCTTAACCAACTGAGCCACCCAGGCATCCTGGAAATAAAATATTTTTTAATGGCCAAGTCTTGCTGGAAAGTATAAAGTTTACTTTAGTTTTTTTTTTCCTCCAAATTTATATGATTAAATGAGCATTCCCATCCTACACCCACCATCAAATACCAGGAAAATTATTTAAAAATCCATGTATCTCATTTATGTTGTATTTATATTTATATGATATATGTATAATGTATAATTATATATAAGATTTTCATGTTTGAGAAATGGATTTAAAATTAGAAATGCACACTAAATTTTCATTCTGTAAATAATTGACAAAAAGGTATATGAAAATGAATACCCTGGAAATTAGAATTTTTTAATGTTCATTAAACATAGGTTATGAATGCTTTCAAAATTCATATATCTGATAAATATAATAGGAACTATGTAACATAGTTGACTCCTACTGGCTTGGTCATTCTCCATGCCTTCTACACAATTATATAAAATTGTTAATTTCATAGATTGAGATAAAGATTTCTCACAACACTGCTCTGGAACTTATATGAGAGATTAAAAACAAAGTATTAGTTGTAAAGAGAAGCCAGTAATTAAAATTTTAGATAATTCCAGAGTTTTAACTTCCAAAAATATTTGAGTTACATTTTTTCTTTATAAATAAAAGTATAGATTATTTGTCTGGTTTAAAATACCACCATTTTCTCCTCTGTAAATATGCAAGAAATAGAGACATTATTTTTATTTTTAGGGGAAAAAAATAAAGTCAGCATTTTGTCTGGCTCATCTCCCCTAGTCTCTGCTTTGCTCACCTTGACCTCAGCATTCCACCACAGGCAAGCCACACTGTCCCTTCTCTTGTGATATCACCGAGAGTAAAAAAAAAATGATAAACAAGAAGTTTCTGTTTTGAAAATAAAATTTTCTAAAACACTGAATTTAGTAGGTAACAATTGAAAAAGCCAAAAGGGGGAGGGAAATATATCAGGCTAACAAGTATTATTTAACGTTTCTTTTTAAAAATTAAAAAAAAAATTAAAGATTTATTTACTTGAAAGAAGAGAATGCAGGGAGTGGGGAGGGGCAGAAGAAGAGAGAGAATCTGAAGCAGACTCCCCACTGAGCAAAGAGCCTGATGCAACAGCAATATCACAACCCCGAGATCATAATTTGAGCCAAAATCAAGAGCTGGACACTTAACCCACTGAGCCACCCAGGCACCCCGTATTATTCAATGTTTTGATTTCTTTCTTTTTCTCATATACCAGTTCAAGGTAAGCATTCATTGTGTCCTCTTCCAAGTTTGCCTGTTATTTTTATGATGTTTTACCTGCTTTTTTTTTATCCAGAAATTGTGCAAAATGTTTCCCAATGTTCTCTTGTTCTATTCATGTATGGCTGTCTTAATATTCTGGCTATTAATTCTCCTATATAGAGCTCTCTTACAATGAGAATTTGGAAAATGGTATCTGCCCTGTCTCTATTTTAATTAGACAAACTCTACTTCCTGGAATCTTCTACCATCATGGAATATTCTTTTTACTATTGGATAATAACCTTAATTTTCTTTTCCTATTCTTCATTCAATCATTTCAATTCAGACAATTTCATTATTTTGTACTGTATTTAAACATTAAAATGGAAAATGAAATATATCTGCCCTCCTGCATGGGCTCAGTTGTAGTCCTTTGATATTAATCACATTGTATATGTCAACAAACATATCATGGTCAATGTGTGCTTCTTTGAGCTCTCTTTCATGGACGTAATTATGAAATGGTGAAATTTAAATGAAGCATAGCCAATTTAAGTATCCAATGTGTGGAGCCTTTTGTCCCTTTATTGACTACCTCCTATGGAGGTATAAAGATGTTCTGGTTTTTCAGGTATTCCTATTTCCAGTGTGTATTCCCAGTGATAGAGATAGTACAGGCATACTCAGCACTAATTACCAAATAAATTACATTAAGCAAATATTTATTGAGTGCTTTTTATGTAAGAAAAAATAATAGGGAACGTTTGTTTAGGTAGGAGATATTTGCTTCATTCTTAATTTGACTAGGTCAGATCTTACCATGGGGGTATCATACAAGCACACAGGTGAGGATTTTATAAATTGGAAAAATCTGCATTATAAAGATGTGAATACTCTCCTAAACTGATCTACAAATTTAATTCAATCCTATTTAAAATTGTATAATGACAATAAAAACATTTTTTGGTGGGGTGCCTGGGTAGCTCAGTCAGTTGGGCATCTGCCTTTGGCTCGGGTCGTGATCTCAAGGTCCTGCTTCAGGCTCCCTGCTCAGTGGGGAGTCTGCTTCTCCCTCTCCCTCTGTGCTCTCTCCCTCTGTGTTCTCTCTCAAATAAATAAAATCTTAAAAACATTTTTTGGTGAAAATTGATAAGTAGATTCTAAATTGTATGTGGACTTCAAAGTTTCAAAAAATAGCCAAGAAAATCTCAATGAAAAATCAAATGAGAGGATTTACATACACAGGTTCAAGATTATAATGAAACTATGACAAGACAGTTTGGATGCAAAAATAGATAAATATAAAAACAAAATATAATTGAAACAAATGCAATGATAGCCCTAATTTAAGAAAAAGTTCTATTCAATAGAAATTGAGTTTTTCATCAGTTAGGGTCAATTTGGATACAAATGTGGGAAAAATTAATATTAACCCCTAAGTCATAACATACAACAAAAGTAACAATATTGGTTGTAGATCTAGATTTGAAAGACAAAATAATATAGCTTTTATAAATGACAGGAGACTGACTATTCAATGAGCTTGATTTAGGTAAATGTATTTTGAAAAGGAAATATAGACACACAAATATATTAACCATAAAAGAGAAATATTGATAAATTGAACTTAATTAAAATTTTCTACACACCAAAAAAATCACAATTAAAACACTGAAAATGCAAACCAAGAGTTGGAAAAGATATTTATATTATATATGTTTGACAAAGAACACAACCAAATTATATTAAAACAAAACTTATACTAACTTGGAGAACTCTTTGGCAGTATCCACTAAAAATATTAGAATGAAAAATGTGTGTACATATGTTTACCAAAAACATGTACTAGAATCATTCATGTAAGCATTATTTATAATAGCCAAAAAGTGAAAAAGCCCAGAGGCCCATCAACAGTAGAGTGAATAAATAAGTTGTGGTATAGTTATATAATAGAATATTCCAAAATAATGCAAATGAATGAACAACTACGGAAAACAATATGCAGGAATCTCATAAACATAAGTTTAGTGTACAAGTAATCAAGAACCAACATAATGGCAGTTTAATGTGCCATTAATCACTATACCAAAAACTAAGGATATTATTGCTTATAAAATGAAATATTATGCAACCATTGAAATAAGGTAGAAAATGTACTGGCATCAAAATATTTCATATTGTGAAGTGAAAATAATTGAATGGTATGTATAGTCTGACATGAACAAATATTCAGTATGATTTGAAAAGTATATGCCTCATGTATTATCTGTGTATATGCAAATGGTAAGGGACAGGCAACTCTAGGTAGGGAGAGACAGATAGGGGGCAACATGACTAGGCTCATGCAGGGGACTACATAACCAGGCTCACAGAAATCCCAGATGTGGAGAAATGTTATAAAAAAGATATTAACCGGAGAGAAAGAAACATAACAAATCCACCTTGTTCTAAATATCGATGAGATATTTTCATAATATTTACAAATCCACCTTGTTTGTCTTAAATATTATAGACATAGTTACCAAGTTCCCTGGTCAGTTTTCTATAAAAACCCTCAATGGCAACGCATTTGGGACCCCTCTCACTCTAGAGAGCTTTATGTTCTCACCTTCCCTTAATAAACTTTCACTTCACTTCACCTTATTGTCTTCAAGATTCATTCTTCGACTCTGTGAGACAAGAACCCTGAAACCCTACAACACAAAAATAGTGTTTAGAAAGATAGACACAGGAAACTATTAAAAGGCAGTATGGCACAGTGGTTAGAAATGAAACCCTTTATAGGTTACTACAAGTTAGATGGAAAAGGAAAGAAGCCTCCGTCCTTTTTGCTGCCACAGTAGAGAATTGCAGGACAGGGAAACAAAAGTAAAGCAGAGCCAAGTTTTTATTAATGTACACTCCAAGGGAGAAGTGGGACAGTCAAGAGAAAAAGGCCCCAGAAACGCCAGGGTGTAGGCTTATATCAATTTTTATTTTGGGCAGATCCGAGGGTCCCAACATTTGAGTGACAGGCCTGGATTATATAATAATTAGCCAACTATGCATGTCCTTTCCCAAGATGTATTCGAAATGCCTGCATGGGGTAGGAAACCACAACATTATTTCTAAAGATATAGGTCAAATAAGAACAAGCAGCTGGGGGCGCCTGGGTGGCTCAGTTGGTTAAGTAACTGCCTTAGGCTCAGGTCATGATCCTGGAGTCCCGGAATGGAGTCCCGCATCGGGCTCCCTGCTTAGCAAGGAGTCCGCTTCTCCCTCTGACCCTCCCCCCCTCTCATGTGCTCTCTTTCTCTCTCTCTCAAATAAATGAATAAATAAAATCTTTAAAAAAAACCCAAACAAACAAGCAGCTGTTTTCTGCAGAAGTGCAACAAGCACAACAAACTTAACTCTTCCTCTGCTGGGATGTGGTATCACCATGACTTCTAGATGGGTGGAATGGGGTGCTCCCTGGGTGGTCCCCAGTTGGGGTTCTCAGTCAGGATATCTAAGGTCCATCCTCCTGTAGCTCAAGTGCAAAGAGAGTTCATCTGGTCAAGATGTTCAGCTATTTTTTATTTGTCTGACTATTGATATGTGAACTTTTCTGAGCTTTTTGTTCTCTTATCTGTCAAGTGAGAAGTCAGAATTATCTATAAGTTTGCTGTTATGGTTTGATTCTCTCATACATGAAAATTATTTCGTCAATACTATTTTTCTCTCCTGGAGCAGCCACTGTGCTTGTGGACATAGCAGCATATAGTTTACTATTATTGTGTAACAGACTTAGTGGTTTGAAACAAAACAATTTAGTAGCTCAGTTCTGTAGGTCAGGAATGGGTCCAACATAACTGGGTTCTCAGCTAAGGTTCCCACAAGGCTGTGATCTACCTAAATTGGGGCCATATTATGGTTCTCATCTAGAGCTTGAGATTTGTTTCCAAGCTCATTTAGGGTGTTGGCAGAAGTGTTTCTTTTTTTAACAATTTTTTTACATTTTTATAATTTAGATTCAATTAATTAACATATAATGTATTATTTGTTTCAGGGGTACAGGTCTGTGATTCATCAGCCTTATATAATACGCGGTGCTCATTACAACATATACCCCTCCCCAATGAGCATCACCCAGTTACCCCATCCCACCACCCCTATCCCCTCCAGCAACCTGCAGAAGTGTTTCTTTTTTTTTTTTAATTATGTTAGTCACCATACAATACATCATTAGTTTTTGATTTAGCACCGAGATGTCCTTCAAAAGATGAATGGATAAAGAAGATGTGGTCCATATATACAATGGAATATTTCTCAGCCATCAGAAAGGATGAATACCCAACTTTTACATCAACATAGATGGGACTGGAGGAGATTATGCTAAGTGAAATAAGTCAAGCAGAGAAAGTCAATTATATGATTTCACTTATTTGCAGAAGTGTTTCTTTTAGCTCTAGGAATGAGGTCCCTCTTTCCTTGCTGGCTGTCTGCCCAGGGTTGTGTTCTACTCTCAGAGGCCATCTACATCCTCCATCTTAAAAGCTAGCAATAGAAAATCTCCCTCACATCGAATCTATCTCATGTTTAGAATCTCTTTAACTTTGCTTCTTTTACCAGGAAGAGTTCAGACTCCTGTAAGAGTTCACCTGATTAAGTGAAACTCATCAATGATAATCTTCCCATTGTAAGGTCAACTGATTTGAGATCTTAATTACATCCAGAAAATACCATCATAGCAGCACCCAGGTTACTGGTCAACTGAATAACTGGTAAAAAGTGTGTGTTCTCTGGTCAGATGGGAATTTGGGGACACATCTTAGTATTCTGTCTACCACAAGCAGTGAAAAAGTCAAACACAATCTCTTCTTTTGTAATGTACGCCATCAAGTTTGAGGACAAAGGCAAAAATAATGACTTTAATGTATACATAAATAGTATTAAATAGAAGTGTAGGTTACTTTGAGTGCAGTTTACCAAGATCATCTTAATTAGACAATGAAATTGAACTATCCATTTGAACCCAAAGTATAACTACTCTAGTTTCAATTGAAAGCATGTATTTCCTTAAATCTTTCTTTAGTCAATATTTCTTGCATGGATTTTACATGTTATTTGGATATTGCTCTGGCTATTAGCCATTTACCCCTTCAAATCTACCTCCTCTTTTTTTGCCTCATGCTTTGCCCACCCCCTCAAACATTCCCCCTCAGGAGGTATAAATTTAGGGACTGTTTTAACTTGGTTCAATACCCTTTGCCTTCTGGTTGGATTCCATGGTGGCAAACACCAGCAAGAGATCAGAGGTGGGAAGACAGTGATGTTGGGGTATTTATCCTCTCTGTGCTAACCTGTAGATTGACACAGTTCCTGTCTAGACTAGTCCTACAAATACAACTCTGTTTCTCTGGACAATAATAAGAGCTCCCTCTAACTTTTTCCTTCAGTCTGGCATGGTAATGACTTTCTGCTATTTCTGACCTAAAGTTCTTTATCATCTCTCTTTGATTTCCCTTACCATTACTCGAATATTATAAATACTCCTCTCTTCAGTTATCCTATTTGAATATGGAATCTGTTACTGGTGAGTCTGATACAAATACCTTATTACTGCCTGGTATTCTTTCTTGCCAAAATACCACCCGGTTTGTTTAGGGTGGCAATGTGCTATGTAAAACATATGAGACCATGAAACATTGTTTTGGCCAATTGAACATAATCAGATGATCATTTCTGGGAAAGCAGCTTAATTTACTATTGCAGATGACAACTATTCCTTATTCTCCCTTCCTGCTTCTTCTTGTTTGGTTCGGTGGAGGAGACATGTAACCACAAAACCACAAGAATGTGGTGAGAGACCAAGCCCCTAAGGGTGAGAAAGTAAAAAGATGGAAATGGCCTGAATTCCCAGTGACAACTTTGAGCCACCATACCAACCCTGAGCTTTATGATACAAACAAATTCTGTCAGCAGTATATTTTTGTTTCCAGCTGGCAGATGAATGTAATTTTGATTAATATATCCAGTAATATATCCACCTACCCTCTTGTTCTCATGCTTCCTTCCACACAGCAATGTCATCAGCAGTTTGAGGAAATATATGTTGGTGGAACATTTACTTTACCACTTCATCTGACCATGATCAGAGCTCAGGCAGGTAGAGTAGGTCTGCAATTCCCAAGAATGTTCTTGAACACGCAAGGTGAAGTTTCACTTTAACACACACAGTCCTCTAATATCCTATTTTCAGTAGAAACCCATTAGACTCCTATCCAGACTTTCTCATCATACTTTGCCGGAGTTTCATGTTCCTCCGCCCATAGTTTCTAATTACTTTATGGGATATAAAACAATGTAAAGATCAGGGCAGAGGGGCAAGTTCAGTGCACTTTTACAAGATATTTGTGCAATTCAGCATTCATGGGAGTCTTAATACTATCTTATTAAACTACTTGTTTTACTTTTGGCTCACTTCACACTTCTGTGGCAAAAACACAAACCATTACATCTGCCTGTTCTGATTCCTCCTCCATATCAACTTGATGGTCTATGTATTTTGTCCTCAGTCTGCTTTTTTAACTCATTATATTTTTACCAAACATTCCTGTGGATTTTTTTTTCTCTGTTACATGGTTAATATACTCTCTGATTCTTCTCTGATAAGTACTGGTCATTTCACATTTTATGTGTGACATGTTAATAGCTGATCCCCTTAATGACATTTAGAAAATTAGATGAACAGAAACGGGCTTTTTTTTTTTTTTTTTCATTTCCAGGAAACTCTTTTTACCCACAATTGAAGCCATATGAGCAATCAGAGATTTTGATCAGACATCTGCCTTTATACAGGTCTTAATTTAGCTCATACAAGCTTGGAATAATTAACCCTGAGAATGTTTTCAGCATATATGGGAAGAAATGGATTGGAGAGATAGCAAGAAGGAAAAATGTTGAAATGATAATAAATTTTATTTTAATAACATATGGGGGAAGGAGTCTCATCATACATAATTGATAATTAGTGATATTTGGTAGAAAAGCAGATTCAGTTGAGGCAAAGATATTTTGAAATTAGAAGACTAGATCATAAGGCAGCATGATACTTTTTTAATGGGATATTCTTTCACATGATATGATTGATTTCTGAGGCTGAGCTTTGCTACAGACCATTAGGTTTTGACTGTGAGCTACTGAGATGAGACAGCAGGAAAAAAATAAATAAAATAAATAAAACAGCAAACAAAATTTAATGTAAGAAATTGAAACGGTGAGCTTGTTGAACTGGCTACATTTTAATATGAAGAAAAATAAAATCTGTTGTTGAAATGATAAGGAAATGCTAGAAAATGTTTTTATATGTTCATTTTCTGTCTCATTATGATAAACAATTAAAACTGAAATTGCATTACCAGTATTGTCATTACAGTGATATTTCATAGATACTATTTTGCTGTAGTATTGAGACATTAGAGTGATAAAAGGAAGCAATACACATTTTATGCTTTTGTGTAATAAAAGACTTTTCATGCTTCTCTTCGAAGTTTGAGATTATTCTTACAAAATTAAATAAAATGATGATTTGGGGAATTCTCTGTCACTGTTACTATGCTTTTTCTGGTTTATATGTACTTTTGAAAGGTTTTTGTAAGTACAACAATAAATTGCACAGCTTGGATTAACTTCCTTTTTTCTCCAAATGCAAGAAAGTGCCATTTGTCATATTCCTGAATCATTTTCAGAGGAGTGTGATACTAACATCAAATTTGCCCTCATTTGGGGGTTCCGATTCATAAGTGGCAAAATGCATTTATATCTTTAGTTGCCAGAAATGTGGATTTTATTATTTATTTATTATTTATTATTTATTTATTTGACAGAGAGAGAGAGAGAGCGAGAGCCATAAAATGGCTACAAGCAGGGGAACAGCAGGCAGAGGGAGAGGAAGACGCCAGGCACCCTGTGGAGCAGGGAGCCTCACTGAGGCTCAATCCCAGGACCCCCAGGATCCCCAGGATCATGACCAGAGCCAAGGCAGATGCCCAACCAACTGAGCCACCCAGGCGCCCCGAGGTCTAGGATTTTTATTGGTTGTGTTTACAGTGGTCCCTTCAGTGACTTACACAGTTAAGGTGTTAGTAAATATTTGCTGAGCGATTAAGGCTTTTCATTTTCTTTTTTATATAGGCAAGTTATCTACAAAAAGACAAATATCTAAACATACTAAAAAAGACTTGCAGGAATGGCATCATGCCAGGTAAACAAATCGCACGTGCCACAAATTTCTTACCAAATTTGATTATATTTAAAATCTTTTTAGGTCAAAATGAGGAAGCAGCATATTTAATATACAAAATTTGCAGATAATCTTACTCTAAAAGATAAGTAAAAGCTTTCATTTCAAAATTATAGGTTTTATGGAAAGAGCTACGTAGATCCATTAATGATATTTAAGAAAAATTCATTCCTGAGAAATTTTTTTCTAGTTATAGGTTTTTTTCTAGTCATAGTTATTTTTCAGTATTTATGATTTAAAATGGTCATGTTAGCATTTTTTAAAAGTATCCTCTCTATTTTCCAATTCATTTTTTTTTAAGATTTTATTTATTTATTTGACAGAGAGAGACACAGCAACAGAGGGAACACAAGCAGGGGGAGTGGGGGAGGGAGAAGCAGGCTTCCTGCGGAGCAGGGAGCCCGATGCAGGGCTCGATCCCAGGACCTTGGGATCATGACCTGAGCCAAAGGCAGACACTTAACGACTGAGCCACCCAGGCACCCCAATTGCCAATTCATTCTTGACCCAGATCTCTTTGTTAATAACAATACTACTAATAATACATAGTGTGGTTAACATGTAATTCTGCTTTAAATACTAAGTTCAAGTAGATACTATTAGATATTTTTCTCTCATTTGATTGTCTCTCCCTTTTTAAAATGATTTGTAAATATTTAATATGTTTAAAATTCCAAGGAAAGGAAAATTACACAAAATGCAAGTTAACCATAATATTATCTTCAAAAACTTAATTCAATTTGGAAATAATTAATGCATGGAGAAGACATAGATTATGAGAAGAAAATCTGATTGTATTAAATCACTTTATATTCAATATGCTCATTTAGAGATGTACATCTTTTAATTTGACAGTATTCCTATTACAAAAGTTCACAAACCTAGCGCATTTATCTGAATGTTATTTTTGTTCCTGCTAAAATTCCAGGAATAACACAGCTGGAAGAACTGCTGTCTGATTGGAGCATAAATAGACACTGCTAATTCAGATGATAATACTATGATATAAATATACTTTAACACTTACCTCAGAGTAATTACTGGTACATCTGACGCATGCTTACCTATTCTCAGTAAATCACTTCAAAGATGTTAATTTTACCTATTAAACAATCCTAGTTATGTCTGAGAGTACAATATCCTTCACCTGTGCCTGAGATTCCTACAACCATTAATTTTAGTACTAATTAGTTACTTGCACACCAATTATGTCCATGGTTTTTCACATCTATTTTCCATGATGGCACCACTCTGGCTCACAGCCATTGAAGTCAAAATTCCTTTTGTTATGATATAGAGTCACTGCCTTTTTATTTATTTGAATCAGCTAACACTTTTCCCAATTAAAAAATCAGAATTGAAAATACTAAAAATAAAATACACTTTAAGTCAAAATTGTTTTAGAAAATGAAATGTTGGGGCGCCTGGGTGGCTCAGTTGGTTAAGCGACTGCCTTCGGCTCAGGTCATGATCCTGGAGTCCCGGGATCGAGTCCCACATTGGGCTCCCTGCTCGTCAGGGAGTCTGCTTCTCCCTCTGACCCTCCTCCCTCTCATGCTCTCTGTCTCTCATTCTCTCTCTCTCAAATAAATAAATAAAATCTTTAAAAAAAAAAAAAAAAAAAAAAAAAAAAAAGAAAATGAAATGTTGACATATTCTCTTTGCTCTCCCCTATTCTCTTTCCTACTCTCTCTCCCCCTCTCTCCCTGTTTTCTGATCATTTTACATATGATAATACTAGCATGTGGAACCTTTTTTGTTTATGTTATGAAATAAATTTCATGTCTTATGACAATCCAATCAGAGAGAGTACTCAAAATTTAACAAGTAGGCAATTTTACCAACATGATATTTCGTCGTGTGTTATAAAGATAACATATTATGACTGAAGGGCTAACCTTTCTAATAGACTATATTAGTCATTTAGGAAATATTACTTTGGCAAATAAGCTAATATAAAATGGCTATTAGTAAAAATTTGTCCTAAAGGGGATGGAGCTTTAATTCTCTCTGTTTCAATCTATCATAATTATGAGGTGAGGGTATATCTAGTTCCTAGCAACAGCTCATAGGTTGACAGCGATAGGACTTTGGGAATGTCATTTAATATATCATAGTCCTTTCTTCCTATGATTACATATGAAGTTGAATGCTATGGTTTATCATTTGGTTAGAAGAGCAATCAAGCTAAAAGAAATTAAACTACTTGTAGAAAAGAACTTCATAAAGTGATAACCAAATACAAAAAATTATTACTAAAAAACAGAGAAAAGATTAGTAGATACAAGAAATATATTTTAGGACAATGTAACCTACCACTCTTGGACTTCCTACTTCTATATTTTTATCCATTGTTTTAAGGATTTGTCTCTATACACTCTTCTCTTTTGCATTTATTATTTTTTTAATTTTTCTAGGAAAATATCTCTTTTTGCATATGTATTGCCTGAACCTGTAAGTCTTAGAGTTCAGTGGGAGAAATGAAAAATGAAACCAGCAGTAAAAAGAAATCAACTTAAACATGTTAATTATTCTTTCAAATGTTATATGGCTTGAGAATCCACAAAATATACAAAAGATACTAGAAAGTATAGAAAGTGCAGAAAGCTAAATTAATATAGCAGACAGGATTGAGAAAATCACATTAGAGTAAAAAAGAAAGTTTACTGGGGCGCCTGGGTGGCTCAGTTGGTTAAGCGACTGCCTTCAGCTCAGGTCATGATCCTGGAGTCCCAGGATCGAGTCCCGCATAGGGCTCCCTGCTCAGCAGGGAGTCTGCTTCTCCCTCTGACCCTCCCCACTCTCATCCTCTCTCTATCTCATTCTCTCTCTCAAATAAATAAATAAAATCTTTAAAAAAAAAAGAAAGTTTATTTTATGGAGCAAAGTTTTGGAAATATGGTTCTTCTTCTATAGCCTAAATGATATATAAACTCTAAGCTTTTATTGTTTACTATCTTCAAAATTTACATATCGATTTTCCTAGTGTTAATTATTCTAGAAAGAAGACAGATAAGACTGCTATTTACTTAAAAAGTATGCAAGAGATTATTTTGAAGTCTCACTTTTGAGGTTCTGGAAATAATACAAAGATGAATTTTTCCTCTGCACAACTCCAGATTTGTCTCCAAACTCTTCAGTATAGTAAATGACATATAATAATATAAATCATCATCACTGGGTTTTTTTTTAAGATTTTATTTATTTGAGAGAGACAGAAGTAACAGAGACAGCAAGAGAGAGCGCAAGCGGGCAAGAGAGGGAGAGGCAGGCTTCTGCTGAGCAGGGAGCCCGATGTGGGGTCGATGTGGGGCTCGATCCCTGGACCCTGGGATCATGACCTGAGTCAAAGGCAGATGCTCAACTGACTGAGCCACCCAGGTGCCCCATATCACTGGGTTTTGATAATGATGTCCAATTATACCCCAAAATGGTGTAACTTTACTATTGCTAAAATATAGATGAAATATATAACAAGTTAAAAAGTCTGGTCAATACACTAAAATTGCATTAGATTCCCAAAGGTTTTTTTTTTTTTTATGTTTCAAAATGTAGAACTTTTTATTCTACATGTATCTGTTGTGCCTTAAAGAAACCAAGAAGTCAAATTTTACTACTTTATTTTTAATTAATTGAGCTGTTTTTTGTTTTTTTGTTGTTGGGTTTTTTTGTTGTTGTTTTATAGTTCAATATATAACCCACTTTTAAGTAATGAGCCTGCTTTGTGTGTTATAGCCACTGATTAGATAATCCCTGAGAGGCAAACAATGAATCATGGAACACTACCTCAAAAACTAATGATGTGATGTATGGTGATTAACATAACATAATAATAAAAAAAAAAAGAAAGAAAATACAAGGTTACTAAGCGGCAGCACGTAGTGTACCACATGTCAATTCTACCATTAAAACTCAAAATGCTACCTCCCTCAACCCCCGCCCCTGGCTTTGGACTGAGCAGCAGACTCCCCAGGTATAAACACAAGCCTATAAAATCAGGAAATCAGAGAGCCTTGGTCCCCTGTCTAAAGGGACAGGGAAATACTGGATCTCTAAACAAGAGAGAATTATTTATTCCTAAACATCTTAGCCTTTGAGTTTTCAATGTTTTTCATGCATACATTTCTATACCTTCTGGCTGAAAAATAGGACCTAGAATATAAAGTGTCTTCTTTAGCAACTGATGAATCACTGAACTCTACCTGAAACTAATAATACACTATGTGTTAACTAACTGAATTTAAATAAAATAAAATTTAAAAAAGAAAAAAAAAAGAAAAAGAAAATCCCTGAGAAAATATACTGGGAACAATCTGATCTAATGTTACTTTAATATGTATTAGAATGAATATACTCTGTTGGTAGAAGTAATGAGTCTTAAATGTTTACTCAACAATTGCTTGATAACTTCCAAAGGAAATACAGTAACTATGCAGTAGAGAAACCAAACAACACTTCTTCTAAATGATCAAAATTAACATAGCAAATAATGGGCAAACAGGAATACAGTATTGAAAATGTGATACTCTGAGAAGGAATAATCAAATTTATATTACTGTAGCCAAAAATACGTAACTTGAACCAATAATGAGGAAATCAATAAACAACCAACCCCAAATTGAAATAACTGGTAGAGCAAATGCCAAGAAAGACATTGAAAGACTGAGGAATGCTTCCAGATTAAAGGAAACTATGAGAATGAAAAACAGTGGAAATTTTTTTTCCCTGAGTCCTTTATAGGAAAAGCAAGCAAACAAAATCCTTTGTAGGACATTATTGTGAAATGTAATGAATTTAAATATACAATGCAGGTTAAAGTGTGTGGGAATGTTATATTTTCTAAACATAATAACTATAGCACCCTTGTTTTAACATGTTATTTAAATATGAAAACTACAGAACTGAAATATTTAGTTCTTAAGAAATACACTAAATATTAAGGAGTAAAGGAGAATATCGTTAACTTGTTGAATCTGGACAAAGAGTACATGGAATCATTTCATATATTTTTTCAACTTCTCTGAAAGTTGGAAAATTTTCTTTAATTGAAGTACAATTAATGTACAATGTTATATTTGTTTCAGGTGCACAACATATTGATTTAATATTCTATTTAATATTCAATTCTATACATTACTCACTGTTCACCATGATGTGTAGACACCATCTGTCACCATACAATGTTATGACAATATTATCAATTACATTCTCTATGCTGTGCCTTTCATTGCCATGATGTATTTATTTTATAACTTGAAGTCTATACCTCTTACTCCCTTTTAGCTATTTCACACCCCCCCAAATAAGTCTCTGCCAACCACCAGTTCTCTATATTTAAGAGTCTATATTTTGTTTACGTGTGTTGTTTTTTAGATTCCATATATAAGTGAAAACATGTGGTCTTTTCATTCTCTTTCTGACTTGTTTCACTTACCATAATATCATCTAGGTCCATTCATTGCTATTACAATGGCAAGCTCTTATTCTTTTTTTATGGCTGAGTAATATTCCATTGTGTTCTGTGTGT
The DNA here is from genome assembly GCF_004348235.1 of Phoca vitulina. NCBI lineage: Eukaryota > Metazoa > Chordata > Mammalia > Carnivora > Phocidae > Phoca > Phoca vitulina. Next base: position 77,619,623 of record NW_022589711.1, on the reverse strand, counting down.
GTGTGTGTGTGTGTCTGTGAAAAATGTATACACACACACACACAGCCCAATTATTCTTCATCTATGGATGGTCATTGGGTTGCTTCTATATCTTGGCTATTGTAAATAATGCTGCAATAAATAGGGGTGCATATGTCTTTTTGAATTAGTATTTTTGTTTTCCTTGTAGAGGAATTACTGGATCACATGGTATTTCTATTTCTATCTAAGGAGACTTTTTCCCTTTGTATATTCTTACCTCCTATGTTGAAGATTAATTGACCATATAAGTGTGGGCTTACTTGGGGGCTCTCTATTCTGTTCCTTTATTCTATGTGCCTATTTCTATGCCAGCACTACACTGTTTTGATTATTACAATTTTATAGTATATCATGAAATCTGGGATTGTGATACCTCCAGCTTTGTTATTTCTCAAAATTGCTTTGGCTGTTTGGGATCTTTTGTGGTTCCATAAAAATGTCAATATTCTAATTCTGTGAAAAATGTTACATGTATTTTGATAAGGATTGTGTCAAATACATAGATTGTTTTGAGAAGTATGGAGATTTTAACAATATTAATTTTTCCAAAACATGAATGTGGAATATCTTTCTATTCATTTGTGTCATCCTCAATTTCTCTTGTTAATGTCTTACAGTTTTCACTGTATGTCTTTCACCACATAGTTAAGTTTATTTCTTGGTATTTTATTCTTTTTGGTGCAAATGTAAATGGGATTGTTTTCTTACTATCTCCTTCTGCCAATTTGTTATTAGTGGATAGAAATGCAACATATTTCTGTATTTTAATTCTGTATCCCACAATTTTACTGAATTTATTCATCAGTTCTAATAGTTTTTTGGTGGAGTCTTTAGATATCACCTGCAAGTAGTGACAGTTTTACTTCTTCCTTACCAGTTTGGGTGACTTTTATTTCTTTTTCTTTTCTGAATACTATGGTTAGGACTCCCAGTACAATGTTGAATGAAAGTGGTAAGAGTGGACATTCTTGTCTTGTTCTTGAAATTAGAAGAAAGTCTTTCATATTTTCACCATTGAGTATGATGTTAGCTGGGTTTTTTATATATGACCTTTATTATGTTGAGGTATGTTCCCACTAAACCCACTTTGTTGAGTGTTTTTATCATGAGTGGTTGTTGTATTTTGTCAAATGCTTTTTTTGCATCTATCAAAATGATCATATGGTTTTTATCCTTTCTCTTTTGTTAACGTGGTGTATCATATTGATTGATTTGCAGATATTGAACCACCCTTGCATTCCTGGAATAAATCCTCCTTGGTCATGGTGAGTGATTTTTTAAAATGTATTCTTGAATTTAGTTTGCTAATATTTTGTTGAAAAATTTTGCATCTATGTTCATGGTTGTGGGCACCCTAAACATTGGTGGGCAAGACTGACAGTTAGACCAAGTATATACAATTAGCCTCTTTTTCATGGTTGTGGGCACCCTAAACCATAGGGCTTTCTCCCTGCTCAGCCAGCTAAAAGGCTTAGCTGCTGGAATTGCAGTCACACTGGTATATGATGTTAGTTATCTCCTCCTCTCCCAGGGCAGGAGTCACTTTGGAGTGGCACTGGCCCCTGCCTGGGCCACTTGCAGAATATGTTGGGACAGGAACTGCTTTGGAGGGATGTCTGCCAAGGTGAATGGGTTGAATGAGGTGGGTCCACAAAGGAACATAGGGGTGGGATACATAGTGTGGGCAAGATAGGTGGCTTAGAGTAATTATGCTGGCCCCTGCAAGTGTCTGGCTATCTAGAGTAGGAGAGGGAAGGGAAATGGTGTCTGCCAGCACTTTTGTTCCTGGAGAAATCTCCTGAAAATCCCTGTCCCTCCAGTGCATGTTCTGAAATTAATCAAAAAAAGTCTCCACATATACCCCAATTGCTTTTCAAACTGCTGCTTCTATGCTGTGTATCAGTGTGTTGTTATGCCGACTCTTCAAGGTCAGGGACCCAGTTTTCTATCATCCTCTGGTTCTCCCAGGGTTAAGCCTGATGATTATTAAAGTATGTGGAGTTAAGACCTGCTAAGTTAGGCCCCACTGGTTTTCAAAGCCGGTTGTTATGGGGACTCATCTTCCTAGTGTGGATCATTAGTGCCTGGAATGTCTGGTGTGGAGTCAGATCCTCTCACTTCTTTGTGCTTGGTGGTATTCTTCCAATTTGTGGTTAGTTTTGCTGGGGGTTTGGTTCCCAACTGTGTCCCTGGCCCTCCTACCCTTTTTAATGTGGCCTCCTCTCTATGATTAACTTTGGAAGATCGCCAATCTTCAGGTCATTTTCAGAGTTAGTTGTTAATGTAGCTGTTACCTTGGTATATCCATAGGACAAGGTGAGCCCAGGATCCTCTTACTCTGCCATCTTCTCTGTGACTTTGAAATTTGGAAATTATTTTAAAATAAAATGTTAAAAGGTAAAAATAAATGTCCAAATAAAATAAAATGCATGCTTGAGAATCCAAAATTCTTAGCAGCTGATTTATAGGCATATCTATTTGAATTATTTATTTTCTTTTAAAAAGCATGTGCATTTTCTGAATTTTAAAAGGAGAGGTGACAGATTTATTTACATGAGATTTAGGCAGAACCTATCGAGTTCAATAAGTTTATGCATTAAATCTTTCATATATCTGTATGGGTATCATAAAAATTAAAAGAAAGTAGAAACAAAATTGAAGCTTTGTTAAAATATAAAAAAAGTCCAAAAGACAGGTAGACAAATTAAAATGGACTGCCAGGTGACTTGAATATAATTATTAATCTGAGTTTTAAAAATAATTATTTTATTCAAGAAAATAAAGGGAAATGTAAACCAAATATATGAAGAATTAGATATTTTAAAGAATTAAAATCTAATCTAGAATTTTAAAATATCTGAAATTAAGAAATTATTGTGTTTGATAGCAGAATACGGAATTGTTCATATGAAAGAGTACAAAATATAAAGTTAGGGAGAAACACTGAAGAGATGAAGAAAGAAAGAAAGAAGGAAAAAGGAAGGAAGGAAGAGCAGAGATAAACATAAGAGAGCTATGGAATACAAGAACAATATCTAAGTCTAAATGAAATACCAAAGTGAAAGTAGAGTGAGATTTGAGCAGAAACAATATTCAAAAAGATAATGTCTACTGACCTTCCAGAATTGAAGAAAGACTTTAACACACAGAATCATTGAGTTTGGACTGCTCTGTGAAGGAAAAGTAAAAAAAAAACAAAAACAAAACAAAAAAACATAGTCAAATTTCCTAAAATTGGAAATAAGGATAACATCCTTAAAGTGACAAGAGAAAAAAAAAAAAAAAAAAAACACAACACTTTTACAAAAATATTAAATCTTTGGTACACTATTCAACAGAAACTATGGATACCGAAAGTTAAAGGATAAAGATAATTTAAATGTTAAAAGAAAAAAACATATTAACCTAGAATTATTATCAAAATTAAATATTTTTGGAAAATAAAGTTAGACTATATACATTGTTTTATAACCAATGTTGAAATATTAAAGTCCTGAAAATCAAAGGTCTAATGTTGCCTGTTAAGAAGCTACAAAAATAGGTCGCCTGGGTGGCTCAGTCGTTAAGCGTCTGCCTTCAGCTCAGGTCATGATCCCAGGGTCCTGGGATCGAGTCCCACATCGGGCTCCCTGCTCGGCAGGAAACCTGGTTCTTCCTCTCCCACTCCCCCTGCTTGTGTTCCTGCTCTCGCTATCTCTTTCTCTGTCAAATAAATAAAATCTCAAAAAAAAAAAAGAAGCTACAAAAATACAGAAAAACAAAACCAAAGAAGAATAAAGTTAAACATAGCAGTTTTTAAAAAGTAAAAAAGCTTAAAAAAATTTAACAAAGCCAAAAGTTATTTGAAAAGTTTACTAAAATGATTAACACCTTGAAAGATGAATCAAGAAAAAAATTATAATAGCTTTTTTGTAAGTGTGCTATTATTATAACTATGTCAGTAGTAGAAAAATGAAACATAATAGATTCCAGACACAGACATATACATTTTTAGGTATGCTAAAGCATACGTAAAGATGGATGATAGCTCATTACTGTTTGGAAGCATGATCAATCCAGATCTGCACTGGGATTTGAGGTGTTGTGAGGGTACACCAAGTTTTAAGTTGTAGCTCTTTCAGCTGTTATGAGCATCAGTTTTTCATACTCTTACTGCTGTACAATTATTTGTTGAGTCAGTTGGCAAGACAATAGCTGTATCACAAAATTTAAGGTTCTGGAGATTGCACTCTTGTACACAACAATAAGTATACAAGCCAGAAAGAATATAATCATTAAGAAATAGAGTGTATTCCTGAGGCAGTCCTCTTATTTCACAAATCTTGTCAATGAACATAGGTTGAAGCTAAGCCAGGAGAAATCTCCTGCTTTGGCACCATTCTGTTTGAGAAGTCACCTATTTTTCTCATTTCAATATTTCTATCTAAAATTAAGTAGGAAATTTTAAGGTTTATAAAAATCTCTAGGAATACATTCTTCATCAATGACAGCATAAGAACTTCCTTGAGAGACCGAAAGAGGATAGATTTTGCCTCTACTATATGTAACTACTTGTCCATTTTGGTTACTGTTCTTCTTAAGTCAGTAGTCTTGGTAGAATTGCCCATGCCTGGGTAATTCTTTTTGCCATGACATGGATGATAATCCTAACTTTTTGAACTTCCTTCATAGCTTGAAGTGAGGCAACATTGGAACAGAAAATGGCTGTCTAAAATTTTTTATTTGTGAACAGGCTTAACACATTGAGCACTAATTTGTTAGATTCTTCTTGAACTAGAATATCATCATTCCCCATGGCTAATCATCTAAATTACTCCATTTGCAAGCCATAGTGGTAAAAATCTGGGAGGATCCCAAAAGAGGTCCTAGAGTTATAACTGGCCCTGTGAAATAAACCTGAGGTAGTCGTCCAAGGTAGCAGATATGTAGCAGTCAGTGCCTGAAACAATATGCTCCTGCACATTTTTTCTGGGAAATCAAGAATGCCTTAATTCAACAAATGTAGTACTATAAATTAGGAGCTCACCATTGGATAATTTTCTTGCCAGAGTATTGCAATGGGATTGTTTGGCAACTTGTATTTTATTTTTTGTTTTCTTAAAAAGAGGTAATTTCCACCTGCCAACTCCTAACCCTATCCTCAGCTAAAGAAGAGGGATAAAAAAGGGACACGTTGTGTTTTAGGCTCAGTATTGCCTGTTAAACTTTCTTCATGGCACAGCCACATAAATGCAAATATTATTGAATCAGTAGTAACTGCCCTGATATTTTGTATGCCTTTGTTCAGTAATCATTTTTTCTTCTTTTGTGTGGATCACATAATAAACTAGAGTAAACCTGTCTTTATCATATCTATAATGGTAATAATTTTCAAAAATTCATTATGGCTATTTTTCCATGTCTTGTCTCAATGAATATTCTGATCTTTCTGACAATAGTATAGACACTAACAGAAGTCTCCAAAGCAAAATAGGAACATACCAAAAACCCAGTATTTTTCTGAGCATTTTACCATTGAATGGACCATTTTTTTTAACTAGCTATTGCTAACTTACCAGAAAATAAACAATGCTGCCTATACTCATAGGTATAGGCAAAAGGGTTAGTGGTGAGGAGAAAAAAAAAAAAAGTCCTCACCTTTAAATGACAGAAAGTGGCACTAAATGCAGAGTAGAACGACTGCACTAAAAAATAAAACAACACAAAACCAAAGCCAAACAAAAATGATATAGACACAAAACAAAAGAGAAAGGTAAGATCTTGATCCAATGTCTTATGTGAAAGCTGTGTACCTCACATTGTCAGCAGCATGAATTTATGATCTTGGAATAGCTCTCTTTCATTTGGTGTCATCTATTTACAGATAACTTTTGACAATCTATAGTTTTAAATATCTCACTGGGATGGAGACAAAGATGATAAAGAGTAACAACTTGTGTGTCTTCTCAATTGGGGATCATGCATCCAAGGCCCTACTTCTGGTGAGGAACTGTTATTCTAGTGGCTATAAGTATATGGCAATGTCTTTTTTGATGTGCTTCTAAGATATTTTCATTTTAGGAAAAGACATCCAAGAAAGTCCTCAGATTTTGAGCTTGTGGAGACTTCTTGGAAGGATCCTGAGAACAGGCAAATGGCACCTGGAAGCAATATGGCTTGAGTTTATTTCATGAGTCCTTTTAGGACATTGTCATATCATCTTAAACTAATTTCAAGTCCAAAATTGGAGAAATGCCCAGCTTCATAGACTAACACTGGGTAAGTTTTACTGTGAGAATCAATGATTGTTGAAGGCCATACAGGCCAGACATAACAGAATTGTCTAAGAAAGCCCAAGAGTGTCAGATGGTTTGGATACTGTGGATTTAATAATGTCAGTTGCTTTCTCTACTTTTTTTGAAAATGGAGGTGAGGAAACAATAATATCTTCATATAGGACAAGGCTTTGCAAGCTCTTTCATAGTGTCTCAACAAAATTGTCGCCCTTGTCATTACAGTGATAGGTTGGAATTCCCAGGTTGAGAACTCTAAGTGTGACAATAGCAAGATGGAGGATTATGAAGCCCTAGACACCCTCTCCCTGTAGAGACATGGATTAACAGCAATAAACTGACAAAATACCCCTGTGAGAAATTTAAAAAGCAGTTAATAGATTTCTGCATTCCAGGTGAGATCAAAACTAAGTACATCAAATCCCTAAGGGAAATTTGTGACACCCTCCACTCTCTCATTAGGCTTCTACCCTCCAACCCCACATTAAGTGCAGTACATTTGAGAGGATACCTCCAATTCATATCTTCTTCCTGAGGCAGGAAAGTCAAATGTACATCCAACTGATATTTAGGGAGGCTGACCAAGGGACTGCTTTTTGTCTTTCCTGTATCCAACTACAGACAGGAACTGAGCCCTTGGCTGAGGGTCTCTGAAAGCAAACATAACAACCATGCACTTGAGTCTACAGTACCATAGATGAAGACTAGGTGGAACCCCAGAATAGTGATTTACTACAGTACCAGAGAGGGTGCAGTATCACAGAACCCAGGGAGAACTCCTGAGCAGAAACTAGCAAAGGTCTTCAAATTGGAGATTTCATCCAAAAGCCCAGAGAGGGTATATACCCAGAAAAGGCTTGAAGGGTCTCCAAATCTCCAGTAGTAATGAGTGGAGGAAGTCTTCACTGTAGGAAACTGGACCACAAAGTCTGAGAGAGTTGGCTGATTCTTCAAATGCTGAAATCCCAACAAGATATAAGAAAACATGCAAAGAAACTGGAAACCATGACACATTTAAAGGAATATATCAAATCTCCAGAAACTGAACCTAAAGATAAGTGAATTATCAGACAAAGAAATCAAAATTACCATTTAAGGATCCTCAGTGAGTTAAAAGAGATCAGATAGATGACTAAATGAAATCAGGAAAACAATGCATGAAAAATGAGAATATCACCAAAGAGATAGAAAATATTTTTAAAAAATAAATAGAAATTTTAGAACTAAAGAATATAACTGAATCAAAAATTTTACTGGCAGGACACTGGTTTGGCAAGACAGAAGAGATAATCTGTGAACTTGAAAAAAAGACTTTCAAAATTACCAAGACAGAAGAGCAAAAAGAAAAAAAAAGAAAGAAGACACATGAAAAGATCCTAAGGAATTTATGGAATACCATAAAATGGAATTACATATGCATTATGGGAGCCCTAGAAGGAGAAAAAAGGAAAAGGGATAGAAAATCTATTTGAAGAAACAATGACCTAAAATTTCTCAAATCTGAGGAGAGAAATGATCACATAAACAAGAAACTCAAAGAAGTCCCACTAGGATACATTTGAAAAGAGCTACACTAAGACATTATAAGAAAACTGTCAAAAACCACGAAAAGAGAGAGAAGCAAGAACTGCCATGTATAGGCAAACTCAGATTATCAGTAGATTTTTCAGGAGAAACCTTACAAGCTACAGCAGGGTGGGATGTTATATGGGAAGTACTGGGGGAAAAAACTGCCAAACAAAAATTCATTAAAACTGTCCTTAACAAAAATTAACTTTCCCAGATAAATAAAAGCTAAGATAATTCATTACCACTAGGCTCTACAAGAAATGCTGGTAGAAATTCCCTGGTAAATATATAAGACCACATGTTAGGCCACAAAATATGTCTTAACAAATTTAAGAAGATCAAAACTATGCAAAGTATCTTGTCTTAACAAATTTCAAAGATTAAAATTTATACTGAGTATCTTCTGTGACCACAATGGTATTAAACTAGATATAAAGAGAAGGAAACCAGGAAAATCCATTAATATTTGGAAATTTAAAAACAACCAATGAGTCAAAGAAGAAGTTATAAGAGAATTTAGAAAATATCTGAAGACAAATGGAATTGGAAACACAATATACCGAAATTTATGAGATGCAACAAAAGCAATACTAAGACGGAAGTTTGTAGTGGTCAGTACATTAAAAATTAAGAAAGAGCTCAAATTATGACCTAAACTTACACCTCAAGAAACTGGAAGAATAAGAACAAACTAAACCCAAAGTCAGCAGAAGGAAGTAAATAATAAAGATTAGACCAGAGATAAATTAGAGAGGAGAAATAATAGAAAAATTCAGAAAAACCAAGAGTTGGTTTTTTGAAAAGATTAACAAAACAGACAAACCCTTAGCTAGACACTAAGAAAAAAAATAAATTAAGAAATAAAATTTATAAAAGACTACTATGAACAATTTTGAACAATTATACACCAAATTGATAACTTAGAAGAAATGCACAAATTCCTAGAAACATGTAACCTAATAAGGTTGAACCATGAAAAATACACAATCTGAGCAAAACAATAACTAGGGAGGAGCTTGAAGCTCACAACAAAAAAAAGTCCAAGACCAGATGGATTCCCTAGAGAACTCTAACAAACTTTTAAATAATTAACACCAATCCTTCTCAAAGTCTTCCAAAGAATCAAATAGGAGATGACACTCCCAGACACATTTTATGAAACTGCCATTACCCTGATACCAAAACCAGATAAAGACACAACAGAAAAGGAAACCTACAAACCCACATCTTTGGGGAATATTGATGCAAAAGTCCTAAAGAAAATACTGGAAAACCAAATTCAATAGCACATTTAAAGGATTCTACATCATGAACAGGTGCTTTATACCTGGAATACAAGGATGGTTCAATGTACAAAAATCCATGTAATAACATATCATCAATAAAATGAAAGACAAAAACCATATGATTATCTCAATAGATACAGCAAAAGCATTTGACAAAATCCAATACCCTTTAATGATGAAAACATTTAATGAACTAGGAATAGAAGGAAACTACCTCAACATAATAAAAACCATATATGAAAATCCCATGGCTAACAAAATGGGGAGAGACTGAAATCCTTTCCACTAAGATCAGGAATGAAGCAATGACACACCTTCTATTGCCACTATTATTCAACATGGTACAGGAAATTTTAGTTAGAGCAATCAGACAAAAAAAAGAAAAAGGCATACAAATTAGAAAAGAAGAATTAAATTTATCTATGTTCATAGATGAAAAGATCTTCTATGTATAAAACCCTAAAGTTTCTACACACAACCACAAGAAAACAAAGAAAAAACCCTGTTATAACTAATAAATAAATTGAATAAAGTTGCTGGATATAAAATCAATAATCAAAATTCAGTTACATTCCTATACACTACCAATGACTAATCTGAAAAGGAAATTTAAAAAAAAAAAACTCATTTACTATAGCACCAAAAAATAAAAATAAAACACTTAGGAATAAACCAAGGAGGTAAAATACTTATACACTGTAAATTACAAACCACTGATAAAGAAATCAAAGACAGGGATGCCTGGATGGTTCAGTCAGTTAAGCATCTGCCTTCCGCTCGGGTCATGATCCCAGGGTCCTGGGATCGAGTCCTGTGTTGGACTCCTTGCTCAGCAGGGAGTCTGCTTCCCCCTCTTCCTGCCACTCCCCCTGCTTGTGCTTTTTCTTTCTCTCTCTCTCTGACAAATAAATAAATAAAAATCTTTAGGAAAAAAAAATCAAAGACAACAAAAAATAGAAAAATAAAATAAAGACATGCTCATAGATTATAATACTGAATATTTTTTAAATGTCTATACTATGCAAAGCAATCTGCAGATTCAGTGCAATCCCTAACAGAATCTCAATGTCATTTTTTTTTTTGCAGAAATAGAAATAGAAATAGAAAAGAAATAGAAAAAAAAAGTCTCACAAATCATAGAGATCTCACCTGACCCCAAATAGCCAAGACAATTTTGAAAAAATGAAAAGCTGGAGGCCTCACACATCCTGGTTTGAAAACATACTGTAAAGCAACAGTAATTTAGACAGCGTGGTGCTGCCATAAAAATCGACCAATGGAACAGAATAGAGAGTGTGGGAATAAACTCTTGCAAATATGGCAAAGTGATTTTTGACAAGGTGTCAAGAATACAAGTGGGGAAAAAACAGTTTCTTTGATAAATGGCATTGGAAAAACTGAATATGCACATGCAAAGGAATGAAATCAGAATCTTACTTTACACCTTGTACAAAAACTAACTCAAAATGGATTAAAGACCTAAATATAAGACCTAAAACAATTAAAATTTGAGAAGAAAACAGGTTAAAACTTCTGGAGGTTGGATTTGGCAATGATTCCTTTGACACCAAAATATAGACAACAAAATTAAAAAAAAAAAAACAGACAAATGGGGCTACACAAAGAAGTTAATATTAGGAATATACAAGGAACTTCTACAACTCATCAACAAAAAAACACATAGCCCAATTTAAAAATAAGCAAAAGACTTAAACATTTCTCCCAAGAAGGTTTACTAATGACCAATAAACACATGTCAAGATGCTCCTTATTACTAATCATTAGGGAAATATGTCAAAATCACAATGAGATATTACATCACACACTAAGGATGGCAGTTATCAAAAGAACAGAAAATAACAAATGTGTCGAGGATGCAGAGAAGGTGGAACCCTTGTACACTGTTGGGAATGTAAAACGTTACAACCATTATGGAAAACAGTATAGAGGTTCCTAAAAAAATGTAAAATAGAATTACTGTACAATCCAGTAATCCAACTTCTGAGTACCCAGAAGAACTCAAAGCAGGATCTCAAACAGATATTTGCATACTTGTGTTAATCACAGCTTTATTCACAGTATCTATTGGGTAGAAACAACACAAATGTCCATCAACAGATGAATGGATAAAGAAAATGTGGTAGATACATAAAATGAATTATGCAGCCTTAAAAAAGAAAGAAGTCCTGTCACCTGCAACAATACAGATGAAAGTTAAGGCCTATGTGTTAAATGAAATGAGCCAGTCACAAGAGGACAAATATTGTATGAGTCTATTCATATGAAATATGTAAAGTAATGAAGGAAACAAAGTATTTGCAAGGGCGGGGGAATTCACGTCTAACGGGTAAAGAGTTTAAGTGTTGAAAAATGAAAAAGTTCTAGAAATATGTTGCACAGCAATGTGAATATATTTAACACTATTGAACTAAACACTAAATATATGTTATTATGACGACAAATTTAATATCATGTACTTTTTTGTCATAATAAAAATCTAACTGTATTTTTGCTAGCAACCAGCCATACTGTCCAGCAAAGTGAAACTGCCATCCATCTTGAGAATAATGAAATGATAATCAGGATTTTTTTTTCAAAATTCACCATGGAAGTAGTTGTACAAAATCTATTTGGGGATATTTAAAAGAATCCTGCAGTTTGGACTCTTTCCATGGTATACCTGTACACTTTTACCAAAATTATCTTGGTTACATATTAGACACATATTTTCCCGGGAAGGCAATTTTAATCAATGTACTTGAAATATGGACAGTTGTCAGAAATATGCTAGGACATTTGTGAGTTCTCCTTTTGGTAGTAAAAGGAAAATTGGATGAATAAAGGGATATAAGAATTTACCTCCTAGGCATAAATCATACCCTAGGGGATTTTTTTCATAATATTAAAACATGAATTTGAAGTTTAATATCCTTTCTGAGCTAAAATAGAAGGTAGGTAGTTGTAATCAATCTTAGAGTTCCCCTTATATCTAAAACATATTATGAGGTCATTTGCATATTTGGATAATACTAGAATTACAGGGAAATCTAAGGGTCCTCAGGGTCCTTCAAATCCTAAGATTTGAAAAATAGGACAATGTCTTAGTAAACTCCAGAGACATAACTGTCTCAATACATTGTTGTGTTTTCCAAAAACAGAAAATATTTACTCTCTTGTTGCAAAGGGACACCAAAGATTCTAGACTGGGGCATGGGAACTATCTGTGAGTTATTAAAAACAGACTCTGAGGCAGAGTTTGTGAAACATTGGCAGGTGTTTGAGGTTCATATACCATACCTTCATTTATCAAAAATTTGTAGACATGTTATTTAATATTTAGATGAATATCTCTATGATTGTTTAAAGATAAAGTAGAAAATCAGGCACTGGGTTCTCATTCAGATCACCTTCATTGATTAGCTGTTTAAGTTTATTTTTCAGTTTTTTAGGGAACACAGGACAATTGCTTACCCAGTGTTGTTTTCTGATTGTACTTTCAGCTGTGTCTTTTTCAAAAGGTTCTTTGCTGGTATGTAATGACTGGAAGGAACCAGCTATTTTTGTTTGTTTGTAAGGCTATCAGCAGAAGTTTTTCCTGGGTCTAATTCCACTTTTACTCTAAACGTTCAGAATGTAGTTGGAAGTCTGGCAATAGGATAATTTCCTGTTACAGGTTTGCAGAAGTTTAATTTCTCTATTTCTGGCTTAATACTAAATACTAAATACTTAAAACATGAAGACAAAGATTGTACATATCTGTTTGAGAATTTACACCTAATTGGTGCATAAAAGGATTAACCTATTCCTGAAGTCATCTAAGGATTGTCTTCTCTTTGCTTGCAGGACTGTATTAAAATATAATCTATTTTCATGAGAGAGTTTCCAAAGATATTATCAAGCATTTTCAGCTTTTTGAAACCACTCTAGTTCCCTATGCAAAATGAGGTCTCTTAAGTCAGTCTTAGGATCTTCCTTTTCTTCATTTGCCATCCATTATGTACATGTGAGTTTCATTCTTAGAAGTACTCTAAATTCTTGTATAAATTTCTGTTTATCTTTTTGGGTTTTAGAATTTTAACAACAGCTCTCACCTATTACTAGGACGAGGTCTTAAAATAAGCTTTAAGGGACTTGCTTTATTCTAATTACGGCTCAACTTTAACAGGCAATTAAGCATTGGAAGTTTCTTCTGGGTGGTCAGCATGGTAGTTAAATTAGATCAGATAGAAAGGTAGAGGCAGAGAGCAATGGAAACATATAGGATAAGGAAAGGGATATGTTGGGATAAAAACCATTAGGTTCAATTTATTGTTTGGGGAATGTGAAATAGAGTTAAGTTCACATACTTTTTCTTTGCCTTGGTGGCACAATTAAAATAATTTTGCAATCTGAATCTATTTGGAAGCTTTCTCATACCAGTTAAAGTGCAGACCATTGGATATTTGGGATTTTGTTTTTTTTAATTCTAACTTATTTTTCAGATGAATAATTTAATTTATAAGTTTAGCATCGGTGAACATAGGAAGAAAAGGGTCTTAGTGAGCAATCTATTTTTTGAAAAGCAGTTTTGTTTTGTGTGTAATTTATTGCCCAACAGGGCAACTGTTGCCCAGATGAGAAAACTATTTGCCTAGATAAATTGCTTTTCAAGAATTTGCTGAAACATGGGGCGCCTGGGTGGCTCAGTTGGTTAAGCGACTGCCTTCGGCTCAGGTCATGATCCTGGAGTCCTGGGATCGAGTCCCGCATCGGGCTCCCTGCTCGGCGGGGGGTCTGCTTCTCCCTCTGACCCTAACCCCTCTCATGCTCTCTGTCTCTCATTCTCTCTCTCTCAAATAAATAAATAAAATCTTAAAAAAAAAAAAAAAAAAGAATTTGCTGAAACAAATTGTAGTTATTTATTGGTATGTGGACTTATTTTCTTGGCAAGCATTTACTGAAATAAACACCTAAGTTAGGCTGATAAAGATTATCTGGGTTCTAAGTCCCATCAGTTGAGTGAGTAATATTGAAACGCATGGTCTCAATTTCACAGAAAAGTGTAAATCTTCTTTTCAGTTATTAAAGCAGGCTATTGGTAACATTGGTCCTAAATTTATTGGAAATCAAAGGTAGAGTCTGCATACTATATGGCCCAGATCTTTGGGAAACTTGAAGTTTTACAGGAATTTTATATATAAAAATTCATACATACTATGTCCTAAAGAATTTAACCCTGCCCAAGGAGAGGTCAGGCCTTTGCTCTCAGCTCCTTGGGGGGAAAGGGGGATAATCACTAAGTCTTGGAATGTCCTGCCTGATAAAAATGTTTACTTGGGAGTCTTGGGACACACTAGGTTGTCTAACATGATTTCTGGTAAGGGTTCTTGGTCTTATGGTATCAGCTGGACCACTGGAGGGCTGGAGAGGGAGGTTAGCTATGTGGGTAGTAAATCATATCCATGTAACAGACCCTGGATAAAGACTGTAGACATCATAAGTCTTGAGTGAGCTTCCCTAGTTGCCAACACTGCATGCATATTGTCACACATGGTTGCTGGAGGAAGAGGACAATTGGAAACTCCATGTTTGGAACCTTTTAGACTTTGCCCATGGGTCTCTTCCCTTGACTGATTTTAATCTGTATCCTTTCACTGTAACAAACTATATGTGTGATTATGACAGTTTTCAGTGAGTTCTGTGAACCCTTCCAGAGAATTAATAAAGCTAAGAATGATCTTGGCAACTGCTGAATTTGCAGTGTCAGAAGTGGTGGTGATCTTATGGTCTGTTCCGTAACTTTGCATATACATATATATGTGTATACCTGCCTTCTTCACTTCTAATATATGAGATATATAAATCAGGTTACTTTTTCAGATGGTATATAGTACATATCTATTATGAAGATGTATCAATAATTCAATCATGAATATCTGATAATTCATCTTTTAAAAGTCTTACAGAAGCTTTCATTTAGGAATGAACACTGAAATATTATTTTGAGGTTTTCTAATTTATTTTCCTATAATTTAGTCAAAAATGTATTAAATATCAGTGCTCTGAAATGCTTCCACATAGTTAAATGTCCATATATTATTGTTTCTCTGCCTATTTTAAAACTTTAAAGACTTTTCTTTAATATTATCCAATATTTCTCATAAAAGGATTTGCATGATGAATTATTGCTTTCATTCAAAATAAACACAAACTTGGTTTAATTCAAAGGGAAAAAATATGTCTGCATATGATTTTCTCTGTAAGATTTTATTTATTTTTTCTTTTTATTAACTAGGAAAACTTTATTTTACTTTAGCTACCAGAAAAATAAGAATCAAATTGAAGCCCAATATAAAATTTAGTTGCAATCAGATAATTGAGGTTAAGTTTTTTAATATCTGTATTTATTGATATTTTCCTAAATGCTAGTACAGTGTTTCTGAAACAGAACTCATTATTATTTACACCAGTTTTCCTGTGCCATAATTTCCCCCTTCCAGTGTGATGTGATGAGAACCAGATATATACCAGGTCAGGATTGTAGGTAAAGAACAATCCAAAAGTGAATCTGTGCCTTTTGTCTCCTTAGAAATATAATGAAAAGAGTCCTGGGTCCTCATGCTTTGTAATATACGTAAATTTCGTCAGTGAATGGGATGGCACATGGCTGGTTCAGTCAGTAAAGCTTGCTACTCTTGATCTCGAATTTGTGAGTTTGAGCCTCACATTGGGTGTAGAGATTACTCAAAATCTTAAAAAAAAAATCATTTCTTCAGCATGGACATAAAACTAGAGTCTCCAGCTTTACAACTAGGGATGTCTACAGGGTTCTAGGGTCTCATGCCCTTTTGAAAATGTGAACATATACCTCTGGGGGAGTGGTAAATTTCTTTGGAATTCCCACTAGCTCATTAGTCATAAATTATCTTCTGAGGCTTCTCTTTTAGTTCCAGTCCCAAGTTTTAGTAAAATTTGCTAAGAGACTTAATTGTAGAGAAACATAAAGTATTTTCTCTCAACCCCCAAATTGGTAATATCTAATTCCCCTCTAATATTTAGTTAGCTTTTCTGTTTTGATAATTATATAATTTAAGCTTTTGGATAGCAGTTACAAAAGACAATGATTAAGTAGACTTCAATGAAACATCTTTTATGTGACAAAATGAATTCTGAATTAACTCTAAATATTTGTCTTACAATCAAAAGATCTCAAAGAACCCAAGTTAATAATGAACATACCAATATACTTGAATACTTTCTTGCAATTCCACATTCCATTGGCTTCTAAAAATACTTTTAACATCTTATAAAATCATATGCAACCAGTATATATTGATGTTGATACGGTCAGCCAAGATGCAAAATAGTTTCATCACTATAAGGATCCTCCATATTGCTCTTTTATAACCACATTCAATTCCCTTCTGCCTCCACATCCTTTTATCTCCTGGCATTCCTATAATACTGTTTCTGTTTCTATAATATTATCATTTCAAGAATGTATACATAGGATCATATAGTTTGTAGCCCTTGGAGATTTGCTTTTTTTTTTTTTTTACTTAGCATAATTCTCTAGAGATTAATCAATATTGCTGCATATATCAATAGTTCTTTACTGTTTTTAGATTTTTTATTTATTTATTTTTTTTTGGTTTTATTTATTTATTTGAGAGAGAGAGAATGAGAGACAGAGAGCATGAGAGGGAGGAGGGTCAGAGGGAGAAGCAGACTCCCTGCTGAGCAGGGAGCCCGATGCGGGACTCGATCCCGGGAGTCCAGGATCATGACCTGAGCCGAAGGCAGTCGCTTAACCAACTGAGCCACCCAGGCGCCCAGTTCTTATTTATTGTTGAACAGTATTCCATGGTATGGATAAAACATAGTTTGTTAAACCATTCGTTCGTTGAAGGACACTTTGTGTGTGTGTGTGTGATGATAACTAAAGCAACTTTATACATCCATTTTCATGATTTCTTGTGTGTATTAATGTAGGTTTTCATTTCTCTGAGATACATGACTAAGGGTGCAATTCCATGGTCTTATAGATTTTGCGATGTTTAGTTTTATAAGGAACTGCCCCACTGATTTCCAGAGTGGCTATAATATTTTACATTCTCACCAGCAATCTATGAATGATCCAGTCTCTGTGTATTCCTAGCCAGTATTTGGTGTTGTCAATACTTTTTATTTTAGCCATTGTGATTAGTGAGTAGTGCTATCATAAGGTTTTAACTCATATTTTCCTAACAGCTAATGATATTGAACATCTCTTTATTTGTTATCTATGTATTCTCTCTGGTAAAATGTCTCTTCATACCATTTTCTATTTTCTAAATGGATTGTTTTTTTTAATCATCATGTTTTAAGAGTTCTTTATATGTTCTATATAGGTTATGTGGCTTGCAAATATTTTCTCCCAGTCTATAGCTTGTGTTTTCATCATCTTTTAATAGGGCCTTTCATTGAGCAAAAGTTCTTAATTTTGATGAAGTCCAATTTATCAATTTTTCCTTTTATGGATAATGTCACATATAAGAACACTTTGGGCAGCCCAAAATTGTGGAGATTTTTTTTTCTTTTTTTTTAAGTTGTGCAGGTTTATATTTTACATTTATGTCCATGATTTGAGTTAATATTTTTATAAGATGTGAGACTTAGGCAAAAATGTTGGGGAGGGGACCCTGACTTATATGTGGATGTCCTCCTGCTCTATAATCATTCACTGAAAAAACATCTTTCCTCCATTGAATTCGTTTTTGCAACTTTGTTAAATTTGGGCATATTTGTGTGGGTCTATTTCTGGATTCTCTATTCTATTCTTGAGGTATCTGTCTATTCCTCTGAAAACCCACACAGATTTGATTACTGTAACTATATAATTAGCCTTAAAATTAGTAGACTGATTCTCCCAGTCTATTTGGCTTTTTAAATATTGTGTTAGCTATGCTGTTTCTTCTGCCTTTCCATGTAAGTTTGGAATAATATTTTCTATATCTCCAAAATTTCTTGCTGGGCATTTTATAGGAATTATATTAATCATGTATATCAATATGGGGAGAACTGACATCTTTACTATGATAAGTCTTCTAATCCATGAACACAGTCTCTTTATCTCCATTTATTTAAATATTCTTTGATTATTTATCAGTGTTTTATAGTTTTCAACATTCAAATTCTATACATGTTTTGCTAGACTTACACCTAATTTTCTTATTTTTTTAGCAATTATAAATGACATAATTTTAATTTCAGTATCTATGTGTTTACTGCTGGTATATAGGAATGCAGTTGAGTTTTATATGCTATCTTGTATGCTGTAAACTTACACGACTCTTAATAGTCCAAGGCGTTTTGATAAATTCATTTTGATTTTCTATGTAAATAATCATGCCATCTACAAATAGAGACTGTTTCATTTCTTCTTGCTTTATTGCACTGCCTAGAATTCTAGCACTATGTTAAATAAAAGTGGTGAGAGCAGATTTCTTTGCTTGGTTCTCAATCTCAGGAAAAAGTATTCCTTTTTTCACTCTTAAATAAGTTAGTTGTAGGTTTTTGGTAAATATTCTTTATCAATAAAGGAAGTTTTCCTCTTTTCCTATATTTCTGGAACTTTTATCCTGGATCAGTATTGAATTTTGTCAAATACTTTTTCTTCATAAATTGATAAGATTATCTAATTTTTCTTCTATAACCTGTCAATATAAGGAATACATTTTTTGAAATATAAAACCAGTCTTGCACCCCTGAAATCAACCCCATGATTTCATGCTGTATAATTCTCTAGATAGATGATAGATGGTAGATAGATAGATGATATAGACAGATAGACGATGATAGATAGATGATAGATAGATAAATGGATAATTGAATTTTAGTTGCCAATACTTTGTAAGGATTTTTGTATTTATATTAGATATATTAATCTGTGATTTTTTTTTTTTAATCTGTGATTTTCTTTTTTCATACTATGCTTGACTCGTTTTGGTATCAGGGCAATAATAACTTCATGAAATGATTTGGGAAGTGCCCCTTTCTGTTATATTTTACAGAGGTGACTGTGTAGTATTTGTCTTAATTTTTTAATGATCTGGCAGAATTCCTTAGTAAAGCCATCTGGGCCTGGAATTTTCTTTTTTCTATTTTTTTTTTTTTTTTGAAGTTTTACTAACACAAATTTGTTTTCCTCAGTAGGGTACAGGGTTATTCAAGTCATCTATATCACGTGGGAGATTAGTGGTAGTTCGTACTTTTTGAGGACTTGGTCCATTTCATCTAAGTTGTATAATTTATGTGTGTAGAGTTGTTCATATTACTCTTTTAATATTATTTTGGTGTCTACAGGATCTGTAATGCTATCACTCTGTTTCATTCCTGATATTGATAATTTGTCTTCTCCCTTTTTCTGTCAATTTCTTAAAGGTTTGCCTATTATATTGATCTTTTCAAAAAATGCAGCTCTTCATTTCATTGTTTTTTTTTTTCAATTTCATTGATTCCTGCTCTTTATTGTTCCTTCCTTTTTCTTGCTTTGAGTTTCTTTGGCTCTTCTTTTTCTAGGTTCTTGAGGTGAGATCTTAGAATTACTGATTTGAGACTCATTCTCTTTATGGATGTATACATTTAGTGCCATAATTTTCATTCTCAACACTCTTTGAGTTGTGTCTCATAAATTTTGGTGTTTTGTATTTTTTGACATTTATTTCAATGCATTTTTTATAACCCACTAGTCCTCTTTTTTGACCCATGGATGATTTGGAAGTGTGTTGTTTAGTTTCCAGGTATTTGGAGGTTTCTCTATTATCATCATGTTGTTGATTTCTGGTTTGGGGCCATTGTGGATGATGAACATATTCTGTATGGTTTAATTTCTTTTAAATTTATTGAGGTTTGTTTTAGGATATGATCCATCTTTGTGCATGTTCCATGGGAACTGCAAGAAATCTTATTCTGTTATTGGGTGGGGTGTTCTAAAAATGTTGATTAGATTCTCTTAGTTGATGATGTCTGTATTAATTCCCTATGGCTTCTGTAACAAATAACCACAAACTTGGTGGCTTAAGACAACAGAAACTTATTCTCTTATAGTTTTAGAGAGCAGAAGTCTGAAATCAGTTTCAATGGACTGATATCAAGGTGTCACACTCTTTCTGGGGGCTGTTGGGAATAAAATCTGTTGCTTGCCTCCTTCAGCTTCTGGTGGTTGCAGTAATTCCTTGTCTTCTGGGCACTTCACTCCATTTTTGAAGCTATCTGCAAACCTCTTTCAGTTTCATCTTCATATTGCCTTATCCACTGTTTGTATTAAATCTCCTTCTCCCTGATCATCTAAACAATTCAAATCGGATATGGGTGAAACTCTGGATATGATTCATCCTTGGGCAAAATTCCTCTCTATCTATGGGTCTGAAAACTAGAAAACATGTCATTTGTTTTTAAAATATTATGACAGGAATGTCATAGTATAATCGTTATAGAAATTCCCATTCCAAAATTGAGGTATTGATCTACTTTAATTATGTATTTTTCTATTTTTTTCTTTATTTTGCAACTTAGTTGTTTGTTTGATATATGCACATTTAGGACAGTAATGTATTCTTGATGGATTGACCCATTTCTCATTATATAAAGTCCTTCTCTGTATTGGGTAATTTTTTCATTCCAAGGAGATATCAGTGTAGGTATTTTTGCTTTCTTTTTATTAATGTTTGCATGATATGTCTTTTTCCATCCTTTTACTTTCAACCTATTTTGTTATATTTGAAGTGAATTTCTTGTAAACAGTACAGAGTGGGTCATGTTTTAAATCCATTCTGCTAATTTCACTCCCTCTTTTAATTGGCATATTTAGGCTATTTGCATTTAGTGTGATTATTGTATAGTAGAGCTTAAGCACAGGTGCACTTTGGAGATATTGCAGATTCAATTCCATGACCAATAAAGTGAAGGCCATAATAAAAATGAGTCAAATTAAATTTTTGGTTTTCCAATGCGTATAAAAGTTATGTTTACACTCTACTAGTCTAATAAGTGTGTAATAGCATTATGTCTAAAAATGTGTATACCTTAATTTAAAAATACTTTATTTTTTATTTTTTAAAATTTTTAAAGATTTTATTTATTTATTTGACAGAGAGAGAGACACAGTGAGAGAGGGAACACTGAGCTTTCAGTGAATCATAATCTTTTTGCTGGTGGAGGGTATTGCTTCCGTGTGATGGCTACTGACTGATCAAGGTGGTAATTACTGAAAGTTGGGGTGTCTGTAGCAATGTCCTAAAATAAAACAACAATGGAGTTTGCCCATCAATTAACTTCCTTTCATGAACAATTTCTCTGTAGCAGGCAATGCTGTTTGACAGCATTTTACCTACAACAGAATTTCTTTCAAAATTGGAGTCAATCATCTTGAGCACTGCCATTGCTTTCCCAACTAAGTTTACATAATATTCTAAATTTTTATTTTTTCAAAAATCTTCACAGCACTGGAGCACTTAACGGACTTCAGCTCAGGTCATGATCTCAGGGTCTTGGAATCCAACCCCATGACAGGCTCCCCACTCAGCAGGGAGTCTGCTTGTCCCTCTGCCCATCCCCCCACTCGTGTTTTCTCTTTTTCTCAAATAAATAAAATCTTTTTTAAAAAATCTTCACAGCATCTTCACTGGGAATAGAATCCATCTCGAGAAGCCACTTTTTTGTTCACCCATAAGAAGTAACTACTCAATCCATTAAAGTTTTATCATGAAATTGCACCAATTCATTTACATATTCAGGCTCCATTTCTAGATTTCTTGCTATTTCTACCACATCTGCAGTTATTTCCTCCACTGATGTCTTGAAATCCTCAAAGCATCCATGAGGGTTGAAGTCAATGTCTTCCAAACTCCTGTTCATGTCCATTTTTGACCTGATCCTATGAATCCCCTCTAAAAGGTTTTCAATGTACTTTGCCCAGATCTATCAGCGGAAACATTATCTATGGGAGACAACTGTATTTCTTCCACAATAAGATTTGAAATTTGAAATTACTTTTTGATCCATGGGCTGAGGAATAGATCTTTTGTTAGCAAGTATGAAAATAATATTAATCTAATTGTATTTCTCCATCAGAGCTCTTGGATGGCCAAGTATATTGTCATTGAGCAGTCATATTTTGAAAGGAATTTTTCTTTCTGAGCAACAGGTCTCAACAGTTGGCTTAAAATATTTAGTAAACCATGTTGTAAACAGATGTGCTTTCATACAGGCTTTGTTATTACACTTCTAGAGCATAGGCAGTGTAAATGTAGCATAATTTTTAAGAGCCCTAGGATTTTTAGAATAGTCAATGAACACTGGCTTCAACTTAATGTCACAAGCTGCATTAGCCCCTAACAAGAGAATCAGCCTGTTCTTTGAAGCTTTGAAGCCAGGCATTGACTTCTTCTCTCTAGCTATCAAAGTCCTAGAAGTCATCTTCTTCCAAGAGAAGGCTTTTTTCACTTACATTAAAAATCTCTTGTTTTAATGTAGCTGCCTTCATTAATTATATTTAGATCTTCTTGATAATTTGTAGCAGCTTCTACATCAGCACTTGCTTCAGTTAGAGACTCTCTTTAATTCTATGAAGGCTGAGAGAAGTGAGGAAGTTGCAGAAGAAAAGGTGGAAACTAGCAGAAGTTGGTTCATGAAGTTTAAAGAAAGAAGTCATCTTCATAACACATAAGTTCATGGTGAAGCAAGTGCTGATGTAGAAGCTGCTACAAATTATCCAGAAGATCTAAATATAATTAATGAAGGCAGCTACATTAAAACAAGAGATTTTTAATGTAAGTGAAAAAAGCCTTCTCTTGGAAGAAGATGACTTCTAGGACTTTGATAGCTAGAGAGAAGAGTCAATGCCTGGCTTCAAAGCTTCAAAGAACAGGCTGATTCTCTTGTTAGGGGCTAATGCAGCTCGTGACTTTAAGTTGAAGCCAATGCTCATTGACTATTCTAAAAATCCTAGGGCTCTTAAGAATTATGCTACATTTACACTGCCTATGCTCTAGAAGTGTAATAACAAAGCCTGAATGAAACTGAAGAGCTTTGATCAAGAAAGGATGCTGTACTTTGTCAAATGCTTTTTCTGCATCTATCGAGAGGATCATATGGTTCTTGTTCTTTCTTTTTTTGTGTATTGTATCACATTGATTGATTTGCAGATGATGAACCAACCTTGCAGCCCAGGAATAAATCCCACTTGGTCGTGGTGAATAATCCTTTTAATATACTGCTGGATCCTATTGGCTAGTATTTTGGTGAGAATTTTTGCATCCATGTTCATCAGGGATATTGGTCTGTAATTCTCCTTTTTGATGGGGTCTTTGTCAGATTTTGGGATCAAGGTAATGCTGGCCTCATAAAATGAGTTTGGAAGTATTCCTTCCATTTCTATTTTTTTGGAACAGTTTCAGAAGAATGGGTATTACTTCGTCTTTAAATGTTTGGTAGAATTCCCCTGGGAAGCCATCTGGCCCTGAGCTCTTGTTTGTTGGGAGATTTTTGATTACTGCTTCAATTTCCTTAGTGGTTATGAGTCTGTTCAGGTTTTCTATTTCTTCCTGGTTCAGTTTTGGTAGTTTATACATCTCTAGAAATGCATCCATTTCTTCCAGATTATCTAATTTGCTGGCATATAATTGCTCATAATATGTTCTTATAATTGTTTGTATTTCTTTGGTGTTGGTTGTGATCTCTCCTCTTTCATGATTTTATTTATTTGGGTCCTTTCTCTTTTCTTTTTGATAAGTCTGCTATCACCACTGCTATTCAACATAGTACTAGAAGTCCTAGCCACAGCAATCAGACAACAAAAAGAAATAAAAGGCATCCTAATCAACAAAGAAGAAGTCAAACTCTTACTCTTTGCAGATGATATGATACTTTATGTGGAAAATCCAAAAGACTCCACCCCAAAACTGCTAGAACTCATACAGGAATTCAGTAAAGTGGCAGGATATAAAATCAATGCACAAAAATCAGTGGCACTCCTATACACCAACAACAAGACAGAAGAAAGAGAAATTAAGGAGTTGATCCCATTTGCAATTGTACCCAAAACCATAAGATACCTAGGAATAAATCTAACCAACGAGGCAAAGAATCTGTACTCAGAAAACTATAAAATACTCATGAAAGAAATTGAGGAAGACACAAAGAAATGGAAAAACATTCCATGCTCATGGATTGGAAGAACAAATATTGTGAAGATGTCAATGCTACCTAGACCAATCTACACATCTAATGCAATCCCTATCAAAATACCATCCACTTTTTTTGAAGAAATGGAACAAATAATCCTAAAATTTGTATGGAACCAGAAAAGACCCCGAATAGCCAGAATAATGTTGAAAAAGAAAAGCAAACCTGGTGGCATCACAATTCTGGACTTCAAGCTCTATTACAAAGCTGTCATCATCAAGACAGTATGGTACCAGCACAAAAACAGGCACATAGATCAATGGAACAGAATAGAGAGCCCAGACATGGACCCTCAACTCTATGGTCAACTAATGTTCGACAAAGCAGGAAAGAATGTCCAATGGAAAAAAGACAGTCTCTTCAACAAATGGTGTTGGGAAAATTGGACAGCCACATGCAGAAGAATGAAACTGGACCATTTCCTTACACCACACACAAAAAGAGACTCAAAATGGTTGAAAGACCAAAATGCAAGACAGGAGTCCACCAAAATCCTAAAGGAGAACACAGGCAGCAACTTCTTCGTCCTCAGCCGCAGCAACTTCTTCCTAGAAACATCGCCAAAGGCAAGGGAAGCAAGGGCAAAAATGAACCATTGGGACTTCATCAGGATAAAAAACTTTTGCACAGCAAAAGAAACAGTCAACAAAACTAAAAGACAACCGACAGAATGGGAGAAGATATTTGCAAATGACATAGCAGATAAAGGGCTAGTATCCAAAATCTATAAAGAACTTATCATATTCAACACCCAAAGAACAAATGATCCAATCAAGAAATGGGCAGAAGACATGAACAGACATTTTTCCAAAAAAGACATCCAAATGGCCAACACATGAAAAAGTGCTCAACGTCGCTCGGCTTCAGGGAAATCCAAATCAAAACCTCAATGAGATACCACCTCACACCAGTCAGAATGGTTAAAATTAACAAGTCAGGAAACGACAGATGTTGGCGAGGATGCAGAGAAAGGGGAACCCTCCTACACTGTTGGTGGGAATGCGAGCTGGTGCAGCCACTCTGGAAAACAGTATGGAGGTTCCTCAAAATGTTGAAAACAGACCTAACATATGACCCAGAAATTGCACTACCTGGTATTTACCTGAAAGATACAAATGTAGTGATCCGAAGGGGTACGTGCACCCTGATGTTTATAGCAGCAATTTCCACAATAGTCAAACTATGAAAAGAGCCAAGATGTCCATCGACAGATGAATGGATAAAGAAGATGTGGTATATACATACAATGGAATATTATGCAGCCATCAAAAGGAATGAAATCTTGCCATTTGCAATGATGTGGATGGAACTGGAGGGTATTATGCTGAGTGAAATAAGTCAATCAGAGAAAGACATGTATCATATGATCTCACTGATATGAGGAATTCTTAATCTCAGGAAACAAACTGAGGGTTACTGGAGTGGTGGGGGGTGGGAGGGATAGGATGGCTGGGTGATAGATATTGGGGAGGGTATGTGCTATGGTGAGCACTGTGAATTGTGTAGGACTATTGAATCACAGACCTGTACCTCTGAAACAAATAATATATGTTAAAAAAAAAAAAAAGAAGAAAAAGATAGCAGGAAGGGAAAAATGAAGGGGGGAATCGGATGGGGAGACGAACCATGAGAGACTATGGACTCTAAGAAACAAACTGAGGGTTCTAGAGGGGAGGGGGTGGGCGGATGGGTTAGCCTGGTGATGGGTATTAAAGAGGGCATGTATTGAATGGAGCACTGGGTGTTATGCACAAACAATGAATCATGGAACACTACATCAGAAACTAATGATGTAATGTATGGTGGTTAACATAACATAAGAAAATAAAATTAAAAATAAATAAATAAATATGTAGTTACCATCTGACCAAGAAAAAAACAATAAAGAGAGTTAGGGTCTTGCTCTGGATTAGGCTTTGGCTTTAAGGGAATTTTGTGACTGGTTTGATCTTCTGTCCAGACCACTCAAACTTTCCCATGTCAGTAATATGCTGTTTTGTTTCTTATCATTTGTGTGTTAAAAGTAGCACTTTTGATTTACTTACAGAACTTTTCCTTTTCATTCACAACTTGGCTGTTTGGTGCAAGGACCTAGCTTTCAGCCTACTTCAGCTTTTGACAAGCCTACCTCACTAAGCTTAATCATTTCTAGCTTTTGATTTAAAGTAAGAAATGTGTGACTCTTCCTTTCACTTGAGGCCATTATAGGGCCATTAACTGGCTTAATTTCAATATTTTTGTGTCTGAGGGAATAGAGACCTGAGGAGAGAGAGAGAGATGGGCGAGCCAGTGGGACAGTCAGAACACACACAACATTTGCTAAGTTCATCATCTTATATGGGCACAGTTTGTGGCACCCCCCAAAATTACAATAGCAATACCAAAGATGACTGATCACAGATCACCATAACAATTATAATAATGAAAAAGTTTAAACTATTGTGAGAATTACCAAAATGTGACATAGAGACACAAAATGAGCAAATCTGGTTGGATAAATGGTATTCATAGACTTGCTCAACATAGGATTGCTGCCAACCCTCAATTTGTAAAAAATGCAGTATCTGTGAAACACAATAAAATGAGGTATGCCTGCATGCCACTTAAATTTTGTTTTGTTTTGTTTTCTGCTAGTTTTCTCCATTGTTTATGGATATTTGGTCCTTCTATGTTCTTCTCCCTGCTTTCCTGTGGGTTCCTTTATTACTTTGTAGAATTTTGTTTTTATGGTTTTCCTAGGGCTTCCTTTAAGTATTACATTATATCAGACACAATGTATGTATACATACATTATATTAGAATTGACTGTTGCTATTATTTTAGAGTTTTAGTGAAGTGTAAAAACCTTGTGTCTCTTTTTATGTCTTTACTCTTCTTTGTTTATAACTGTCTTCAATATTGCCTCCACATATGTTTAGAACCACAACAGATATTGCTATAATTTTTTATTCAACCATCAAACAAAATTTAGAAAACTCAAAAGAAGGAAAATCTATTGGATTTACCTTTACCTTTACTTTTCCCTATTCTTTATTCTCTCCTGGTGTTTCAAGTTTCCTCTTAACTGTTCTCTGTGGGTGAGTTTGCTGACCACAAATTCCCATAGTTTCTTTTTATCTGAAAATATCTTGATTTCCTTTTTATTCCTGAGGTATATTTTAACTTGATATAGGATTCTTGGTTGTCAGTTCTTTTCCTTATAGGTTTAAACAGTGATGTATCACTTCCTTCTGGTTTCCGTGGTTTATAATGAGAAATTCACTTTCATTTGAATTGTTTTTCCCTCATTGATGAGGTTTTGTTTTTCTCTCACTGCTTTCTATATCTTTCCTTTCTCTTTAGTTCACACCACACCTGGGGGCATGGGTGAGGGTGGATTGGGGCACTGCATTATAGCTTTGTAAGGGGTGGAAATCTTGCCTTTCTACTGTGCTGTTTGTCTTCAGTCTAACAGTTTTCTAAAAGTTTTCTGTTGTCTGAGGCTGTCCCTTTCCTTGTCCTTTAAAAAAAGACAGCAGGAATTTTAAAGAGTTATTTGCTCCTATTGGCATTTCTGATTTCTGGCTTCTTCAGTACCAAAGGTGAGAATCATGTGGCAAAAACAAAAGCTAAGAACTCACCCTTGTGTCTTCTCTTGGGTTGCAAGATTCCTAGCCAGTCTGTCTTCTCTCTCCCTTTCAAAGTCTTTTTAGATAGGTTTTATATGTAATGTTCAGGGATTTTAGTTGTATTTAATAAGAGAAATATTAAAAAGTATGTTTCTTCCATCTTTCTGGAAGTAAAATCCTTCCATTGGCTTTGTAAATAGCATTCTTTCTATCTATCTATCATCTATCTATTATCTATCTCCAAGATGTATATTAGTGTTCCAAAAGTATCTTTGGCTCATTATTCTATAATGCCTCATACTTTTCCGACCCCATTTTCATTTTTAAATACAAATTCTATACAAAAACTTTGAGGAAATCTTAGATCACTTTTGTTCTGAGTATATATGCAGGAAATATGCTCAGTTTGCTAGTTTTCTTTTATGGCATATAACATAAGAATAGCTATACTTATTTATAGTCCATTATTCTGCAAAATAATTTAAACACCAGAGGGTTAAATGTTCAGTAACTTCCAAGGTGTATCTAGGAAATGTAATCTAATCAGTCAACTAAGATATACCCTCCAGCAAGTAATGTATATGAAACTGTTAACCTAAGGTTAAAAATAATTTTGGAGAGAATGACTTCCAATTAAATGCAATTCTTGTCTCGGTGTAGGTGGAATCAGCATTGTACGTGCAATATTCTGCATTGCAGAAATAAAACATCATCAAGTAAACAAAGATTCTAAACCCCAAGACCAGATTTTTTTCTTTTCTTTTTTTCTAGATCAACTCAATTTCAATCTATCTAGGACTCTTTCAATAACAGGGAAAAATTTCTAACACTGTTATCTATAATACTAAACCTGACTGATTTACAGATCAGCAAATCATCAGATATTGAGGAGTGGGAATATTTGTAAAAAAAATGTCCAGAGCCAGATATACTTTGTGAACAATACTGCTTATACATACTATGGTTCCCCGTAATAGTGACCAGCTGCATCTATGGAAAAATCTCATTTGGTTTTTATTACTTTTTATTTTTAACTTTAGTACTAAAGTGCTGAGACAGCCAAGTAAGCACAGAGGTACTTTTTGAATACTAATCTCTTAGATAGCAACCTCTGTTATAGCAAATACATTTTTAATGGGAAAAAAAAAGAAGATAGAAAGTTTCAACACTAAATTAATTTAAAATTTACCTTTTTTCTTATGAGATGTAAATTTTCCACCTCATGATTATTCTTTTTATTACTTTAGTAGAGTAAATGTCATTTGCAGAGCTGGTGAGCTGCTACAGAATACTATTTATAACAAAAACAACTGCTACTTTAATCATATTGATGCAATTTATAGCTATGCTGTAAAGTATTTTTTATACCTGACACTTATGACAGAAAACCAAATCAAACTGAGCCTTAATGATTGCTGTTATTCTCTGAATATATAAAACAGAAGAGTATAATAATAACTGAAAATATATTTTCAGGGATTAAAAAAGTAATCACCTTGGTATTCAAGAACAAGGAAAAGAACTGTCTAAATTTGATCAGAAAAAAATATATGTTTAGAAATGAAAAGAATAAAATCTCTATCAAATATATGACTATGCAGGTTATATTTTTTCTAATAACTTCTGGAATAGGGAATATTTCCAATATTTGTCTCTAATAGAAGAAAAAAACTAGAATTAACCTTTTAAACATCATCATAAAGTTATTTTCTTGATTCCTCAATCTTAACTGAAGCTAATCACAAGTTAATTAGTGCCTAAGCTATTAAAATATCAATTTCAATGCCCAATTGTATTAATTGGAAGTATTCGCTACAAAGGAATCTAGCAACTTTTTCTCTATTTTAAGGAGTGTGCAAATTTCCCAAGATAACTTATAGTTGAAATATCACCAGTGATTTGACCATTCTTTATTTAAATTGGTTATGTACATCTGACTCAGTGGTGGGTGTCACCATATAAATATGTGGGGACTAACCAAATCAAATGGCCTCCATAAGAACTGATGTCATTTGATGATAAGCCAGATGATTTGCTGAAGAAAAGTATAAAATCTCTAGCAAGTATCAAGTATTACTTTCTGGCCAATCATTTCACTTCAGCAATCACATCAGATGGGAGACACAAACTCTTTTGGTCTTTATGTTGTATATTTTTTATTGAGATAACTTTTTAAATAACATGTTTTGTTATCTAGAAGGAGAAATTTTAAGTTTTTATTTTGATCAGTAACCCAGGGTTTTTCCTACATTCTGAAAGTAGTGTCACATGTCAAATATTTTATCATATAGCATTATATTATACATTGATGTTATTTATTAAAATTTTAATGTTAAGTCTATATTTGATATGGGAAATTATATGTATTTCATTTGTATCATGTGCTCTATACATGTAGATTTAAATGTTTTATATGTGTGTATAGATACAAATATTTTATATCTAAGAGGTTGTTTTATCCTGTTTTTATACTATATTAGTAAATTCAGATTTTTTCTTTGATTCTTTTATTATGTAATCTAATTTTCATCTAATTAATAACATTGAATTTATGTGGTGAAAATAGCTTTATAAAAGTATTATTTAATAAAAATGCAAATAAATGATGCAGCAAAATGTTTTATTTTTTATTGAAGATAGTTGACCTCCAATATTATATTAGTTTCAGGTGTACAGCAGTGATTCAACAATCATATACATTATGAAATGCTCACCACCATCATCACAGTTACCATCTGTCACCATACAAAGGTTTTACAATATTATTTACTATAGTCTGCATTTTCCATCCCTGTGAATTATTTGTCTTATAACTGGAAGGTTGTACCTCTTATCCTCTACCTATTCCACCAATTTCCCCACCTCCCATTGGCAACAACCAGTTTGTTCTCGGTATTTGTGAGTCTATTTTTTGTATTTTTGTGTTTTTTTAGATTTTACATATAAGTGACATCACACAGTATTTGGCTTTGTCTGATATATTTCTCCTAGCATAATACCATCTAGGCCAATCTGTGTTGTCACAAATGGCAAGATTTCATTCTTTCTTATGGCTGAGTAATAGCCCATTATATAAATACACAATATCTTCTTTATGCATTTATTTATAGACATTTAGGTTGCCTCCATATCTTGTATATTATAAATAATGCTGCAATAAACAGAGTGGTGCATGCATGTTTTCAACCTACTGATTTTGCTTTCTTGAGGTAAATACCCAGAAGTTAATTACTGGATCATATGGTAGTTCTATTTTTATTTTTTTGAGGAACCTCCATAGTATTGCTCAGTATGAATGCACCAATATACATTCCTAACCATAGTGCACAAGGTTTCCTTTTTCTCCACATTATCACCAACATTTTTTGTCATTTTGATACTAGCCATTTCTGACAGGTGTGAAGTGACATCTCATTGTAGTTTTGATTTGCATTTCCTTGATTAGTAATGTTGAGAATGTTTTCATGTGTCTGCTGGCCATCTGTATGTCCTCTTTACAAAAATGTTTATATAGTTACTCTGCCCATTTTATCAGATGTTTTTGGGTGTTGAATAGTAGACATTTTTTTTTTTTAAATCTATTTTGGACCTTAACCCCTTTTTGGATATATCATTTGCAAATATGTTCTCCCATTCAGTATGTTGTCTTTCAGTTTTGCTGTTGGTTTCCTTCTCTGTACAAAAGCTTTTGAGTTTGATGTAGTCTCATTTGTGTATTTTTGCTTTTGTTTTCCTTGCCTAAAAAGACAGATCCAGAAAAATGCTTCTAAGGTCAGTGTCAAAGATAGTACTGCTTATGCTTTATTTTAGGAGTTTTATGGTTTTAGGTCTCATATTTCTGTTTTTAATCCATTTTGAGTTTATTTCTGTGTATGAGAAACTGGTCTAGTTTCATTATGTAGCTGTCCAATTTTCCCAAAATCCTTTATTGAAGAGATTGTATTTACCCCATTGTATATTCTTGCTTGCTTTGTCATAGATTAATTGACCATATAAGTGGGGGGTTATTTCTGGGCTCTCTATTCTATTGATCTATGGGTCCATTTTTGTGCCAGTACCATACTGTTTTGATTACTACAGCTTTTTTCTTCATTCTCAAGATTATTCGAACTATTTGAAGTCTTGTGGCTCCATATAATTTTTAGGATTATTTATTATACTTCTACCAAAAGTACTATTAATGTTTTGATAAGGATTGCACTAATCCTTATCAAAGAATCTATAAATTGCTTTGAGAAGAATAGACATTTTAACAGTATTAAGATTTTTCCAATTCATGAACATGGTATATCTTCCCATTTATGTTATCTGTAATTTTTTTCATCAGTGTCTTATACTTTTCAGAGTAGAGGTCTTTCATTTCTTGGTTAAATTTATTCCTAGGTATTTTATTCTTTAGATGCAATTATAAATAGAATTGTTTTCTTACTTTCTTCTACTTTGTTATTAGTATGTAGAAATGTAAAAAGTTTCTGTATATTTTATATCCTGCAACTTTACTGAATTTATGTATTCTAAGCTTTTTGGTGGGGTCTTCAGCCTTTTCAATATAAAGTATCATGACATCAATTTGGATGAATTTTCTTTTTCTCTCTGATCACTTCCAGTCCTTTGTTATAACAAATGGTGAAAGTGGACATCCTCATCTTGTTTCTGATCTTGGAGGAAAAGCTTTCAGTTTTTCACCATTCAGTATGATGTCAGTTGTGGGTTTGTCACATATAGCCTTTATTATGTTGAGGTGTGTTTCCTCTGTAGCCACTTGACTGAGAGTTTTTATCATGAATAGACATTGAATTTTGTCAATTTTTTTGTATTTATTGAGACAATCATGTGATTTTATCTTTTGTTTTGTTAATGCAGTGTACCACATTAATTTACAGATATTAAACCATCCTTGTATCCCTGGAATAAATCCCACCTGATAATGGTGAATGATCCTTTTAATGTATTGTTCAACTGGTTTGCTTATATTTTGTTGAGGATGTTTGCATCTATGTTTACCAGGAATATTGTTCTATAATTTTTTATGTAGTGTCTTTGTCTGGTTTTAGTATCAGGGTAATGCCAACCTCATAGAATGAATTTGGAAGAATATCTCCTTGGGCGAGGAAGGATAGTTTTAAAATAGGTATTAACTTTTCTTTAAATGTATGGTAGAATTTACCTGTGAAACTATCCGGCCCTAGACTTCCATTTGCTGGGAATTTATTTATTACTGATTAAGTTTCATTATTAATTATCAGTCTCTTCAGATTTTCTGTCTTCCTGATTCAACCTTGGAAATTTGTATGTTTCAATGAATGTATCCATTTCTTCTAGATTGAATTTAAGTGACAAATTAGACAAACTCATTCTAATAGCACTGCATTTTTACCCCCTTCCACATTTTATGTATATCATATTGTATTTTACATTTTTGTTTTGTGAATCCCTTAATTTTTATAGATATAATTGACTGTACTACTTTTGTCTTTTAACTTTCATACTAGCTTTAAAAGTGATTCACTACCTTTATTATATATTTGCTATATTTTTTCTTTTCATAATTTTTTTACTCCTAATTATGGCCTTTTCTGTTTAAAGAAGTCTCTTTATCATTTCTTATAAAGCCAGTTAATGTTGATAGTTTCCCAAAACAAACAAAAAAAAGGTTAAAGGAACTTATCTTTCCTCCTATTCTGAATGATAACCTTGCCAAGTAGAGTATTTTGGGTTGTAAGGTTTTTTGTGTGTGTTTTTTGTTCTTGTTCTTTTCTCTTCTTTTTCTTTTTATTTTCAGCACTTTGAATATATCATGCCACTCTCTTCTGGCCTGAAAAATTTCTAGTGAAAATCAGCTAATAGCCTTATGGGCTTTCTATGGTATATAGCCAGTTGTTTTTCTCTTACTGCTTTTAAGATTTTCTCTTCATCACTACTTTTTGTCATTTTAATTATTATGTATCTTAGTTTGGCCCTTTTGGAGGTCAACTTGTTAGGGGCTCTCTGTGCTTCCTGGATCTGGATGTCTGTTTCTTTACCCCAGATTAGGGAAGTTTTCACCAATTATTTCTTCAAACAAATTTTCTCCTTTTTCTCTTCTTCTGGGACCCCTGTAATGCAAATTTTTGTGTGTTTGTTGTCCTAAAAGTCCCTTAACTTATTCTTTTTTTTTCTTTTTACTGTTGAGCTTGGGTGTTTTCCATTACCCTGTCTTCCAGATCATTGATCCATTCTTCCACATCTTCTAATCTGCTGTTGATTTCCTCTTGTGTATTTTTCAGTTCAGTTATTCTATTCAACTCTGATTCATTCTTTTTTATATTTATTATCTCTTTGTTGAAGTTTTCTTATGGGGTTCATATACTCTTCTCTCAAGTCTGGTGAGCATCCTTATAAACATACTTTGAACTCTTTATCAGGTAGATTTCTTACTTTGAGTTGTTTTTCTGAAGTCTTGTTTTGATCTTTCATTTAATCATATTTCTGTCTTCCCATTTTATTTCTATGGATTAGGAGAAACAGCTACTTTTGTCAGTTTTAAAGGAAGGGACTTATTTAGGAATGTCCCCTTTGTAGGCTCTGGCTGGCTGGCTGAAGCTGTAGCAGGCACAGACTGTGGGCTCTGGACCACCCTTTACCAGGGCTGCCCTGGAGGGACATCTGGAGCCAAAGTAGGTATAGGCCAGATGTTGCCAGGGCCATCCTGGTGGTTGGCTGGAGCTAAAGTGGGGCTGGTGACTCCTGAGGCACTCTGTGCAGGGAATACTCTGTTGGGATGACTGGAGATTAAGCAGGTCCAGGCTGAAGTTGTCCTTGGGTGCTTTCCACCCGTGTAACCTTGGTGAAATACCTGGGGGTGTCTTGGTGTGTACTGCTTGGGGCCACCTTGGTGGAATGATGAGAGTTTAAGTGGCGTAAATGAAGGGGGGATGCCTTAGGGGAATGGTTAGAGTTGGTATGCTTTAGGGATCTGGGACTCATTGAAGCATTGGGTCACATGGAATACCCAGACCCTACTCCCATCTGTGCTATGAAGGTGGTGGGGGAATACAAGCAATAGCACTCACCAGCACCTCTCATTGCAGAGAGTGTTCCAGCACTTTCCCCACCAATTGACAAATTCTTCAGTGTTAGTAAATAGGTCTCCTTCTCTTATAGCCTAGTTTCCCTTTAAATTATCTGTACTTTTTTTCTGTGTCCCAGGGTGTGTCCTATGGCCCTCAATGCTATCTTTCCCCCTACTGTGTTTTGCAGTATGGGGAGTGTTGTTCATGTTGTTATTGTGTCTCCATCTCTCCTGTCATTCTCTACGTGGTTCTTCTGTACTTTGTTATGCAGGTGCTATGCAATTAGCCATCAATTCTTTTTTCAGAAAAATTGCTGTACATGCAGGTGTAGATTTGGTATGCCTATGGAAGGTGGTGATGTCAAGGTCTTTCTATGCTTTCATCTTGGACCTTCTTTGATTATTTGTTATTGTTGTCATTACTTTTTGTTATCTAGTCCCTGAATATTTGTTTGAAACATATTCTTAAAAGTTTCAAAAAATGAGTCTCTATTTTGGAGTTGAGCATAAATGGAAGTAATATTTACATAAATGTTTCCATTTTCCTTAAGTTTTAAACTTTTTATTTTGAAATAATTGTAAACTTACAGAAATGTTGCAAAAAGAGCATAGTGAATTCCAATATACCTCTTAACCAGCTTTACCACATGATGCAAAAGGAAATATGAAACTTGGAGGAACTCATGGAGCATGACTCCATCTCAGAAGCAGTCTTAAGCTGGATCTTGACACTATACAAGATCAAAGCTACAGAACTGCACTATGCTACATGATTAATGGCTTTGAAATGAAATTTTGGAGAATATTTTATTTTAGCTGTCTTTCAATGTATCTTTTTTGTGAACACAAGTAATATGTTTACTAATTGTCTTAAAAATGGATATTAAACTGAAACAAGATAGGACTCTTGATTAAAAGGTAAGGTGGTATTATAGTTGTGACATTATAATTTTCAGAACAAAGGTAAGTCCTCAACCTTCACTCCTATTCATTGCCAAATTCTTAGGGCATCCATAGTTTAAAAACTTCCTGAGAACTAAAGAAGCTATGTTACTGATTAGATGCTTTTGTGTGTGTCTTACATTTTGCAGTACAAGTTTAATGCATTTTAATCATATAAATAACACATTTTAAACCATAGTTATGTTAAATAATTAGAACATAGGTATTACTGTAATTAACAGCATTATTTAATTTTAACCATATATTCTATTTCTTTGGTGGTCTTATTTTTAATTCTCCTTCAGCTAGAAATAATGGTGAAACTGTTTTTTTTTCATACTATCCCAGACACTTTACTGTCTAATTTACTTTCCTACTTATATTTATCATTACATGTACCTTTATATTGTATTCACTTTTGCTTTTTTCCCTTAGCTTTGAAAGCCCTTGCATCTGTAATGATTTGTCCACAATGTACTGCTTCCCTTCCCCTCTATTGTAGGCTTAAATTTCCCTTATTCCATATTCTGGTATTACTTTGGTCATAACACAAGAAGAGCACTTATTATGTTTTATTATATTTAGCTCTATGATCTTCTCTTTCCTCTGCTAGATAATGACTTGCATCAAGCAAGGACCACTTAGGCATGTTTATATCCAGAAAGCACAGAATAATTTCTGGAACATAGTGAATATTCAATACAGAGATTTTGATTCAACAAATGAATGGGATTTCATAGCTAAGATAAAGTGCAAAAATTGTCATTGTACAGTTCTTCGGTAAAAATAGCACATTTTAAGTATTACCCAATTCAAAGTTAGTCAAAGCTAGATAGATAGTTAGATGGGGATTTGACAGGGTGTTACACTGTTTTTTTCTTAAGAGATTAGTATTATGTTCACTTTCTAGTGTTGACAATATTATTTGTGTAGGGGCACGTGGGTGGCTCAGTATGTTAAGCATTTGCCTTTGGCTCAGGTCATGATCCCAGGGTCCTGGGATTGAGTCCAGCATTAGGCTCCCTGCTCAGCACAGAGTCTGCTTCTCCCTCTCCCTCTGCAGCTCCCCCTGCTCCTGCTCTCTTGCACTCTCTCTCTGTCAAATAAATAAATTTTTTTTAAAAAGAAAATATTATTTATCTTGTCGAACTGCATGCAATTAGACAAGATAAATATGAAAATGGCAGTAGTATCTATTTTTCTCTGATTAAAGAATTAAAATAATAGTTAACATTGTTAGGGTGCTTACTGTAGGCAGATCTAAATTCTTGGCATGTATCAATCCTTCTATGCTTTCTGTAATGAAGATACTGTTATTTTTCTAGTTTAAAAGATGCAAAGCTGTCACAGAGACTGGATTTGCCAAAGAACAGTCAGGTAGGAAGATGTATGGGTCAGCAGCCAAAGGTCTTATTTCAGACTCTTGGTTACTCCTGTATTGCACTACTCCTCAGTACTGACAAGAGCAAGCTGTAGAAGGAGCAATGTGTTAAAGCAAAGATGGCAACAGGGAACCCTAGACAGTCACATCCTAATCATTGAGTCAAAATAAAAATTTAGATTGTTAGACCCACTATATGATTTTCTACTTTTATTTGTTTTGATCCTCGCTTTCTTCCTGTATTCTCTTCTTTCACCCACAGAAAATAAGTTCAAAAGTAGGTGCCAGAACTTTATCTCAAAGCTAAAGAGATGGCAGGCATAAATTGTATGGACTTAGTGCAAAATATGTGTATAAATTTGTGTGCATATATATACACACACACACTATATAGCTGGTAGTCCCATTTCAAAGTGCTTGCCTCTTCACATCTCTGACGTGCTGAAATCTGTTTTTTTCAATGACTGGAGGATATTTCAACTCTGTATGTACCTCCTAGAAAAGTGCTAATTTTCTTGGCAAGTCAAGAGCAGAACATCTGCTTTTGTTGAGTCTCTAGTTGAAAAACAATAAGAAAACCTTTTTTTCTGTGCTGGTGATATGATTGTAATACCCTATTGCATATTAATGACTCTTCAGATCCATCCTTGTTTCACTTTGAATGGTCAGAAATAAAATGATGCAATATTGAGTTATAAAACAGTAGTAAACCATATTTGCTAAATACTTTCTTCACTAAATGGAAACCTACACATATAACAGTAAAATGAATGAAACATTTTAAAAGGAAGTTGTTCTTGTTTATAATGTTCCTTCCCTAGTTACATGACAGCTAATGTAGTATTCATGGTCAAATTTAACTTTTGAGACCATCTGCTCTTTGCAAGATGTCATAGAAATAAAAGCTGTTTTGAAATGAAAAGAGAACAAAAAAATCTTATTCAGAGAACACCTCCCAGCTGTGTTACCAGTTACTGTGTAATCATCTTTCATTATACATGCTGTATGGGGTATAGAGGATGATTAGAAATGCAAACCTGATGTTCATCTCTTTTAGGGCCTGATCAGCTCAGCAAGGATTTGTACATCTCTTTTAGGGCCTGATCAGCTCAGCAAGGAATTTAGCCTCAGATTTCAATTGTATCTCATGAAATGTTTTGCTAAGTTGCTAATATTTATTGAGTGATCATTTTCATATTCTAAGAAACAACCTAAAGACAACTTCTAAAATTCTTTTATTTATAGAATACTAGATACTAACCAGCATAAGACTAAGCAAAATTAGAACCATACTATTATCTTTATTTCCTTTTCTCTTCCAATTCCTACTAAAAGGATGAAAAGCATAGCGAGTAAGTCCAGTGCTTTAAGTTCAAACACACACACACGCACAATCTATGTATCTACATATTTTACCCCCAAAGTCAAAAACTTGTCAGTTTTGGAGGGTATCTTTGCAGATATTCTATCCTTTTGAAAGCATAGTTGTAGTATATAGCTAATGTCTTAAGCAAGAAAATAATATGTATGTTTTGTAACTTACTTTTGCATTCAGTTTATTCCAGGTCATTCCATACTGAGTAATAAGAGCTGACTCATCTTATGTATAATTACTGCATTACAGACACATTTCCAATTGTTCCAGTTATCTATCACAACATAACTACCCTAAAACTCAAACTTATCAGTCAAAACATCAATGATTTTATTATATCTCATCATTTTGTTAATAAGGTATATGCGCAAGACCTAGCAAGGTGATTATTCTAGTTCACATTGTATAAACTGGTTACTTGGTAATACTTAGTTGATTCCAGGCTGGATGACATAAGATGGAGATAGTTGGAGAACTGGCTTCAGATGGCCTCTCTCCAAGTAGTCTCAGGGCTTCCCTATGTGGTACTAGTATGGTAATTGGCTTTCTTACAAAACAACTTGGAACATTATGATACCAAAGTGGATGATTCTTACCCTCCTAAAGGGGATGCCCCACACTGACACAGCATAATTACCGCCAGATTCTATTGGACAGAGTGGTCACAGATCAGAACAGATTCAAAGAGAGGGGCGGTAAGTTCTTCTCAGTAGGAGGAATATTAAAGAATCCCAGGTCATTTTTAATCTGCCATATGAGGTTTTTGATCAAACAACAAGCTTTAATAATTATTCTTGTGTAGACGTTTTTGTGATTATAGTGACACGTTCTTATAAGTAATATTGATTAATAAAAAATACTGATATGCATTTAATATTTTGACAAATATTGCTAAATATTTTGTGGATGTATTGTACAATGCATCCATCTTTCTTTATCTCAACACTGCCTAACACAAAAGGTGTTCCCAACTATTTAAAGAACATAGGACTGAAAGATAGAAGGCAGTGTGGAGGGATGAAAAGAAGACTGTTACAGAAAATGAAAAATAGTGGGGCAAGCAAGAAGAAAGCTAATCTTTGAAAGGCATTTAATTTCCTGGTATCTTTTTCTTCTCTATTAAAACATAGAAGTAGATTGTCTAATCTCTCAAGTCCATTACCTTTTGTAATCCCATGATTATATATTTTAAAAAATCTTTTAAAGCATTATAATGAAGTAAAAATTTAAAGACTATTCATGAAAAATCTGAGGATGATGAATAGTGAAAAGGTATTTTCCTCCTTAATACTTGCTTAGCAATTAGAGATATTTTGATTTTTTTTTTAAAGATTTTATTTATTTATTTGAGAGAGAATGAGATAGAGAGAGAGATAATGAGAGGGGGGAGGGTCAGAGAGAGAAGCAGACTCCCTGCTGAGCAGGGAGCCCGACGTGGGACTCGATCCCAGGACTCCAGGATCATGACCTGAGCCGAAGGCTGTCGCTTAACCAACTGAGCCACCCAGGCGCCCGATATTTTGATTTTATATGATCATCTTTACCAAAGCAAGTATTGAAATTTTGGAAAAGATAATAGCTATGATTTGGTTACACTAGTATTTGTTTAAATATGTATCTAAATATAATAACATCCAAAAGGAGGTTAGACATTCTAGAGAGATCAAACTAGTCAATAACACATCTTATTAATAACTTGATTTTTGCTTCATTTAAGCTAGAGCAAATTTTTAAAATTGTTAATACCAACTATATTTATGTATCTGTAGTAAGACAAAATTTATTGTGTTATATAATACAATATATACAAAATATAAAGTTATTTGAATATATATGATAATCTCACAAAAGTTAAAAATCAGGCTTCAGAATACCTTTGATAAATTAAATAACAAAAGTGATCATAGATAAAACACATTAAAAAAATACATGGTGGATATGTTTCAACTGCTAAAGTTTTAACTTGAAGAAGATATTAAAGAAAATTTCTAATGATATATGACACCTTATAAAAGTCGTTGTATAAATAACTCTTGTTTCCAAAACCAGTTAAAATGTGAATGGGAAAAATATTATCTAAAATAAGAAATAAGATGTTGTAACAGAGTTACAAAAAAACCCAAATTATCCTGTATCCCCTTTAATATTTGTTGTTCATTTTATATTACTTTTTAAGGCAATTATTTTATTTTTAGTAAATTTTTAAATTTCAAAGGTAATATATCTTATTTTTAAATTTTTAATTCCAGTATAATTAACACAGTGTTGTACTAGTTTCAGGTGTGCAATATAGTGATTCACCAATTCTACATTACAAATTGGTGATCCCAATAATTGTACTCTTCTTAATCCCTTCACCTATCCCCCCCCTTTCTGGTAATTGCCAGTTCTTTATATTTAATGTTTTTTTGTTTTTTTGGGGGGGGGCTTTTATTTCTTAAATTACAAATATGAGGAAATCATGGTTTTTGTCTTCCTCTGACTTATTTCACTTAACATTATACCCTCTAGATCCATCTATGTTGTCCCAAATGACAAGCTTTCATTCCTTATTATGGCTGAATAATATTCCTGTGTGTGTGTGATCCATTCACCTCTGGATGGACACTTGGGTTAATTCCATATTGTGGCTATTGTAAATAATGCTGCAATAAATATAGGAGTGCATATATCTTTTTGAATTAGTGTTTTTGCATTCTTTGGGTAAATACCCAATAGTTGAATTACTGGATCATAGGGTAATTCTATTTTTAAATTTTTGAAGAACCTCCATACTGTTTTCCACAGTGGCTGCACAAGTTTGCATTCCCACCAACAGCGCATAAAGGTTACTTCTCCCCATCCTTGCGAACACTTGCTGTTTCCTGACAGGTGTGAGGTGATACCTCATTGTAGTTTTGATTTGCATTTCCTTAATGATGAATGATGTTGAGCATCTTTTCATGTGTTTGTTGGCCATCTGGATGTCTTCTTTAGAAAAATGTCAGTTCATGTCTTCTACCCATTTTTTAAATTTTATTATATGTTAATTGCATTATTTGATTATGTAGCATTGAGTTAGATACTTTTTTTTTTGTATTTTGGATATAACCCTTTATAGGATATGTCATTTGAAAATGTTGTCTTCCATTCAATAGGTTATCTTTTTGTTTTGTTGATGGTTTCCTGTGCAATGAGAAACTGTTTAATTTTGATGTAGTCCCAATAGTTTATTTTTGTGTTGCCTGTGCTCTCTTCTAGGATTTTTTTTTTTAATTTTCACATCTTACATTTAGGTGCTTAATCCATTTGCAGTTTATTTTTGTGTGTGGTATAAGAAAATATTCCAGTTTTGGTTTTTTTGCATGTAACTGCCCAGTTCTCCCCACACCATTTGTTGGAGACTTTTTTCTCCATTGCATATTCTTGCCTCCTTTGTCAAAGATTAATTGACCATATGATTGTGAGTTTATTTCTGGGCTGTCTTTCCACTCCATTGATCTATGTGTCTATTTTTGTGCCACCCTGTACAGTTTTGATCACTATAGCTTTGTAGTATATCATGAAATCTGGGATGTGATACCTCTGGTATTCTTTTCCAAGATTGCTTTAGGCTATTTGAGTTCTTTTGTGGTTTCATACAAATTTACTGTTATTTGCTCTAATTCTGTGAAAAATGCAGTCTCTATCAAAATACCAATAGCATTAAATCTGTAGACTGCTTTGTGTAGTATGGACATTTTGACAATATTTGTTCTGCCAATCCATGAGCATCTTTCCATC
Source organism: Phoca vitulina (assembly GCF_004348235.1). Taxonomy (NCBI): domain Eukaryota; kingdom Metazoa; phylum Chordata; class Mammalia; order Carnivora; family Phocidae; genus Phoca; species Phoca vitulina. The sequence goes on along the minus strand of NW_022589711.1, from coordinate 77,577,152 downwards.
TGTTTGTGCCATCCTCAATTTCTTCCATCAGTGTTTTCAGAGTATAGGTATTCTTAGGTATTTTATGATTTGGGGGGCAATTGTAAAAGGGAGTGTTTTCTTAATTTCTTTTTCTGCTACTTTATTAGTACTGTATAAAAACGAAACAGATTTCTGTATGTTGAATTTGTATCCTGTGACCTTACTGAATTCATTATTTGGTTCTTGTAGTTTCTTGGTGGAATCTTTAGTGTTTTCTATATATAGCACCCCACCATCTGCAAATAGTGAAAGTTTTACTTTTTTCTTACCAATTTAGATGACTTTCATTGTCTTTTACCTGATCTAGGAAATAAGCTCTCAGTTTTTCACCATTGAGTATGATGCTACCTGTGGGTTTTTCATACATGGTCTTTATTATGTTGAAGTATGTTCCCTCTAAACCTACTTTGTTGAGGGTTTTTACCATGAATGGATGTTGTACTTTCTCAAATGCTTTTTCTACATCTATTGAAATGATAAGTTTTTTATCCTTTAACTTGTTGATATGATGTATCATACTGATTGATTTATGAGTATTGAACCATATTTGTATCCCAGGAATAAATCCCACTTGATCATGGTAAATGATATTTTACTTTATTGTTGGATTTGGTTTGCTGATATTTTGTTGAGGATTTTAGCATCTATCTTCATCAGACATATTAACCTGTAGTTCTTTTTTAGTAGTGTACTCCGTTTTGTTATCAGTTAATGCTGGCCTCATTGAATGAATTTGGAAGCTTAACTTTCTCATCCACTTTTTGGAATAGTTTGAGAATATTATTTATTTATTTAAATTCAATTAGCCAATATATAGTACATCATTAGTTTCAAATGTAGAGTTCAGTAATTCATCAGTTGCATATAACACCGAGTGCTCATCACATCACGTGCCCTCCTTAATGCCCATCACCTAGTTACCCCGTCACCCCACCCACTTCCCCTCCAGCAACACTCAGTTTGTTTCCTATAGTTAAGAGTCTAGAAGGAATGGATATAGAAGATATATATATACACATCCACACATATATACACAATGGAATATTATTCAGCCATCAGAAAGGATGAAATCTTACCACGATATTGATGTGGATGGAACTGGAGGGGATTATGCTGAGTGAAATAAGTCAATCAGATAAAGACAATTATCATGATTTCACTCATATGTGGAATATAAGAAACAGTGCAGAGGATCATACGGGAAGGGAGGGAAAACTAGGAAGAAATCAAGAGAGGGAGGCAAACCCTGAGAGGTATTAACTCTTCTATAAAAGTTTGGTAGAATTCACCTGTGAAGCCATTTGGTCCTAGACTTTTGTTTATTGGGACGTTTTTGATTACTGATTCAATTTCCTTGCTGTTAACTGGTCTGTTCAAATTTTCTATTTCTTCCTGATTTGATTTTGGGACATTATACATTTTCTAGGAATTTATCCATTTCTTGTGGGTTGTCCAATTTGTTTGCATATAATTTTTCATAATATTCTCTTATAATCCTTTTTATTTATGGAGTCAATTATTTCTCTTTCATTTCTGATTTTATATGAGGGTTTTGTTTTGTTTTGGTTTGGTTTTTTTGATGAGCCTGGGACTAAAGTTTTATCAATTTCCCTGCTCTTTCAAAGAACCAAGTCTTGGTTTCATTGATGTGTTGCATTGTTTTTTTATTCTCTGTTTCATTTAGTTTGGCTCTAATTTTTATTATGTCCTTACTGGTTTTAAGTTTTGTTTGTTCTTTCTCCTTTAGGTGGAACGTTACATTGTGATTTTTCTTGCTTCTTGAAGTAGGCCTGTATTGCTATACGCTTCCCTCTTAGTACAGCTTTTGCATCATTGTATTATCCTTTTCATTTGTCTCCATGAATTTTTTTTATTTCCTCTTTGATTTCTTGGTTAATGTCTTCATTGTTTAGGAGCATGTTATTTAAGTTCTATGTATTTGTGTCCTTTCTAGATTTCTTTTGTGGTTGATTCCTAATATTGTGGTTGGAAAAGATGCATATGACTTCAGTCTTTTGAATTTGCTAAAACTTTTGTGGCCTAACAGGTGATATATTCTCCAGAATATTCCTTGTGCATTTGAAAAGAATGTGTATTCTGCTGTCTTTGGATGTGATGTTCTGAATAGATCTGTTATATCCATCTGGCCAATAGGTCATTCAAAGCCACTGTTTCCTTGTTGATTTTCTGTCTGGATGATCTATCCATTGATGTAAGTGGGGTGTTAAAGTCCCCTACTATTGTTGTATTACTATTAATTTCTTGCTTTATGTCTGCTATTAGCTCCTTCATGTACTTGGGTATTCCCATGTTGGGTACATAAATATTTATAATTGTTATATCTTCTTGTAGGATTGCTCCCTTTATGTAGTGTCTTTATCTCTTATAAGTGTATTTTGTGCAATATAAGTAGTGCTACTCCAACTATCCTTTTGCTTCTATTTGCATAATAAATGCTTTTTCATCCTTTTCTTTCAATTTGCATGTGTCTTTAGGTCAGAAAGGAGTCTCTTAAAAGCAGCATATAGATGGGTCTTGCTTTTTTTTTTTTTTTAATGTAGTCACCTTACGTATTTTGACTGGGGCATTTAGTCCATTTACAGTCAAAGTAATTATTGATAAGTATATGCTTATTGACACTTTGTCACTTGTTTTATGGCTGTTTTTGTAGTTCTTAATCTTTCTTCTTCTCCTGTTCTGTTCCTTTGTAGTTTGATGGGATTTTTTAGTGTGATGCTTGGATTCCTTTGTCTATGTTTATTTTATATCTATTACAGGTTTTTGGTATGTAGTTACCATTAGGTTCATATATAACATTTTATGTGTATGGCAATCTATAATAAGTTGAAGGTCAGTTAAATTTGAACCCATTCTGAAGCACTAAATTTTTACTCCTTACCCACATTTTATGTGTATGTCATACTTTACATTATTTTATGAATTTCTTGACTGATTTTGTAGATATAAAACCATTATGTAGGCTAAAGCAGAAAAAGCAATTATATGTTTGCATCTACATGTGAAATTTTTTCATCTCATAATTACTCCTTGTTATGATCTTTTCACTCAAAGAATTTCCTTTGTTATGTGATGCAAGGCTGGTTTAATAGTCATGAATCCTTTTAAATTTTGTCTGGGAAATAAAAACCATATGATCATCTCAGTAGATGGAGAAAAAACATTTGACAAAATACAACATCCATTCATTATTAAAAAAAAAAAAAACTCAACAAAGTAGGTTTACAGAAAACATACCTCAACATAATAAAGGCCATATATGAAAAACACAGCTAACATCATTCTGAATGGGGGAAAACTGATTTTTTTCTTCTAAGATCAGAAACAAGACAAGGATGTCCACTCACCATTTTTATTAAACCTAGTACTGAGAATACTAGCCACAGCTGTCAGAAATGAAAATCATCTGAATTGGTAGGGAGGAAGTACAACTTTCACTATTTGCAGATGACAAGATGCTATTATATAGAAAACGCTAAAGATTCCACCAAAAAATCTACCACAACTGAAAAATGAATTTAGTAATGTCATAATATACAAATTCAATATATAGAAATCCATTGCATTTCTATACACTACTAATGAAGTAGCAGAAAGAGAAATTAAGATAACACTCCCGTTTACAATTGCACCCAAAATCATAAAATATCTTGGTTAAGGATCTATATTGTGAAAACAATAAACATTGATGGAAGACACTGAGGACAACACAGATGGAAGATATTCCATGCTCATGGATTGGAAGAAAAAATATTGTTAAAATGTCCATATTACCCAAAGCAGTCTACAGATTTAATGCAGTCTCTCTTAAAATACCAACAGCATTTTTCACAGGATTAGAACAAGCAGTAAAATCTGCATGGGACCACAATATTGGAAAAAGGAGGAGAAAACTACTAGAGGTATCACATCCCAGATTTCATGATATACTATACAGATGTGGTAATTAAAACAGTACAAAACAAAAATAGACACATAGATCAATGGAATGGAATAGAGTGCCCCAAAATAATACCAGTTAATCTTCTATAAAGCAGGCAAGAATATGCAATGGGGAAAAGATGGTCTCTTCAGCAAATGGTTCTGGGAAAACTGGACTTTCTTACACCATACACAAAAATGAAGTTCAATTGGATTCAAGACCTAAATGTGAGACCCAAAATCATAAAATTCCTAGAACAAACATAGATTTTACACAGCAAAGAAAATCATCAATAAATAAGGCAACCTACTGAATGGGTGAAGATATTTGTAAATTATGTCTGATAAGGGGTTAATAATTAAAAGAACTTATACAACTCAACACCAAAAAAAAAAAAATCAATTAAAAGTGGATATTTTTCCAAAGAAGACATGGAGATGGCCAACAGACACATGAAAAGAAAACCTTTAGCATGGTTGGTGAGAATGTAAACTGGGGCAGCCACTGTGGAAAACAGTATGGAGTTTCCTCAAAAAATAAAAACTGGAATTACCATTTGCTTCAGTAATTTCATTAGTGGGTATTTACCCAAGGAAAATCAAAACACTAATTTGAAAAGTTTTATATGCTCCTTTATGTTCATTGCAGCATTATTTACAATAACCAAGATACAAAAACAACCCAAATATCCATCCATAAGTGAATGGATAAAGAAGAGATGATATATACATACAATGGAATATTAGTCAGCCATAAAAAAGAATAACATCTTGGCATTTGCGATGACATGTTGGAACTAGAGTATATAATGCTAAGCAAAATAAGCCAGTCAGAGAAAGATAACATATGCTTTCACTCATATGTGGAATTTAGGAAACAAAACAAAGAAAAAGAGATTTAAAAAATAAAATAAAAAACTAGACCCAAATACAGAGAACAAACTGCTGAATGCCAGAGGGAAGGTAGGTGGGGGGGATGGGTAAAGGGATTTAAGAGTACAATTATCATGATAAGTAGTGAGAAATGTAAAGGAATGCTGAATCATTATATTGTACACCTAAATTAAAATATTAAAAATGTTAAGTTAAAATTAAAAATAGCAGGACTCATCTCTAGGTTACCTACAAGAGATTCACTTAAGACCTAGAGATACATGCACGTTGAATGTGAAGGGATGGAAGAACATTTACCATGTAAATGGAAGCAAAAAGAAAGCTAGGATAGCAATATTTAAATCAGACAAAATAGACTTTAAAACAAAGACTATAATAAGAGACAAAGAAGGACATGACATAGTCAAAGAGAACAATCCAATAGGAGAATGTAACCATTGTAAATATTTATGCACTCAAAATGGAAGCACCTAAATACATAAAACAATTATTAACATAAGGAAGAAATTGACAGTAATAGAGTAATAGTACAGGATTTTAAACCCCACTTATATCAATGGACAGATTATCCAGAGAGGAAATCAACAAGGAAATAGTGGCTTTGAATGACATATTAGACCAATGAACCTCTCAAATATTTGCAGAACTTTCTTTCCAAAACCAGTGGAATATACATTCTTTTCAAATACACATGAAACAATTTCCAAGATAGATCACATGTTAGTCCACAAGTCAATAAATTTTATTTTATTTTTTTTTTTTTTAAGATTTTATTTATTTATTTGACAGAGAGACACACAGCGAGAGAGGGAACACAAGCAGGGGGAGTGGGAGAGGGAGAAGCAGGCTTCCCACCAAGCAGGGAGCCCAATGCGGGGCTCGATCCCAGGACCCTGGGATCATGACCTGAGCCGAAGGCAGACGCTTAACCGACTGAGCCACCCAGGCGCCCCTCACAAGTCAATAAATTTTAAAAGATTGAAATTATAAATCACAAGAAAAAATCTGGAAACATAAATACATGGTGGCTAAATAACATGATAATAAAAAATGAATGAGTCTACCAAGAAATCAACAGGAAATCAAAAACACAATGGTTACAAAATCTTTGGAAGGCAGCTAAAGCTATTCTACAAGTATGTGTGTAGCAATTCAGGGCTAACTCAAGAAACAAGCAAAATCCTGACTAAACCTCCTAACTTTATTCCTAAAGGAGCTAGAAAAAGAACAAAGCTTAAAGAAGTATAAGGAAGAAAGCAATAATAATAAAAATAAGCATCTATGAAACCATAAGCTGGTTCTTTGAAAAGATAAGTCTGGCTAATGGTTTACCTATTTTATTAAAAAAAAAAAGAGAGAGAGAGGACTCAAAATCAAAAATAAAGGAGGAGAAATATAAAGAATAAGAGTATTATGAAAAACTACATGCCAAAAACTAGACTAGAAGAAATGAACAAATTCCTGGAAATATACAACCTTCCAAAACTGAGTCAGAAAATTGGAAGAAACAAATTACTAAGAATCAGTAATTAAGAAAATCCCAAGAAATGAATGTCTAGGACCAGATAGCTTCACAGGTGAAATCTACCAAACATTTAAAGCAGAGTTAATACCTATTTTTTTTAGAGAGATGGAGGAGGAGGAGAGAGAGAATCTTAAGCAGGCTCTACGCCCAGCATGGAGCCCTACGTGCAGCTTGACCTCACGACCCTCAGCCAAAATAACCTGAGCCAAAATCAAGAGTTGGACACTTAACTGACTGAGCCATCCAGGTGCCACAAGTTAATACCTATTTTATCAAACTATTTCAAATAATAAAAGAGGAAGGGAAACTTCCTAATTCATGCTACAGGTCAGCATTACCCTGATAGAAAACTACAGGCCAATATCCCTAATGAAGATAGATATAAAAATCCTCAACAAAATATTAGTAAACTGAATCCAATACTACATTAAAAAAATTATTTGCAGTGATCAAGTGAAATTTATTCTATAGTTGCATGGGTGGTTCAATATTCACAAATTGATCAATGTTATATGTCACATTAATAAGAGAAAGGATAAAAACCAAATGGTCCTTTCAATAGATGCAGAAAAAGCAATTGACAAAATACAACATCCATTCAATAAAAACTCTCAATGTAAAAACTGAGGAAACATACCTTAGCATAATAAATGCCATATATGAAAAACCTATGGCTAACCAAATTCTCGATGATGAAAAGCTGAGAGCTTTTTCTCTGAGATCAGGAACAAGACAAAGATGCCCATTCTTACCACTTTTATTCAAAACTGCACTGAAAGTCCTAACAGCAATAACAAGAAGTAAAAGGCACTCAAATTGTTAAGAAGTAAAATTCACTATGTACTGTTGACATGATACTATTTGTAGAAAAACCTAAAAACTGCACCAAAAACTACTAAACTAATAAATGAATTCAGTAAAGCTGTAGAATACAAAATTAATATAGGGAATCTGTTGCTTTTCTATACAATAATAAACAAAAACAGAAATTAAGAAGACGATCCCATTTATAATTGCACCAAAAAGAATAAAATGCCTAGGAATAAGCTTTTAACCAAGGAAGTGAAAGATCTTCAAAAACTAAAGAAGCCATGAACTATTAGAAAGATATCCCATGCTCATGGATTAGAAGAACAAATATTGTTAAGATGTCCATACTCTACAAAGCAATCTGAAGATTTAATGTAATCCCTATCAAAATACCAATATTTTTCACAGAATTAGGCCAAATAATCCTAAAATTTGTATGCAACCACAAAGACCCTTGAATACCCAAAGCCATTTTGAGGAAGAAGAACTAAGCCAACATTTTTCACAGAATTAGACCAAATAATCCTAAGACCCTTGAATACCCAAAGCTATTTTGAGGAAGAAGAACTAAGCTGGAGGTATCACAATCTCAGATTTCAAAATACACTATAAAGCTGTAGTAATGAAAACAGTATGATTCTAGCACAAAAATAGACACATCAATTAATGGCACAGAATAGAAAGCCCAGAAATAAACCCAACATTTTATACTCAATATAATCTATGACAAAAGAGGCAAGAAAATATTTAGGGAAAAGAATAGTCTCTTCACCAAATGGGCTGGAAAAACTGGACTACTTTTTATACCATACATAAAAATAAGCTCAAATAGGATTAAAGACCTGAATTGTGAGACCTGAAACTAAAGCTCCTTGAAGAAAACAGGCAATAATTTCTTTGACACATAGAAACATTTTTCTTTTCTTTTTTTTTTTTTCTTTTTTTTTTTTTTTTTAAAGATTTTTGTTTATTTATTTGACAGAGAGAGATACACAGCGAGAGAGAGAACACAAGCAGGGGGAGTGGGAGCGGGAGAAGCAGGCTTCCCGCAGAGCAGGGAGCCCGATGCGGGGCTCGATCCCAGGACTCCGGGATCATGACCTGAGCCGAAGGCAGACGCTTAACGACTGAGCCACCCAGGCGCCACCTAGAAACATTTTTCTAGACTGTACTGAAGTAAAAAGCTTTTTACACAGAAAAACAAAAAATCCAAAAAGGTAAAAAAAATGAAAAGGCATCCTACTGAATGGAAAAGTATATTTGCAAATGATATATCTCATAAGGGGTTAATATCAAAATATATGAAGAAATTATACAACTCAACACCAAAAATAGTCAATTAAAAAAAATGGATAAACAATTTACCAAAGAAAGGCAGATGGCCAACAGACACATTCACTAATCATCAGGGAAATTCAAATCAAAACCACAATGATGTGTAACCTCACACCCATCAGAATGGCTAGGATAAAAAACACAAATTACAAATGTTGGTGGGAATGCAAATTGGTGTAGCCACAGTGGAAAACAGTATGGAGGTTCCTCAAAAAATTAAAAATAAAATTCTCATATGATCTAGTAATTTCATTATGGTATTTATCCAAAGAAAACAAAAACACTAATTCAAAAGACATATGCACCCCTGTTTATTGCAGCATTGTTTACAATGGCCAAGATATGGAAGCAACCCAAATGTCCACCAATAAATAAAGAAGATGTGGTATATATGGAATATTGAAATATCACTCATCTCTAAAAGAGAGGAGATCTTGCCATTTGCAAAAATATTAATGTACCTAGAGGATATAATGCTAAGTGAAATATGTCAGAAAGGGAGAAATTCCATATGATTTCGCTTATAGTGGAATTTAAGAAACAAAAAGATTCAAAATAATAGACTCTGAAATACAAAGAAGAAACTGGTGGTTGCCAGAAAGGAGGTGGGTGGGAGGGATGGGTGAAGTAGATAATAGAATTGAGAGTACATTTATGATAAACACTGAGTAATGTGTAGAATTTTTGAATAATTATATTGTATACCTGAAGCTAATATAACACTATGTTAATTATACTTAAATAAACCCTGCAGCTGTAAGTCAAATCACTTTGCTGACAGATTACCTTATAATTTAATATGATCTTTTATACACTGACACCACCACCACTCCCACTCCCACCTTGTTAGTTGGCATTCTTTCAGGAATTCTCTGTTGTATTCTCTATTGCATTGGTTAGTCGTTTTTGTTTTAAAAGAATCTATTCCTGAAATCTTTAAGATTTTATTTATTTATTTGACAGAGAGAGAAAGCATGAACACAAGTAGACAGAGCAGCAGGCAGAGGGAGAGGGAGAAGCAGGCCCCCGGCTGAGCAGAGAGCCCATGCAGGGCTGGATCCCAGGATCCTGGGCTCATGACCTGAGCAAAGGCAGATGCTTAACCAACTGAGGCACCTGGGCGCCCCTCCTGGAATCTTTTTAAAGCCATGATAACATTGATTGGATGTTTATTACATATGCAGAAATTAAGTGCCTTTCATATGGTTCTTTAGCCTTAAAAAAATAAATAATGAAGGAAGCAGTCTATTATCTTTTAGAGCTAATTGAGATCAAGAGAAGCTAAGTTACTTAGCTAAATTTAAATGCCTTGTGACACATCAGGAGAGTAAATCTGTGCCTATATAGCCTCCCTCTTTTTCATCCATTCAGTGTACCATATATTGATTGCCTGTTATGTCTCTCTCTAGTATTAAGTATCGAAGAATCTAGACAAATGTGATTCCTTTCCCTGTGGAGTTGACAGTCAAAAAGTTGACAGTGACCAAGTGATAACAATTTTACTAAGGAGTAACAAGGAAAAGTATACATTATACAAAGCTGGAGTGGAGGCAGGGACAAAGCTTTTATTAAGTAACATCAATAAAAAAGCTGTGATCTGAAAAATAAGATTTAGCTAAATAAACTTATTTATGAAAAACAGGAGTCACTGGACAATGTCAAAAAGTGACATTTTTCAGTCTGAGTTTCATAAAATGAAACAAGGATGGTTGCCTGGGGCTCAGAGACACTAAAGAAATGGTTTGGGATTTTTTCACTCTATTTTCAAAGTCTCTTTAAATGGTAATTGCTATATATCTTGTGGTATTTAAAAAAGGTAAATATATAGGGGCGCCTGGGTGGCTCAGTTGGTTAAGCAACTGCCTTCGGCTCAGGTCATGATCCCGGAATCCCGGGATCGAGTCCCACATCAGGCTGCCTGCTCAGCAGGGAGTCTGCTTCTCCCTCTGACCCTCCTCCCTCTCATGCTCTCTGTCTCTCATTCTCTCTCTCACAAATAAAAATAAAAAAAAAAAAAGGTAAATATATGTCAATATGTTTATTGAAAAAAATGAAAAATCATATTTAGCAAAAATAAAAATAAAATACATCTCTGACAGGCAGAGATAACCACAGTTAGCTCTTTGATGTTCATCCTTTCCAAAATCCTCTCTATATAGGAATGTGTACATTTTTGCAGAAAAAAATGTATATAACTAGCAAATTGTTGTGAAGCCTTCTCATTAATGTGATATTTAGAATTCTTTTCCATACGCATAAAATTTCATCTGCAATATAATGCATGAACAGTATAGTAGTATATAAGAATGGACAGATGATTTAAACAGAATATTCTGAAAATGATATTACTATGCTACTGTGGATAAAAATCACAGTCTAAAGAAGAGGTAAGCTATTGAAAAATTATTTTGAAACATTTATTAAGTACATGGGAAAAATCTATTTTAATCCTTAACTTCTTTTTTTCTTACACCCTATGGATTTCAACATGAATGACTATTTTGCCTAAATTTATACTCACAAACCTGGAGTAAGACCCAGGTATGAAATGAACATGAGCTTTCAAATGAGAATATCTGTGACATAAATAAAATCGATCCTGCTTAATAAATTACAAATAAACTCTACTTCATGATTTCATCAGTATTATAAAATATTTCAAGAGAAAATTAGAAACATACTTGCAACACAGATAGGGGTTGATACATAAGCAGCTGGTACAAAATAGGAAAATTTCTAACACTCAAATGGAATATCTGGTAAAATTCATGAGCAAAATAAAATTTTAAAACACCCCTGAAACTCTTTCAGTGTAACCTGTGGAACACAATCAATCACAGGCACACACCAAACAAAAAGAATCCTCAACTCTTCTGAAGTTTCTCTTCATATTTCTGCTAGATGACATCAAGTTCACTTCTGATGATGCTATTTCTCTTGAAGCTCTCTTAAAAGGTGTAAAAGAAAAATTTCTGGAGGTGGGACAGGTGTGCTCTTTGTTCATTGCTGTTTCTAGGCCAGTCTCCCTTTAAAAAAAAAAAAAAAATCTGAGAGTAACCATGTGTTATTCCTTCTTGTCATCACCTGTTCCCCTACGCTTCTCTCCCTGCCTAGATCTCCTGTCATAATATGGGTGATTACAACATAAAAATGACCCCTACATTATTCTTGCTTCCTTGATCTCCTACCCTGCAATTTGTTTTCCATCCTCTGTGGTCACTTGATTGATGTCATTACCCTCACATGAAGTACTTTTATAATCTCAATTTCAAATATCTCATTTTCTAACCACCAATTCTTATCTTTTGTCGCACCCTAAACACTATTTAACTTCATTTGAGCTAACATGCCACTGATGCTACACTATCCCTCAGCCTTATGTCCTCAGTTTCCCCTTTATTCACCATATTCCCAAGGTGAATCATATTTATCCACTTCCATACATACTTTTTCCCTTGCCTCCCTTTTACTTCATTCTACTCACATGAAGAAACTCCAAACTTCTGCTTACCACAGGCCTATATTCTGTTTCTGAATATCACTGGAAAAAATACAATCATATTGGGTAGTCTCAATTTATATATACTTTTAAATCACTCAACTAAAATAGCCTTTTATGCAGATGCCAAACAAAACTGTACTTTCTAAACCATTCTCCAGGGTAACTTCTATACATGGTACTTTCCTTTTAAACCTATTATACCCCCATTAATCTTTATTCCCAGATGATGATCCCAATTCTTACTAAAGAATAAAAAATATAGCAATTTAAAAACAATTTGCCCTAGTTTCCACCGCTCTTTCATTAGTGATAATACGTAATTTTCTCTATGCATAGACTAACATTTGGGGCTCATACCTCCAATTGTGATGCATATCCACTCTTACTTTCTCAGGGACACTGTTTCACCAATTCTCTGTGTAAGCAATATGATGGGGACATTTTTAAAAATCTACTTTGTTTACTATTGAATCCTCAGAGCCTATAATGGTATGGTACTTGGCACCTAGTGGGTACTAAATGATGAATGAAAGATAAAATGAAAGACAATGATATATCATTTTTACTAATCAAATCTAAAGTACTATTTAACTGTCAGGGGCAGAATGAAATGATTACTCACTTCCATGGTAGATAGGCATTTGAAATTAAATATTTTACAAAAGCAATCTGACAAAGAATACTAGATTCATAGACTCAAATCCTTGATATGGCAGTCTTACTGTTTGTGACCTCCTCTAAGTAACAAGGCAACTATTAATATACAATAAAATCTCTATTTATGCAGTGTCAATTTGAGTGAAAAAATTAAAAACAAAACAAATATTTAGACCGAGTATAATGAGTCTACATGTTTAGAAAATGTGTTATTGCAGTCACATGCATAAAGCACTTCTATTTATTTGGAAAGTGTTTGATACATCGCCAACTGGTATGTCGCTCAAGGTGTGGCACTATTTTTAATCTCTTCCTAGAAGATTACTCCAGTGGTTCTCATATGAGAGAACTGGCCAAGAAGTTTTGAACATTTTTTATTATTAGCAATCAAATTCAATACACAAAATACATCTCTCTGCAACATTACTCGTATATGTCTTCAATAATTACACTTATTCATGGTCATATATTTGATTGAAAAGTATCTCAAATGTAGTTTTGCTCTTATATATGTATATATTTTATGCATACACAGACACACTGTAACAATACAAGCTTCCAGGAGAAAAAAAAAAAGTCATTTACTTGTGAAATCAAAGCTGCAACATCTGCCTGCTTCACTTGCTGAAGAGAATACTCCAGCTTATACTTTATGGCTAACAAGACTGAACACATTGAAACATACTTCTCTAGTCACCCAACCTGTAAATTAAATACATCAGCAATGCAATTATTGCCCTGTGCTCTTTTCACAGGTATAAATCACAAACAAAAGAATTACAGAACTGAGCAACAAAAACTATAATTTATGTTTTACTGTTAGTACCTGAAACTTCATAGTATAAACCAGTGTTCTGAAGTTGCAAATAGGTTCCATGGCAGCTATGAGGTAACTTCAGAACTAGAAAAGGGAGTTAGACTAGAAAGCAATGATATTTTATGGAAACATTCCCTTTCATAACTCTGCTGTGTTTTGTACACCTTTAATAGAATGGTCATGTAATTTTTTAAATAAAAATTTAGGAAAAAAAAAAAAACTACAACAGTATACTGACAATTTTAAAAGCACCTACCAGAGAGTTATTGATAAATTTTTATATAATTATATATAAGTTGTATATAATTGTACACATAGTATAATTATAGATGAACTAAATGCTCAATACGGAAAACATTTAAAGACAAAAAGTGAACATAACTCCTATACAACCACCAGAAGTCAAGGACTTCAACATTTTGACAATGTTTTTCATTTCAGAAATTCTTCTTTAGGAAAATCCTAAGGAAAAGAATTGTTTTGATTGCAGGTTCATATTTTCTTTTACTTCCTCTTTCTCATTAACTTTGCCAAATCCTTCCTTGATCTTTTCAGAATAATCCTGCTCTTACCATATTTCTTTTCACCTGATTTAATAATTTCTATTTTTAAAGTCCGTTAGGGTTACATTATTATTTATATGTTGACCTACTTAACACTATGATACTTTTGTTTTAATAATAAAACTATTTACAGTTTTAAGAAAGTATTTTCAAGATAGTCTATGTTTCTGTTTTGAATATTGATTTTTCTTCCTTGTATTTCCAACTCCCCAACACATTTAAAGACATAGAAGGTTTCTAAACCATTGTCTGAAAGTGGAATTTTGCATAATTAAAATAAACTAGGTTGCAAAGTATTCCTAGACTTTAGGTTTCAAATAGGATTCCCAGTTCTAGCTGCATAGAATTACCTGATGGGGGAAAAAATATACCAGATAATCAGTCCCCATCCTTAGATTCTATTTTAGTTGCTTTGTATGAAGCTGAATCAAGATTTTTTTAATGTTCCCTGAGTGGTCTTAATATACAATCAGGATTAAGGATTATTTAATTTAGGGGTACAGATTGAAATCAGAATATAGACTAAATTATTTGGGCAAGTAAAGCCTTAAAGTGTAAATAGTTTGTCACTATAATTTTTGATTAACTTTCTGACCAATAATTTAAGTAATTGTTTTAATTTCCCAATTCTATTAATGTTATAAATTTAAAATCAGAATTCAAAATACTTTGTTAATTATAGAATACTCTAAACATACACAAAAACATCTATTGTCCCTGAGTGTGGGGAACAATTCCCATCAAGTTCATTTTGCCACTGTCTTTTATTTTCAGGATTTTATTTTATGGTAAACCAGGTGTCTAAAACTGTCTTACCACTCTTTTTCTTACTTCAACTTATTGCAGGATAATCTCTTCTTTGGTTTAGAAATAAGAAGAAAATCAGTGACCAACTGAAAAATCACTCATTCACTAGAGCAACTATTCTTTATCCTGGCAGGGCCTAAAATTCAACTTTTAACAAAATAAAGGCTCCGAGGCAATATGCCCAAGATTCTGGATCAGTGGATCTGAATTAAAGTCCTGCCTCTCTGTATTTTTTTAAAGCTCTAACAGTGATTCTGATGTGCATTCAAAGAGAAGAGCCACAATAGCTAAGGAATAAAATCATTGATTTACTATGACTAATTTAAATCATGAGCCATTGGAGGTAAGGCCATCTAAATTGCTCTCTTTTAAAGGTTAAAACATGCAAATGCATCATTTGCATATTTTGAATCCCAAGTTAGCTTTATATCCTTGCTATTTGATGAATTAGCATGATGAATGTCTCTTGATTTTCTAGTTAATAATTTTGTTGCTATTAATGTTATCATTTTGATTTTAGATACTTTTTAGGTATCAAGTATTTCAGTTGAAAGTTGAGAAAGATTCTTCTATTGGCTAGAGTTAAAAATGATTTTTATATGAGACTTAATATGTGAAATAAAACTTAACAGACCTAATGGGAAACCTACACAGCAACACAACAGTAGAATGGGAATTTAATATTCCCACTTTACTCAATAAATCAGTGAGATAAAAAAATAAGAAAACATTGGCCTTAAGTGACACATTAGATCAGATGGTTTTGACATACAAATCTTTTATCTTAAAACAAAAGAACACACATTCTTCTCAAGTGCACATGAAACATTCTAAAGGGCAGATTATATGTTAGGCCAAAAGACAAGACTCAATAAATTTTAGAAGCTTGAAATCATAATGGAGCACCTTTTCCTACCACAATGGTATGAAACTAGAAATCAATTACAAAAAATTGAAATATTCAAAAGGATATGGAGATTAGATAACATGCTACTAAATAAACAAGTCAAAGAAAAAACCAAAAGAGAACTCAAAAAATACCTTGACAGAAATTAAAATTAAAGTACAAGATACCAAAACTTACAAGATATACCAAAAGAAGTTCCAAGAAGGAAATTCATAGTGATAAATGCCTAAAGCAAGAAACAAGATGATCTCAAACAACCAAATGTTATGTCTTAGTCAACCAAAGAATACAAAGCCCAAACCTAGTAGAAGAAAGAAAATAACAAAGATTAGGGTGGAAATATATGAAATAGAGACTAATGAGAAGTAGAAAAGAACAATGAAACTAGAAGCTGGTTCTTAGAAAAATTAACAAACCTTTACCTCCACTAAGAAAAAAAAATACTCAAATCAAGTTAAAGAAGAAATGTTACAACTCATAAATACAAAATACAAGAGGCTACTATGAACAATTATAGGCCAACAAATTGGACAACCTCGAAGAAATGGATAAATTCCTGGAAATATATAACCTGAATCTTGAAGAAAAAGAAAATCTGAACAGACCAATTACTAGAAAGGAGATTGAATGAGTTGTCAAAATTCTTCAGGACCAGACTGCTCTATGGTGGTGAATGCTACCAAATATTTTTAAAAGAACTAATGCCAATCCTCAAACTCTTCCAAAAAGTAAAAGAGGGGCCATGTGCAAACTCCTTTTAAAGGGCCAGCAATACCCTGATCCCAAAATGAGAAAAAGAAGACATGAGAAAGAAAATTAAAGGCCAATAACAGTGAACATAACCACAAAAATCCTCAACAAAATATTAGCAAACCAAGTTCAACAATACATGAAAAGGATCATACACCATCATCAAGTGGGATTTGTTACAGATTATCTCAAAAAAGCAGAAAATGCATTTGTCAAAATTTAATATCAATTCATGATAAAAACTCAACAAACTAGGTACAGAGAAAATGTATATTTCATCATAATAAAGGCCATATATGATAAGTCCACAGCTAACATGATCCTATGGTGAAAAGCTGAAAACTCTTCCTCTAAGACTGGGAACAAAACAATGATACATACTCTTGGCACTTTTATTCAACATAACATTACAAGTCCTAGCTTCGGAAATCTGACAAGAAAAAAAGAAAAGGAAAAGGCATCCAAATTGGTTAAAAAATACATATATATTTACAGATGACATATTTTTATGAATAAAAAGCCCTAAAAACTGCAATGAAAACTTTATAATTTAAAAAAATAATAATTCTATCTCCAATGTGGGGCTTGAACTCACAACCCAGAGATCAAGAGTCACATGCTCTACCAACTAAGTCAGTCAGGTCCTCCACAAAAAGCTCTTATAATAAAGTAATTCAGTAAAGTTGCCGAACACAAAACTAGTACAAAAAATCTGTTGCATTTCCAAACACTAATAACAAATGATCAGCAAAATTAAGAAAATGTTCCCATTTACAATTGTATCAAAAATAATAGAGTTGTATCAAAAAGAATACCTAGGAAAAGGAAAACAAAAATACTGATTCAAAGGGATATATGCACCCCAATGTTTATAGCAGTATTATCAATAATAGCCAAATTATGGAAAGAGCCAAAATGTCCATTGACTGAAGAATGGATAAAAAAGATGTGGTATGTATGTATATACAAATATATATGAATACAGACGCACAGACACATATATATACACACACAATGGAATACCACTCAGCCATAAAAAAGAATGAAATCTTACCATTTGCAATGATGTGGATGGAACTAGAGAGTATTATGCTAAGTGAAATAAGTCAGAGAAAGACAAATACCATATGATTTCACTGATGCATGGAATTTAAGAAACAAATGAATATTGCAGGGGGAAGAGAGGCAAACCAAGAAACAGATGCTTAACAATAGAGAACAAACAGGGTTACTGGAGGGAGGTGGGTGAGGGTGTGGGGGTAGTGATGGGTTAAATAGGTGCCAGGTATTGAGGAGGGCACTTGTGATGAGCACCAGGTGTTGTATGTAAGTGATGAATCACTCCCCAATTTGTATTCTCTCTCTCAAATAAATAAAATCTTTAAAAAAAATTGAAGACATAAATAAATGGAAAGATATTCTAAGCTCATGAGTTGGAATAATATTAAAATGTCCATACTACCAAAAACAACCTAGAGATTCAGTGCAATTCCTAACAATAACCCAAAACTATACATATACCCCAAGTTCATTATAGTATTTACAATAATCAAGACATGAAAGCAACTTAAGTATCCAACAATGGGTGAATGGAGAAAGAAAATGTGGTATATGGGGGTGCCTGAGTGGTTCAGTTTGTTAAGCGTCTGACTCTTGATTTCAGCTCAGATTGTGATCTCAGGGTTATGGGATCAAGCCCCATGTCAGGCTCCCTGCTGGGTGTGGGGCCTGCTTGGGATTCTCTCTCTTTCGCTCTCTCTCCCATAGCCCCTCCCCCTGCTTGCTCTTTTGATCTCACTTTCTCTAAAAAAAAAAAAAAGGAAAGAAAATGTAGTGTGTGTGTGTGTGTGTGTAATATTCACCCATAAAAAGAATGAAATCTTACCATTTGTGACAATATGGGTGGACCTCAAGGACATTATGTTAAATGAAAGACAAATACAATATGATTTCACCTTTATGTGGAATCTAAACTAAATAAATAAATAAATTCATAAGGAGGATTGGTGGTTACCAGAGGCAGGGGGCAGTGTGTGGGCCAAATGGGTGAAGGTATTCAAAAGTTAGAAACTTTTGAATCCAGTTATAAAGTAAATAAGTTATAAAGGTATCCAGTTATAAAATAAGTAAGTCTTGGCATGTAATGTAGAGCATCATGACTATAGGTAACAATAGTGTGTTATGTATTTGAAAGTTTCTGAAAGAGTATATCTTAAAAGTTATAAGAAAAAAAATGTGGTAAATGGTTGTTAACTGACTTATTGTGATGATCATTTCATACAAATATCAAATCATGTTGTATCCCTGAAACTAATAGAATGTTATATGTCAGTTATAGCTCAATAAAATTTTTTAATGATTTTTGCTGTTAATTTTGAAGATATGTCTATAGAAATATAAAATGTTTTAAAAGTCATATCAAAATTACATAGTAAGAGGTTCTGATTAAAGTGGGCAACATAAGAAGATCTTGAACTCACCTCCTCTCATAAATGTTCCTAATAGCTACACATGAAATAATTTCCTCTGGTAAAAAAAAACCCAAAAACAAACAAACAAACACTTGCTAAGTGACAATGACACGTCAGACAAATGAGAAAACCACATCAAAGGGAGGAGAGGCTGGGACACAATCTCACCATAAACCCCACTCCCAGTACATTGACCCACAATCAGGAGGGAACTCAAAACCTGAAGCTCTTCCCTGAGGAGTGAAGGATTTTAACCTCACACTGGGTATCCAAATTTTAAGAGCTGCACCTGAGAAATGAGCCCTCAAAACTCTGAGCTTTGAAAACCAACGGGGCTTGCATCCTTAAGATGTATTATACTGTGGTGATCTGAAAAACAACTTTTAAATATTCACCCACCCCTGAGCCCAGTTCAGAGGCATCTGGTCAGGCTCAGACTTTGTTTATATTAATGCATCAGCCTGAGGGGCAAGCATCTAATTTAACACATACATCTAAGAGCCTGCTGGAACACTCCAGGGACAGATATTGGCTGGTACCACATTTGTGCTCTCCCTATGCCTCACTGTAGGCAGTGAGCACCATTTTTTCCCCCTGTGTTTGCTATCTTTATGCTCCTCTACTGCCTTCCACTAGCTGGTGGGCACCACCTCTTTTTTCTCTTTTTCTTCTTTTCCCCATCTTTTCCCCATGGGCACCATATTAACACTCCTCTCTGCCTTGCTGTTGTCTTGCTGCAGTCACTAAGCACCATCATCACACTCTCCACCTGCTATGCTTCAGAGTACGAGTTATCTCCTAGAAGGAGGCTTTTACATTATATCTGGTGACCTGATTTTTGCAGCTGCTCTCTAGGGTGCATCCTTTGATCACCTGGCCAGGTGGAGCTTTGTTCCAGGGTACAATGGGACTGTAACAATTGGAGAAACAGTTTTGATAGGCTACCACTCTCAGGCAACTGCACAGACAGTGGACTGAAATACAACCTTAATCTTTCTAAGAGGCTTAGTTGCTTTTCCAGGACCTTTGGTCTAAGGGGCAGGTTTCTAGAATAGATACCTCATGGCCTACAGAAGTGCTCTCAGGGAATAGAGATCAGTGGATGCAATCTCTGCTTTCCCTCTGCCTTGCACCAACTTGCAAGGGTCTCTCAGACAGGAGCTTATAAACTTGTGGGGCACTCTGACAGTGGGGCAGGATTTTAATGAAGCACACATCTAGGGGCTGTCATCCTTTCTAGAGTAGTCAGAGGGCAGGTGCTATTTTTGTGCTCTCCCTCTGCTGTACTCCAGAATACCAGTATCTTCAAAGGGGAACTCTTTTTGCAGCTGCTGCCTAGGGGCTCTCCTTGACTGTCTTGATCTGATGGCTAAGGGGTGTGTGTATACTTGGGTCACATGAGACAGTAACAATCAGAGACCCTTTTTGGCAGGCTACAACCCAAAAGGGCACTTCACAGACAGCTGACTGAAAACACACCACCAAGTCATTCTGTTTGTAAATATATATGCAACCAACATAAGAGTTTCTAAATATATAAAGCAAGTGTTAACAGACCTAAAAGAAGAAATAGCAATATACAATAATATAGAACTTTATAACCCACTTACATCAATGGATAAGTCATCTAGACAGAAAATCAGTAAGGAAACATTGGCCTTACACATCATGTTAGGCCAAATAGACTTATCAGATACAGACAGAACATTCCATTCTATACATTCTTATCAAGTGCACATGGAACATAATCCAGGATAAATCATATCTTAGGTCACAAAGCAAGTCTTCATAAATTTAAGAAGATTGAAATTATAACATTTTTTTTTCTGACCACAATGGTATGAAACTAGAAGTCAGTAACAAGAAGAAAATAAAAATTAAGAAATGTGTGGAGACTAAGCAACATGCTACTGAACCAATGAGTCAAAAAAGAAATCAAAGGAGAAATTAAAAAAATATCTCGAGACAAATAAAAACGGGTATGAAACAAACCAAATTTATAAGACGCTGCAAAAGCAGTTCTAAGAGAGAAGTTCACAGCAAAAATTGCTCAACATCAAGAAACAAGAAAAAATCTCAAATAAAGAACCTAACTTTACACTTCAAGGAAGTAGAAAGAGCAAATGCAGCTCAAAGTTATTAGAAGGAAAAAAAAAATAAAGATCATACAGAAATAAATTAAAAATGGACTAAGAAGACAATAGAAAAGATCAATGAAACCAAAGCTAGCTCTTCAGTTCTTTCAAAAAGTAAAATTGATAAGCCTTTAGCTAGATTAACCAAGAAAAAAAATAACTCGAAAAGAGTATATGTTAAAACTAGTACCACAAAAATAAAAAAGGATTATGACAGCTACTCTGAAAAATTATACACCAACAAGTTAGATGATGTAGAAGAAATGGCTAAATTCCTAGAAATATACAACTTACCAAGACCAAATCATGAAGAAATAGAAAATCTGAATGGACCTGTTACTAGTAAGGAGATTGAACAAGAAATCAAAACCCTCCCAACAAACAAAAGTCCCGGATGAACAGCTTCACTGGAGAATTCTACCATACATTCAAAGAATTAATACCAATCCTTCTCTTCCAAAAATAAAAGAGAACATGCTTCCGATTCCATTTTATAAGGCCAGCATTACTAAAATCAAAAACAGACAAGGATGTTATGAGAAAAGAAAATGACAAATATCCCTAATGAACATAAATACAACAATCCTCCACAAAATATTAACTACCAGTCAACAGTACATTAAAAGGATCATACACCATGATCCAGTGGGATTTATCCCAGGGATGCAAGGATGATTTGATATCCACAAATCAATTTTATACACCACACTAACAAAATAAAGACTAGCAATCATATGATGATCTCACTAGATTCAGAAAAAGCATGTGACAAAACAACATCATTTATAATAAAAAGTCTCAATAAAGTGGGTATAGAGCAAACATAATAAATGCCATATATAACAAGCCCACAGCTAACATCATACTCAGTAGTAAAAAGCTGAAAACATTTCTTCTAAGATCAGGAACAAGACAAAAATTCTCTCTCATCACTTTTATTCAAGATAATATCGGAAGTCCTAGCTAGAAAAATTAGGCAAGAAAAAATTTTAAACACATCCAAATACGAAAGGAAGAAATAAAACTGTCAGTATTTGCAGATGACATGATTTTACATATAGTAAACCCTAAAGACTCCAATAATTCTGAATTCATTTATTAGTTCTGAATTCTTTTACTCTATGTTGCAAGATACAAAATCAATATACAAATAAGGCCAGGTGACAGCCCCACCCATAACTAAGCTGCATTGCAGCCACACATTGCAGGTAGGCCAAACACCATTGCTGCCTACTCCCATGCCTCAGTACAAGAACATTGCAGCCAGACAGGGCATCAGCCCCACCAACACCCATACCTCAGATGAGTGCTCATAATGACTTCCTTTGAAAATCAGCAGGACTGGGGCGCCTGGGTGGCTCAGTCGTTAAGTGTCTGCCTTCGGCTCAGGTCATGATCCCAGGGTCCTGGGATCGAGCCCCGCATCGGGCTCCCCGCTCAGTGGGAAGCCTGCTTCTCTCCCACTTATCCTGCTTGTGTTCTCTCTCTGGCTGTCTCTCTCTGTCAAATAAATAAATGAAATCTTAAAAAAAAAAAAAAAAAAAGAAAAGAAAATCAGGAGGACTTAACTACAGGAGAGCTGGAGGGCTATAGGAAACTAAAACTTTTTCTTAAAGGGCCAGACTACTATATGACTTGGTCAGAGACCCAGAACAATGTCAGCAGTTTGAATAGTACCTGGATTATAACGAAAGAAAATTTATTGAATAATATGAGGGCACGTGCCTATCGAAAGTGATCTGTAGGAGCTTTCTCCAGGAGCGAAACAAAATGTCAGAAAAAGAACAAAGTAAAGAAAAGCAATCTACCTGACAGAGTTAAAAGTAATAATCATAAAGATGTTCACTGGACTTGAAAGAAGAGTGGATGAACTCAGTGACAAATTTAACAAGGAAATAGAAAATATAAAAAAGAACATATCAGAGCTGAAAATACAATAACGGAAATTAAAAAAGATAGAGTAGAAGGAGTAATCAGCAGATTAGAGGATGCAAAAGAATGGATGAATAATTTAGAAGACAGGGTAGTGGAAACCACCCAAGCTGAAGTGCAAAAAACAAAACAAAACAAAAAACAAGAGAGAGATCATCCTTTCAAGTATGTATGGAACATTCTGATATAAATCACATGATAGGACACAAGTCTCAATAAATTTAAGAAGACTAAAATCATATCAAGCATTTTTGACCACATGGTATGAAATGAGAAATCAATCATAAGAAAAAATCTGGAAAGAATACCAATAAATGGAGGCTAAACAACATTCTGCTACATGAATGAGTCAACAAGAAATCAAATATAACATTTTAAAAAAACATGGAGACAAATGAAAATGAAAACACAAGGATTTAAAATCTTTGGAATGCAGCGAAAGCCACTCTAAGAGGGAAGTTTCTAACAATACAGGTCTACTGCAGAAAAGAAGAAAAATCTCAATCTACTCTTAACACCCAAAGGAACCTGAAAAAGAAGAATAACAAATTTAATGGAATGAAGAAAATAAGAAGAACATGAGAGTAGAAATAAATGAAATAGAGACTTTAAAAAAACAATAGAAAGCATCAATAAAACTAAGAGCTGGGCCTTTGAAAAGATAATCAAAATTTATAAACTTTTAGCAAGATTCATCAAGAAAGGAGAGAGGACTCAAATATATAAAATCAGAAATGAAAGAGAAGTTACAAAGAACACCACAGAAATACAAATTATTTTAAGAGACTAATACAAAAAGTTATATACCAACAAATTAAACAACCTAGAAGCAATGGATAAATTCATGGAAACATACTATCCTCCAACACTGGATTAGGAAGAAATAGAAAATCTGACCACACTGATTACTAGTAGTGAAACTGAGTTGGTAACAAAAAGCTCCCAACAAACCAAAATCCAGGACCAGATGGCTTCACAGGTAAATTCTACCAAAAATTTTAAGACAAGTTAATTCTTATCCTTCTTAAACTATTCCAAAATATAGAAAAGGAAAGAATGCTTCCAAATTTATTCTATGAGGCCAGCATTTTTTAAAAATTCAAGTATTAAATTTTTTCATTGTTTTTTTTAGATTCTTGCCGGTAAGGACACAAAACCTTCCCACAGTCATCCCCTCTGCAGAATGACTCAGAGTTACCCCTCAGACATCTGCTTCTCTTCTTTCCCTATTGAATGCTCTGGGATCTTCTGGGTTTGAAGTACTCCTGGAATTTGTAGTTTGGTGATGAAAACTCCCATAGTACTAATAATAATGTGTGAGATGGTATTGGGTCTGTAAATGTTTGTGGTCCTGGGTGTCCTACTTCACAGTTCACGGAAGTTTGTTTTGGTTTTGGACATGTGACAAAGCCCTGGAGGCCTGGTGTGGTTCTCTAAGAGCCAGTCACAAAGTGGGGCCTTGGTGATCATTTTGCCTGATCTCCTTTGATTGGAAAATTGCTGTAGCATCTCCCCCAGACACTCCCTGCTCCCCAATGCCAGTGTGTTCCTAGCCTGCAGACTGGGCATTAGTGCACAGCTGGTGCTAGCCCTGTCTCCCACACCCACTTCTCCTGTGGGCTTAGACAGCAGGGCCCAGTCAGAGCCCAGACCCGAAAGCTGTGCTGTGGTCACTTCCATGCCTTAGTCTAGCCATGCAGGCCATCAGTAATGGTCCGTTTGGGTTGCCTTGATACTAAAACCAGACAGACAACACACGCACACACAAAAAAATTACAGACCAATAACACTGTTGAACATAGATGCAAGAATCCTCAACATATTAAAAAAGTGAATTGAACAATACATTAAAAGGATAATTCACCACAGTCAAATGGGGTTTATTTCAGTGATGCAAGGGGGTTAATATCATACAACATCAAAAAGCAAACAAAAACAAATAATCTGATTAAAACACAGTCAGAAGACCTGAGTAGACATTTTCCAAAGAATGCCCACATATAGATGGCCAAGACGTAAATGAATAGATGCTCAACATCACTAATCATCAGGTAAATGTATATTGAAACCACAATGAGATATCATCCCATACCAGTCTGAATGTCTAGTATCAAAAAGACGAGAAATAACAAATGCTGACAAGGATGTGGAGAAAATGGGATTCCCATGCACTATTGGTGGAAATAAATTGGTACATCCACTATGAAAAACATTATGTAGGATTTCTTAAAAATACAAATACCATAAAATTTTGTAATTCCACTCTGGGTATTTACCTGAAGAAAATGAAAACACTAGGTGTGCCTGGGTGGCGCAGTCAGTTAAGTATCTGACTCTTGGTTTCAGCTCATATCATGATCTCTGGGTTGTGGGATGAAGTCCTACATTGGGCTCTATGCTCATTGAGGAGTCTGCTTGGGATTCAATGAGAAGCATTTAATCTTGAATGCTGGAGAGTGGAATTTTTTTTTTTAATAAAAAAGAGGAGGGGTGCGCCTGGGTGGCTCAGGTCATGATCTCCTGGTTGTGAGATCTAGGCCTGCATCAGGCTGCATGCTCAGCATGGGGTCTGCTTGTCCCTCTCTCTCCCTTTCTGCCCCCTCCCCACAGGCGCATGCTTTACCTCTCTAAAATTAAAAAAAAAAAAAAACCTTTAAAAAAAAGTAAACTTTGTTGAGATGTGAAATACAATTGAATAGTCTTTGATGCACATTTTTCTGATAGAGTAAATATTAGAAACTGTCATAGTTTTTCTTAAAAAAAGGATTATGTGCATAATTTTAAATATTTTGTTGATTACTTAGTAACAATTTAACAGTTTTAGTAGAATTACATGTAATGATTTATCATTTTTTGAAGTTTGATTTATACGAAAGCTTTATCACAGATAAAATGTGATTAGTAGTAAGTGATTTTGCAAACCCTAAATTTTAAGTCACAATTGCTTATTACAATAGATGTCATAGTGTGTAAATTCTAGTTGTGGAATACATTCTGGTATCTTGGACATTGTTTAACTTCAGAGAAAGTTGGTAATAGTTTATATGAGATTATCAGTCTTCATGATCACTGCTGTCTTAGGGGTGATTTTCAATGAGCTTAAAAAACTTGACCAGATCCCTAAAAGGTATCACAAATATACCTATATTTTTTAAAAATGTTGATAGATACATGCATGACCCAAGTGATAATTCTTTGTATTGCTATCTGATTGAAAACTAATTTTATTTACATAATTACATACATAACTTTACAACAGTAAAATTTTCTTGAAAAATGGTGTTTACCATCTCAAGAAAAATCTTTTAGAATACATTTTAAAAACATTTAGATCACCAATTCTATTTCCTTGAGCTATTAATAATTAAGTCATGTCCAAACAATTAATTGTTGTGTGGATAATGTAATCAATTGTTTCTTTTCCTATTTTGTTTTTAGCATGTATATTGATCATTCTGGATATGTCTCATTAGGATGAGCAATAAAGGGGATGAGTTCTTGTTGAATGTTGAAGGGCAACACAATATGTATATGATGTGGCATATGCCACCTGGCTGTGCTGTCTTGGAGCATTTTGAGGAGGCTTGTGTAGCCAAATTTTTAAGCACACCTGCCAAGTACAGAATCAGACGATAGAATGACATTGAAATTCTCCCCCTATAGAACACCAAAACACACAGAATTTCTTTTCATTATTATAAAAAAACAACCCAAATTCCATACAAAACATTTTAGAAATAAAAGAACATAAATCATACACATAAAAACCAAATAAGTAAGTAAAAGGATAAATAAAGGGCTAGCCTTCCCTTATTGATTAGGATTTCTCCACTTTTGTCTAAAGAAATGGTCAGTGATGGGGCACCTGGGTGGCTCAGTTGGTTAAGCATCTGCATTCGGCTCAGGTCATGATCCCAAGGTCCAGGGATTGAGCCCTGCTGCTCAGTGGGGAACTGGCTTCTCCCTTTCCCGCTCCCCCTGCTTGTGCTCACCCTCTCTCTGTCAAATGAATAAATAAAATCTTTAAAAAAAGAAATTGCCAGTGAAAACTGAAGTAAATTCGCCATACTTGATAACAAATTTGGATCCAAATCATGTATATAAAAGTTTATGACCTTTCAAATTTGGAAATGCCAATATTTCTAGCCTCAGTATTTTCTACATTGTCTTATTTTTCCCAATGGTAAATTGGGGACAAAATTATTCAGGTGACGGGGCACCTGGGTGGCTCAGTTGATTGAGCTCCTGATTCTTGGTTTTGGCTCAGGTCATGATCTCAGGGTCATGAATCGAGCCCACTGTCTGGCTTCATGCTCAGTGGGGGGCCTACTTGAGATTCTCTCCCTCTACCCCTCCTGCTCTTGCTCTCTAAATAAATAAACAAATAAATAATAAATTATAAATAAATAAAATATTTAAAAAATATTCAGGTACAAGCATGTGGGAACTTTTTTTGAAATGACTATTCTCTTTTTTCTTTTATTGAAATCCAAAAATAGGGTTTCAACCATATTAAAACATAGCTACTAATAAATTTTGACCTTTTCTTATTTTTGCTATTTTATTTTGTGAGCTAAGAGGAGCAATTAAACACTGTTGCTTTGAAAAGGTAATGGCAGGAGGACACATTCCAGATGAAATTAAATGTTTTTCCAGGACACATACATATATAATTGTCTTGATGAGGACTGGTCCAGTGCCTAGCCATGGCTGAACTGCCAGGACAGCATAGGAATGTGCAACTTCAAGAAGTTTGGGGGCTGACCTAGGCCTTTATGTGAACACAAAGTAAAATAAAGAAAAGCTGTTTTTTTCTTTATACATAGTTATAAGCAAATATTTTTAAATTCCCCATTTTAAAAGATGGATAGAAATCTTATTATGTTCTAAGGCTAATTTTTTTTCTGTCCATGTAATAATTTATTACAAAGGATTATAAGTTTAATATATAAATTATACATACTTCATTTATATAACCATTGTATATTTTCACATAGAAGAAGAAAAAAAACCAAATACTTAAATTAAATATGCTGACTTTGTTGCCTCAAGTAAACATGCCCTGTTTGGCCTACACTAAGGGCATTTTTTTTAATATACTACATAAGCTGTTATAATCCAGCATTTTTCTGCCTGTGTTTAAAGGGAACTTTATTGATCAATATTGAATTTCAAAGTAAAGTGGACTGAATAACAAAAACATACACACAGATTTTTGTTTAAATTTGTTAATTATTTTGATTACCATTAAAATCCACATAAAGTTATTTCTGAATAGTACCATTCTATAATTTATAAAATTGAGACTTTTTTTAAAATGAAAAAATACATTTATGCAGGAAAGACTAATAATTGAAAATTTTTTTTCCTCAATGCCAGCTGCCACAGGCTCATATTTAGAAATATTTCTTGGTTATCAAAGTATTTGATAATTATATAAAATCACATTTAATAAGTCAAATATTTTCAGATATATTTACTTAAAATTCTTCATCTGTGGCTTTCTTAATTTACATAGGTATTCATGAATAAGCTTAAAATTCCATACTGCTATAGTTAATTGAGACCTGGATTCAGACAATATGGTTTTAAAATCAAGCTTTATCAGTCATTTTTTGTGAAGTTTTGTACAACTTTCTTAACTTCTCTATACTCTAATGTCCTCATCCATAAAATAAGAAAATAACTCACCACTAATTTGGTTATGTTTATTAAAGTTACAATGCATCTAAAGTACTAAGACTACTTGGCACAGAATAAGTATCTAATAAATTGTATCACTATTAATTGTTTATTTTGTACATTATGTTTTACCTTAGAAATAAAATGAGATATTAAAAATGTCACATCATGACTCACTAAAGTATTCCATTAGAATAAACTATATAGGTATATTTTCCTCTAAAATTATATTCAGTAGGGAAAAGAATTTAATTTGAACTGGTCACAATTGATTTGTTTGCACTTCACAAGCCAGAGTTTGTACTTGTACATTTTGTTTCTTGCAGATTTGCTCTGTGCATACATAGAACATCCACTGATGGCCTAAGGAAGGAATTCATTACAAATGACAGCAAAGGAATCATCCTAGAAATGTTACAGATTCAGCTACAAAGACTATAAGGAAGTTTATGTAGACACTACAGTTACATTGCATTTTTCAGAGTGACATTTAATACTTATTAAGGGTGTTTTGGGGAGATTTAATATGCACTTAAAATATCTCTGAAAAATATTGGAAGCTTGATGTATGCACATGTGTATACAATCCTATTTTCTAATTAAAAAATAAAACATGTGTGGGTCAATCAAATTGAAGTTTTCCTGGGAATTTATATAGTTGTTCTAGTCAATCAGGGGTTGGCTTACCCACCAGAGTCAACAAAAGCCTAAAATGATATACCAGAAAAGCACACAGAGTGGAGTTTGGGTGGATGAACAAAGAGAACTTGAAAGAAAATGTTCAAAGCATCCTTGAACATAATTTGAATATCTGGATAAAAAGACCAAATTAGATATAAAGCAATGGGAGATGATCTTTGCTACAAGAGACTTGAGGGCAGAACAAGGAGAATTGGAACATTTGGAAGTGTCTTCTAGGAATAGTAGAGGATTATGGGACTATGACTCTGAACCCCAGCTTTCCACTATTGAGAATTCCCAATCTATCTCCCTTGCCTAAACCAAAGAACCACTAGAGTTTAAAGGCACATAGGTGGAAAGAAGACTGTTCTGTGGTACTGAAGATAGGACTCATACATGGTTTTCTCCTCCATGAGGGTGGATGAATTTTGGGACCACAGAGTGAGGATGCACAGATATAAGGTTGTGAGGTCCTCAAAGCAGAGAATCCTGAGAATAACAGGACCTTCAGCTATCTGAACATTAAAACTCACCCTAATCTCTCCCAGGGCAAGAAGACCAATAGGAAATGAAGGAGCAGTTTAAGATGTGAACCAACTCGGGGAAATGAGAACCTTGAGGGGATACAGTGTTAGGAGAATAGTCCATGTTCCATGACCTTACAAGTATAGGGGAGGAAAAAGTTTTCTCTGTTTTAGGATCCCTGGCTGGGTCTGAAAATTAAACCAAAAAAGATTAATAGGAGAAAGGCATACAAACTTTATTGAATTTTTACATGTATGTTGGAGCCTTCATAAGAGAATGAAGACCTGAAGAAGTCAGCAGAACGGAAGCTTTTATACCTTCTAGACAAAGATAAAAATAATTGTAAAGAATTAACAAGACAAGGGGGTTTGGGCTATGGGTAGAGTAAATGGTGCAGAAGTAACAAGGTCTGTTTATATTGCCTTCTCAGCCCTAAATTTCCTATCTCTGGTGATAAAGGTTTCTTCTACGTACCTTTCACATGGAAGATTTATCTCCTGCTTTGGGGGTGGAGGCAGTGCAAAGAAGAGTCAGAGTGTCTTTTTTGCTCCAGCTTTTTTTTTTTTAGTACCTTTAATTCAAAAGAATCAATATGCCAAGGAGGCACATTTTGGAGTGACATATTCTGCTACCCTTTATCAGTCTCACGTATAACTGTTGGCTATGTAAGAAAAGGTTTTCACACTATCAACTGCACAACATAAGGAAAGAACCAACCCTGTGCCCCAGTGAGCCAGTTCACTCAACAAAGATCAATAATAGTATGTCTAAGCTGGACCAGTAGCTACAGAGATCTGTCATAAGTTTCACATATTAAAGCAAGTGGAGAAAGATGATTAAAAACAGAACCAAACAAAAATAGCATTAAAGGGAATTCTGAAGATTAAACAGACAAAACCCTACATTTTAAAAATATAACATACTCATATAATTAAAAAGAGGATAGTCACTGTTGTTATCCACAAATTAGTGGTTTGAAAGTATAAAAAGTATTGCCAAAAGCAAAGAAAAAATATAAATGGATAAAACATATGGAAAAAAAAGACACATAAAAGGGACTCTAAAACATTCAATGTGCAAATAATATTTCAAAGGAAATAAAAAAGAACAAATATGAAATAGGCAATGATTAAACAAATAATGGAAGGGGATCTGTCTGAGCTTTAGGAAGCCCTGTGTCTGGATATGAATGCACCTATCAGTTTCTAAGGTAGATTAGTGAAAAAAGCAATATACCTTGTTATGTGAAAAATTTTTGAATTTTACAGATAAATGTAAAATCTTCAAGTTCCTAGAATATAAAAATAATTTATGCTATTGTTAATAATAACAACAAAACATTACCTACCCAGGTAAAAGGACTGGCCTCAAATTTCTCATTTGGAACGCTTGAAATTTGAAGAGGGTAATGTAACATTTGCTGACTACTGAGAAAAAAAAAAATGTATCCCCCAAATCCTATACCTACTGACAAAAGTCATTATCTCACAGCAAATTGTTAATGTGTTATAATGTAATATATTCCATCTGAGGAAGATGATTGAGGAACTACTTAAGGACACTTGAAACAGAAGGAACATCCTAAACTGTAAGAAAATCTTAATCATAATTAAGAATTAAAATTTTTAACTATGTCAGCCAGGACTGGGGCATCTAAAGACCCTATAGTGAAGGTTGGAGGTGGGGAGCGTGGTGATATAGGATAAGTAATGTTTTGTTTTGTTTTTTAATATCTCCTCTTAATGGGATGGTTGACATAGACTATTTTGGTGAGGAATCAGTATGCCATCATGGGGAAATACTTATTTTGTTATCAAACAATAGTGGAGAAATATATATGTAATTATAAATACAGGGTCAGGTAAGGTAATAGAATAAAAATTATAGTTAGAATATCCAAATATGTAGGGAAAACATGAAATTAATAGCCACTTGATAAAAGCATGTAAAAAATAAGGAAATAGAGGTGCCTGGGTGGCTTAGTCAGTTGAGTGTCTGCCTTCAGCTCAGGTTGTGATCCCAGGTCCTGGGATCAAGACCCACATTGATCTCCCTCTCCCTTTGCTGTTCCCACAGCTTGTGTGCTCTCTCTCTCTCTCATTCTGTCAAATAAATAAATAAAATCTTTTAAAAATAAAATAAGGAAATATAGGAAAGGATGGTTTAAAATAATCAGTAAACAAAATAAGATGGAAGAAGCATGACAACTATTTATACCATTGCCCTCTGTGTGAATAGAATTATGACTCTTTATTAAGAGTTCAAATCCATCATTTTAAATTCAGGCCATAAGAAACATACTTAAAATCAATAATGAAGAGGGGCGCCTGGGTGGCTCAGTCGTTGAGCGTCTGCCTTCGGCTCAGGTCATGATCCCAGGGTCCTGGGATCGAGCCCCGCATCGGGTTCCCTGCTCGGCAGGGAGTCTGCTTCTCCCTCTCCCTCTGCCTCTCCCCACTGCTCCTACTCTCTCTCTCTCTCTCTGTATCTCTCTGTCTCAAATGAATAAATAAAAAATTCTTAAAAAAAATCAATAATGAAGAAAGGTTGAAAATAAAGACATAGGTATCTGGAAAACTCCACAACAGAAATGGCTTTTTTAGCATCATACACAAACATGCTGTAACGTAAGGTTAAAGGTACAATAGAGAGTGAGAAGAATATTGTGTCATGATAAAAGACACACTTTACAAAGGTAAAACAGTAATAAAGTTGTAGAAAACTAATAGCTTAGCAGCTATATTCACAAAGCAGAAGTCATTAGAAATCCAAGGAGAACTTCATGAAAAAATAGCTTTAAAATGAAACTTCAATAGAACAGAGGGAAGTAAACAGAGAATATGAATATTCCCTGAGGAACTGGCAACTGATGTTTAGAGTCCCAGAGGCTCCATTATGAACAGGGAGGAAGCAGTCAAGATTATCTGTCAGTTCAGATAATCAGTATGAAATCCTTGCATAAAATCACTTTAGTGATAATGGAAATAGAAAGCCAAGATACTGAGTACCCAGTTGCAAAGTGTGCCAAGAGCATGCAGAGAGTGCCCTGGTAGGCACTGTAAGAAGCTGTGCTGTCTCCAAACAAAGATGCTCTATCCTTTCCACATATTAAAGAAAGCTATATCCTTCCAAAAGGAAAGTATACAGAGTGAGGGATTATGACATATGCCTATCACAGTAAAATTTGAAATGGAATTACTATGAAATGCTATTTTTTTTCCTTAGTAAAAAGTATAATTTTAAATTGCACATTTGAGTTCTTATTTACCTCCATCTATACTTTGAGTATACTGGGCATCTTACTAAAACTACTTAAGGACATTAAGTGCATAAACATTATGCACCCAACATAGAATCACCTAAATATATAAAACAAATATTAACAGACCTAAAGGGAGAAATAGAAAGTAATACAAAAATAACAGGGGATTTTAATACCCTACTTTCATCAATGGATAGATTATCTAAACAGAAAACATTAAGAAAACATTGGCATTAAGCAACATGTTAGACTGGATGGGCTTAACAGACCTATACAGAACATTTTATCCAAATGTTTAACCCAACCCACATTTAACCCAAAACTAGAAGATAAAAATCAACATATATGACATTGTTTGGGGTGATTCTAAGTTCTAAATGAATGAAGAGGAAAAATAATTTATATCAATAGTCCCTATATCACCCTGAGCAATAGACACTTAAAAAAAAGGGGGTTCAGTTCAAGATTCTGACATAGAAGGAGCCTCAACTCACCTCTTCCAATGGACACAAGTGTACAGCTACGTATGGAACAATTTCCTTAGAGTGGTGGGGGGAGGGACTGGCTGAGCAATTCCTACACATTGAGTAGCCAAGGAAAAACCAACATTGAAGTGGGTAGGGGAGACTGAGACATAATCATGACATAAACCCCAACCCTGGCACAGAAACCCACATACAGGAAGGAACTCATAACCTTAAGCTTCTCCCTGAAGGGTAAAGCATTTGAAACCCACATTGGCACCCCAAATTTTAAGACCTGTACCTGTAAAACAATCCTTCAAAACATCTAGATTTGAAAGCCAACAGGGCTTGCATCCATAAGACCCACAAAGCAATAGTGATCTGAGAAACACTTCTTAAGGGGCTTACATACACAGACTTACCTACAACATGGCCCAAACAGGGACAGTCAATTGAAAAGCACCCAGACTTTCTGTGAAAGAGGCTTATTTGCTTATATAAAAGCATAAGCCTGAGAGGCAAGCATCTAATTTAACACACATCTAGGGTCCTACTGATAAACTCTCCAGAGATAAAGGCTAATGGGCACCATTTTGGCATTTTCCCTCTACCTCATTCCTGGTAACACGTATGTCTCAGAAAAGAGCTTGTATTATCATCTGGTGCCCTGATTTTTGCAGCTGCCACCCAGGGGACACCTCTGGCTTACCTGGTTCTGGTGGACAGTGGGTTTTACACTTATGGGTCCCACAGATTATAACCAATGGAGAAAAATTTCTTAACCAACTACCACCCCCAGGGCACAATACCTTTTTTGTGGCTGCCACCCAGGGGACACCCATTGATCATCAGGCTGTTGTGGCCGGTAGGGCTTATACTTATGGTTCCACAAAACTGTATATATCTACATACTTTAAAAGCTGCTGCCTGAGGGTCTGGTTTCCAATCAACCTGAATATAGGTGCTGACTGAGATCCTCCCTTCTGGGACACTGACAAGTCTTGGCATACACTAAACTACAGAGAGCCATTAAAAATAAAGTAGATGATTTGGACAATCACAGAAGTTTGAGAGACACCCCAAAATAGGGCAGGAATAAACAATAAGGTTATCTCCTACACACAGACACTCCTTGAAGGCTGGGAGAGGTGCTGTTTTATTTAATGCATAGAAAGCAACACAGAGAGTCAAGGAAGAAGAGACAGAGGAATAAGTTTCAAAGAAAATAAATAAAACCTTAGAAAAAGAGCTTAGTGAAATAGGGACAAGTGAGAATTTCAACAAAGAGACAGAAAAGATAAGATAGTACCAAAAGAAGTCACAGAGCTGAAGAACACAGTGAACTGAAATATTCAATAGAGGAGCTTAACAGCAGACTCAATCAAGCACAAGAAATGATCAGTAAACTTAATGACAAAGCAGTGGAATTCACCCAAACAAAACAGCAAAAGGAAAAAAAAAAGAATGAAAAAGAGTAAAGCTAGCTTAAGGGAATTATGGGACAACATCAAACAAACCAACATTCACATTATAGGATTCTCAGATGGAAAGAGTGAGAAAAAGGGGCAGAAAATTTATTTAAAGAAATTATGGCTAAAAACTTTCCTTACCTGGGGAAGGATGTACAGATTCAAGAATTCCAGAGATTTCCAAAAAAGATAAACCCAAGAACCCACACCAAGACACATTATAATTAAAGTGTCAAGAGTTAAAGACAAAGAGAGAATTTTTTAAAGTAACAGGAGAAAAACAACTTATGTACAGAGAACCACCATAAGACCATAAGCAGATTTTTCAGCAGCAACTTTGCAGCCAGAAGGGAGAGGCATGATATATTGAAAGTGCTGAAAGAAAAAGAAAAACTGCCAATAAAGAATGCACTACTGGGCAAAATTATTCTTCATAGCTGAAGGAAAGATAAAGATTTCCTAGACAAGCAAAAGCTAAAGGAGTTCATCACAACTAAACTGGCCTTGCAAAAAATTATTAAACAGACTTTTAAAGCTGAAATAAAAGGATGCAAATTAGTTATAGGAAAACAATGGAAGTATAAATAACACTGGTAAAGGTAAGTATATAATAAAATTCAGAATTATCAAGTGTTGAAATGGGGTGGGTTAATCACGTATAAATTTACCATGAAGGTAAAAAGACAAAAGTTATAAAAATAACTATAATTGTATAATTTAAGAGATACACAAGATAAAAAAGATATATATTATAACATCAAAAATATAAGGTAGGGGGCAAATAAAAATGTAGAGCTTTAGAATGGATTTGAAATTAAGTTGTTAGCAAATTAAAATAGCCTGTTATAAATATAACTTGTTTTAAGTAAGCTCATGGTAACCAAAAAGTAAACCTATAATAAATACAAATAATAAAGAAAAAGCAATCTAAGGATGCCACTTTAGAAAATATTCAAATCACAAAGAGCAAGAGAAGAAAGGAACAGATAAATTACAAAATACTACATACTTATCAATAATTACTTTAAGTGTAAATGGACTACATTCTCCATACAAAAGACATAGAGTGGTTGAATGGATAAAAAAAAACAACACCCATCTATTTGCTGCCTACAAAACACCCACTTCAGATGTAAGGACACATATGAAATAAAGAGATGAAAAAAGATATTCCATGCAATTGGAAACCAAAAGAAGCTTGGGGGTAGCTATACCTATAATCAGACAAAATAAACATTAAGAAACTATACTAAGAGACAAAGAAACTCATTATGATAAACTTGTCAATACAACAACAGGATATAGCATTTGTAAACATTATGCGCCCAACATAGAATCACCTAAATATATAAAACAAATATTAACAGACCTAAAGGGAGAAATAGAAAGCAATACAAAAATAACAGGGGATTTTAATACCCCACTTTCATCAATGGATAGATTATCTAAACAGAAAACATTAAGAAAACATTGGCATTAAGCAATATGTTAGACTGGATGGGCTTAACAGACCTATACGGAACATTTTATCCAAAAGCAACAGAATATAAATTCTTCAGAAACACACATGGAATCTTCTCCAGGATAGATCATATGTGAGACCATAAGACAAATCTTAATAAATTTAAGAAGATTGAAATAATATCAGTGTCGGGTCTGGCCAGCAAACCCTGAGACAGTGAATGAAAAGATTACTCCAGACACCTAAGTAGGAGAAAGGAGAGGGCCTGGGGACCAGATGCTCTGGTGGCAAAGGGCCAAACTCTACCTCCATTTTTATTATCATATCTTAGCTAGCCAGGCATTATGAATTTCCACGTGTCAACCATCTTTTCTGACCACAATGATAAGAAGCTAGAAATAAGATACAAGAAGAAAACTGGAAAATTCACAAATATTTGGAGATTAAACAACATGCTATAGAACAACCAATGAATTCAAGAAGAAATCAAAAAATAAAAAAAATATCTTAATACAAATGATAATAGAAATACAACATACAAAAACTTATGGGATGCAGCAAAAGCAGTTCTAAGAGGGACATTCAAAGGGCAAATTGCCTACCTCAAGAAAAAAGAAATAATTCAAATAACCTAAATTTATGCTTCGGGAAACTAGAAAAAAAAAGAACAAAAACCAAAGTTATTAGAAAGATGGAAATAATGAAGATCCAAGTGGAAATAAATGAAATAGAGACAAAATACAAGAGAAAAAATCAATGAGACTAAGAGATGGATTTTTTAAAAAGATAAATAAAATGGACAAATCATTAGCTAGACTAAGAAATAAAAACTGAGAGAAGAGACGTTACAACTGATACCACAGCAATACAAAGATTCATAAGAAACTACTATAATAACTATACTATATAACTATACTAAACTGGACAACCTAAAAGAAATGGATAATTACTAGAAACATACAACCTGAATCAAGAAGAAATAGGAAATCTGAACAGATTGATTACTAGTAAGGAGATGAAATCAATTATCAGAAAGCTCCCAGCAAACAAAAGCCCAGGACCAGACAGTTCACTGGTAAATTCTACCAAATATTTAAAGAAGAATTAATGTCAGTTCTTCTCAAACACTTCCAAAGTGTTTGAAAATCAAAGACAAAGGAGCACTGCCAAACACATTTTATGAGTCTAATGTTACCCTGATAACAAAACCAGAAAAAGACATCACAAGAAAATTGAAGCCAATAAATATTAACACACCAAATTCAACATTACATTGAAAGGAGCATACACTATGATCTATGATCAAATGAGATTTACTCCAGGCATGCAAGGATGGCTGGGATGGCTGAACATCTGTAAATCAATCAATGTGATACACCATATTACCAAAAGGAAGGATAAATTCATATAATCATCTCAAAACATGCAGAAAAAGCATTTGACAAAATTCAATATTTATGATTTAAAAAAAAAAAAAAACTCTCAAAAAACACCAAAAAACAAAACAAAAACAAAAACCTCTCAAAAACAAAGTGAGAATAGAGGGAATATACCTCAACAAAATAATGGTCATATATGACAAACCCATCATTCTCTACTGTAAAAAGCTGAAAGCATTTCCTTTAAGATCAGGAATAAGAATGTCTGCTCCCACTTTTACTTGACATAGTACTGGCCAGAGCAATTACGCAAGAACAAGAAATAAAAGTCATCTAATCATGAAAGAAGTAAAACTGTCACTATTTGAAGATGGCGTGTTATATACAGAAAACCCTAAAGACTCCACAAGAAGAAAGAAGAAAGAAAGAAAGAAAGAAGAAAGAAAGAAAGAAAGAAAGAAAGAAAGAAAGAAAGAAAGAAAGAAAGAAAGAAAGAAAGAAGAAAGAAAGAAAGAAAGAGAAAGAAAGAAAGAAAGAAACAAAGAAAGAAAGAAAGAAAGAAAGAAAGAAAGAAAGAAAGAAAGAAAGGAAGAAAGAAAGAAAACTTGCTAGAACTAAAACAAATTCAGTAAAGTTTCAGGATACAATATCAATATACAAAAATCTGTTGCCTTCCTATTACTAATGAATTATCAGAAAGATAAATTAAGAAAACAATCACATTTACAACTGCAGCAAAAATAATAACTAGAAATAATGTAACCAGTGAAGTGAAAGACCTGTGCCCTACAAACTGTAAGACACTGATGAAAAAAATTAAAGAAGACACAAATAAATGGAAAGATATTCCATGCAATTGGGTTGGAAGAATATTAAAATGTCTATACCACCCAAAGCAATCTACAAATTCAATGCAATTCCTATCAAGATCCAAGGATATTTTTTCCACAGAAATAGAATAATCCTAATATTTGTATGAAACCACAAAAGCCTCCAAATAGCCAAAGCAATTTTGAGAAAGAAGAAAGCTTGAGACCTCATGTTCCCTAATTTCAAACTATATTACAAAGCCGTAGCCATAAAAACAGTATGAAATTGGCATAAAAACAGACAAATAAATCGATGGAACACAAAAGAACTCAGAAATAAACCCATGCATATCTGATCAATTAATTTATGACAAAAAAGCCAGGAACATACAATGGGGAAAGGACAGTCTCTTTAATAAATGATGTGGGAAAACTGGACTGCCTCATGCAAAAGAATAAAACTTAATCCCTGCCTTATAATTATACACAAAAAATTAACCAAAATGGATTAAAGACTTGAACATAAGACTTGACACCATAAAACTCCTATAAGGAAGCTTAGGCAGTGAGCTCCTTTACATCAAACTTGTGATAAAATTTTGGATTTGAGATCAAAAGCAAAGGGAACAAAAGTAAAAATAACAAGTAAGACGATATCCAACTAAAAAACTTCTGCAAAACAAAGGAAACCATCATAAAAATGAAAAGACAACCTACTGAATGGGAAATAAATAGTGCAAATCATACATCTGATAAGATGTTATTATTAAAAAATATACAAGGAACTCTTATAACTCAATAGGAAAAAGTAAACAATCCTAGTAAAAATGGGCACAGAATCTGAATAGACGTTTTTCCAAAGAAGAATACAGATGGCCAACAGGTACATGAAAAAATGCTCAACATCACTAATCATCAGGGAAATGCAATTAAAAACCACAATTAAATATTATATCATTTAGAATGACTATGATAAAAAAAACAAGAAATAACAAGTGTTGGAGAGGATATGGAGAAAAAGGACCCCTCATGCACCGTTGGTGGGGATGTAAATTGGTGCACCTACTATGAGAAACAGTAATGGGGGTCCCTACAGAAATTAAAAACAGAACGACCGTACTATCCAGTAATTGTACTTCTTCATACTTAATTCAAAAGAAAGAAAAACTCTAACTCAAAAAGATATATGCACCCCCATGTTCATTACAGAATTTTTAAAATATCCATGACATGTAAGGTAAGTATCTGTCAATGGATAAATGGATAAAGAAAATGCAGTGTGTGTATATATATAAACATATAAAATGAAATATTATTCAGCCATAAGAAAATGAAATCTAAGTGAAATAAGTCACAGAAAGAACCATATGATCTCACTTATATGTGGAATTTAAAAACAAAACAAAACTGAGCTCTTAGATATAGAGAACAGATAGGTGATTGCCCAAAGTGGGGATTGGAGTTGAATGAAATTGGTGAAGGTACATGGTCAGAGGTACAAGCTTCCAGGTATAAAATAAGCCATGGGATGTAATGTACACCATGGTGACTATATTTAATAATATTGAACTGTATATTTGAAAGTTGCTAAGAGAATAGATCTTAGGTTCTCATCACAAGAAAAAAAAAAAAGGTACCTATGTATGGTGATGGAGGTTACCGGACATAAAGAAGAAGTCATTATACACCTGAAACTAATATAATGTAATGTCAATTATATCTCAGAAGAAGAAAAAGGAGGATGAAAAGAAAGGAGAAACATATCCTATTGGCCCTCATAAGGAAAGGAAAATGTGACAGTTTCAGTATGTTCTCTCTAGTCTCCTGTACCTGGTTTGAAAAGAGCACTTTTAATTCTAGCATTCTTTTTCAGAGTTGATATGATGGGGCCAGATGAGTTCAGATTATCCCCATGACTTGATCATTATGGTTTGCCAACGAGATTCTCATCACAGGACAGTTAAAAGAGAAAGACTAAATTCTGGAAACTATTAAAACAAAAATGTTATTATCTGCTAAAACAGTTCCAGGGAATACATGCTTTCCTAGTCCCCTCGTCTGAAAGAGATTCCTTTTTGTAAAGGAATCTCCCAAAGCCCAAAGCCCACATCTCTAAGGCTTCCTTCATATTTGCTCAATACCCTCACAGAAAATTACATGATTATTATTTGCTAAATTCTTATCTTTCACAGGAAAATAGTTTATAAAATTAGAAACTCAATCATTCTTTTTTTTTTAAAGATTTTATTTATTTATTTGACAGAGAGATAGACAGAAGAGCACAAGCAGAGGGAGTGGCAGAGGGAGAGGGAGAAGCAGGCTCTGCACTGAGCAGGGAACCCGATGCGGAACTCGATCCCAGGACCCTCAGATCATGACCTGAGCCGAAGGCAGATGCTTAACCATCTGAGCCACCCAGGCTCAATCATTCTTAAAGTCAATTTTACAGACCAAAGCATATTAATTTAAATACATTTTTATTTTAATATTCTCAATATCTAGATCAATACCTACATTCTCACTTCCTAGATCGATGTCTGGAAGAGAGGTACTCAATAAAAATTGGCAAGCTATTAAGGAATATTTAATTTCATTTTAATAATCTGTCAGTTGTTCTTCTGGTCTCATGCTCTTGGGTGAGATAATTTCAAGGTAACTATTGATTTCTGAGAATGTAACTTCTATAGGCATAAGGATTCCCATTCTTTCACTGCTATAGCCCCAGTGCTAAGAGCTTTAATAAATGTTTGGACTTTAATAAATGTTTGTTGAATGAAGTGGAAAGATTTATATTCACATTTAATTTATTTAAAAAATGTATGTACCAAAAACAATAGGAGTCATGCACCTAACTCTCATATATGGCCATATTTTCTCCAATTTATTTGCTAAAAGAAATAGCTATAGTTTGACCACCTCTGCCCTTCTCACTTCCTTCCCTAGATTCACTCTTCTAAATTTGTGTTTAGCATATGTTTTATATGTTTAAAATAAATATATTCAATATGTATTTTTATATTTAAATTATATATGGAAATAAATACTTTTTATTCTAGGAAAATGAGGCTTTTATTCTAAGATTGTAAGGCTATGACAATATTTTAAAAATCTGTTTATTTTCTTTTTTCCACACCCTAAAATTACTTTTGTTCTTTTTTAACAACTCAGAAAAATTCCTCTTTAGCCCCAGCCTGGATGCCTTTATTTTTCTTTACCATCTTTTTTTGTCAGATCTTAAAATCTGAATCATAAAGGAACAAAAGAAAATGTTCATGAGGGGAACATGGAGAAGAAAGGAAAAATGATCACATTTATATTCTGATCCTACCACAGGATCAACTAGAGGCTCCTAACATACTTAATTTTAAAATGATCCTCAATATCCACTAACCAGTGTGTGCATATTGTGTACAACATTTGCATTTATTTATCAAATAGTTATCCTTATTAGTTGCCCATAATCTTAGGTGCTGCACTACAAATTGAGATCCGTCACTTAACAAGACAGGATCCTGTTCAATGGAGGAAAAAAAATGGAAATAGAGTGAAATATAGATACAGATATTGGATTACAGGAGATCTGAGCTAACATGTGACCGGAATGAAAGACACTGAAAATTACCTGGTCTAAACAGGGTCATGAGAAATTTTCCAGAGACAGTTGCCTTTACACAGAGTTTAAGTGGGGGTGAGAAGAATACAGCCAGCATAGGGATTCAAAATCCAGAAAGAGCCTAGTATTTTCAGAGGGGGGTGGAATAATTTCAGACAGACATTATTCAAACAAATAGTTACAAAGGGAAGAATGACCAAAAATGCAGCTAAATAGACAAAATAGAGCATAAAGAGCCATAGGAATGTTTTTTATAGTAGAATAACACTGTCTTGATCACTTTGGGATACTATAACAAATATAAGAGACAAGGTGATTTAATCAACAATTTATTTCTGATTGTTCTAGAAGCTAAAAATTTTGGGGCTTTTAGCCCAAGATTAAAGGGTCAGCATATTCCATTCCTGGTGAGAACCCTCTTCCTGGTCTGTAGATATGCTCACATAGTGTAGCGAGAGCACTCTGTTCTCTTCATCCTTATAAGGGCACATTATTAAGGTTCTCTAGAGAAACAGAACTAATAGAATATATACAGCAAGAGATCTATTATAAGGAATTAGTTCACACAATTATGGGGGGCTGAGAAGTCTTACTATCTGCCATCTGCAAAGTGGAGATCCAGGAGAGCTGGTTAGTGTAATTCAGCTTGAATTTGAAGTCCTGAGAAGTAGGAGTGCCAAGGGCAGGGAAAGATCAACATCCCAGCTTAAGCAACTGGAAGAAAAGGCTGAATTTTTCCTTTCTTTGTGTTTTATTTAGACCTTCAATGGATTGGAGGATGTCCAGCCACATTGCAAAGGGCAAACCAGTTTACTGAGTCCACTGACTCAAATGCTAATTTTATCCAGAACCATTGCCACAGACACACCCAAAATAATATTTAGCCAAATATCTGGGCACCCAAGATCTATCTAGTCAAATTTACACATAAAATTAACCGTCACAAGTCCACCCCTTTTCACCTTGGTACCCATATGCCCTTAAACCATACTTAATTTCCAAATAAAGACAGTAACAAGGCCTAACATGATATAGTTACCCTGCATACAACCAAAAATGCACACACCCCTTTTCTGAGAAAGGAGAAAATGTCCATGAGTGACGTTGATTCTTCTTGATATCTTGTACCTTAAGTAATAGAATATATGATCAACATATTTATGTTACATAAACGAATGAGAGGAAAGAAAACACTATCTATCTATCCTCTATTATCTATCTGCATACCTCAGAGATAGTGGGAATTCTGTTCCAGGCCACCATGTAAAAGGAATATCACAATAGAGCACGTCAAATACATTTTTTGGTTTTCTAATGTTATAAAAGTTATGTTTACACTATACTATAGTCTACTAAATATGCAATGGTATGTCCAAAAAATACGTAGTACCTTAATTTAAAAACGCTTTATAGCTTAAAAAATTGTTAACCATCCTCTGAGCTTTCAGTGAGTCATAATCACTGATCACCATAACAAATATAATAACAATGAAAAAGTAATATTACAAGAATTAACCGAAATGTAACGCAGAGACACAAAGTGAGCAAATGCTGTTGAAAAAATGGTTTTGAAAGAATTGGTCAATTCAGGGTTTCCATCAACCTTAATTTATAGAACAATGGCGAATTAGGAAGATCCTGAACACACTTTGTCCCACTGACACACCAAGATAACATGCATATTAGTGAACTAACTCTGAAAATGACCCAAAGTTTGG
The DNA here is from genome assembly GCF_004348235.1 of Phoca vitulina. NCBI lineage: Eukaryota > Metazoa > Chordata > Mammalia > Carnivora > Phocidae > Phoca > Phoca vitulina. The sequence continues at coordinate 77,533,023 of NW_022589711.1, read as the reverse complement.
CAAAACAGACTTTCCATAGTTAATTCTAGAGAGGAGGCCACATCAAAAAGAGTAAAAGGGGTGGAGACACCAAACCTCCAGTAAGACTAACCACAAATGGGAAGGACACCACAAGCATGAAGAAACAAGAGGATCAGACCTCCACACAGCATCCCAGGCACAGAGGCCCCACACCAGGAAAACAAGTCCCAATAACATTGCAGCTTTGCAAACCAGTGGAGCTTAACTCCTGGTATTTTAAAAATCAGTAGGCTTAACTTCAGGAAAGCCAGAGGACGATAGGAAACTGAATCTCTGCCCATAAAATGCCAGCATAACACATAACCAGACTGAGATACAGCATAGGAACAGCAGTTTAAGGGGCACCTGGGTGGCTCAATCGGTTAAGCATCCCACTGTTGATTTTGGCTCAGATCCTGATCTCAGTGTTGTGAGATAGAGCCCGCATTGGGCTCTGTGCTGGGTGTGGAGCCTACTTGAGATTCTCTCATTCCCTCTGCCCTTCCCCTCCCACTCTCTCTCTTAAAAAAAAAAAAAAAAAAGAAAGAAACAGCAGTTTAAAAAGTACGTGGGGGAATACAAGACAGAGATTTATTAATTAAGCTCTGGAAGGGGAGGGATCTTTAGACTTTTCCAAAAAAATAGTGCTGGCAGATACCATTTCTCTCCCCTCCTCTCCCAGCCCAGATAGCCTGATACTTGTAGGAACCAGTGCAAACACTCTCCACTTAACTTGTTAGCACAGTGGACTCCCCTCTACATGTTCTTCTGCAGATCTGCTTCCCCCAACACACCCCACTCTGCAGGCATTTCTCCAAAACAGCTTATGTCCTGACATACCCTGTAGGTAACCTCAGCAGGGACCAGCACCACTCCAAAGTGATTCCTGCCATGGGAGATGGAAAGTTAACCACACACTCTAGTGCACCCGTAGTACCAGAGCTGAACCTTATACCTGGTAGCACAGAGAGAGTGCCCTGATGATCAGTGCATCTGCAGCCCCAGCAGACAGACTGAAGACAGGCATCTCATCTAACAGCCAGCCCCAACCACCCACAAATGAAAGCCTCTCAGGGACACAGTAGAGGGAGAGCACTCTGCAGGTCAGTGGGACTGCAGTCCCAACAGATTGACTAGAGGTAGGTATCTGGTCTGACTGCTTGGCCCGCCAACCAACAAAAGTCTCTCAGGATGCAGCATAGGAAAGTGCCCTATAGTTTGGTGAGACTACAGCCCATTGCAAGTGGGCTGAGGGCAGGCATCTGAACTGACTGCCAATACTGCCCAACGACAAGCATGCCATGGTCCCATACAGGTTCCTTAACAAAACTGGGACAAAACTCTGCCCGGTATACCCACAACAGTCAAAGTGGGCCATTGCAACTGACTGGACTGAAGGCAAACACAGCTCAGCCTCAAGTTGGGTGCATGTAACTCACAAAGGATATACCACTGAAGTGCCTGGATCTGGTGAATAGGGGACGTTGTGCTACAGGGCACCACAGGAACCCTTCTCCATACTGCCACTACTTTTAAGATCTACAGACATACCTGACTTACCTAACACAGAAAAACACAGAAAGTTAGACAAAATAAGGAGAGAGGAATATGTCCCAAGTGAAAGAACAGGGCAAAAATCACAGCAGAAAAGCTATATGAAATGGAGACGAGCAACATGCCTAATAAATAATACAAAGTAATGGTCTTAAAGATACTCACTAGACTTGAGAAAAGAGTGGAGGATCCCAGTGACACCTTCAACAAAGAGATGAAAATATAAAAAGAATCAGTGAGATGGAGAACTCAATAACTAAATTACACTAGAAAGAATCAATAGCAGATTAGAGAAGGCAGAACAGATCTGGAAGATAGGATAATGGAAAGCAACTAAGCTAAACTGCAAAAAGGAAAAAAAAAAAAAATGAGAATACATTAAGAGAACCCAGCAACATCATCAAGCATAATAACATTCCCATTATAAGGATTCCAGAAGGAGAAGAGAGAAAAAGGGGCAGAAAATTTATATGAAGAAATGAGAGCTAAAAACTTCACTAATCTGGGGAAAAACAGAATTCAGTTTTAGGAAACACAGAGCCCTCAACAAAATTAACCCACTAGAAGTCCAAACCAAGAAACATATAACTAAAGTGGCAAAATATAGTGATAAAGAGAGAATTGTAAAAGCAGAAAGAAAAAAGAAAATGGTTACATTCAAGGGGAACCCCATAAGTTATCAGCTGATTTTACAGCAGGGACTTTGCAGGTCAGAAGAGAGTAGCATGATATATTCAAAGTACTAAAGGGAAAAAAAAAATTTCAACCAAGAATACTTTAACTGGTAAGATTATCATTCAAGAGGAGTAGAGAGAGTTTCCCAGACATATAGAAGTTTAAAAAGTTCCTCACCACAAAACCAGCATTACAAAAAATATTAAAGAAAATTCTTTGAAGGGAAAGAAAAGGCCATAAATGTAAGAAATTATGAAAGGAAAAGAAATTGCTCAAGTAAAGGAAAACAAATAATAAAAGTAGTAGAAATCACTTATAAACCTGGTATGGAGTTTAATGCACAAAAGCAGTAAAATCAATTATATCTACAAAAATCAGTTAAAGGATTTAGAAGATAAAAGGATATAAACTATGACATCATATACATAAACATGGGGGGGGTAAAATTTAGTGCTTTTAGAATTGGTTCAAACTTAATCAGCCATCAATTTAATATAGACTGCTACATGCACAAGAGGTTATATATCAACCTAATGGTAACCACAAACCAAAAACCTGTAATAGATACACAAAAAATAAAAAGAAATTCAATGCAACACTAAAGAAAGCCATCAAACCACAAGGGAAGAGAGCAAGAGAGGAAGGAACAGAAAAGAACTACAAAAATTGAGAGATTATGGACTCTGAGAAACAAACTGAGGGTTCTAGAGGGGGGTGGAGGGATGGGTTAGCCTGGTGATGGGTATTAAAGGGGGCACGTACTGCATGGAGCACTGGGTGTTATACGCAAACAATGAATCATGGAACACTACATCAAAAACTAATGATGTAATGTATGGTGATTAACATAACAATAAAAACCCACAACCTTAAAACAAGTAACAAAATGACAATGACTACAAACCTATCGATAATTACTTTGAATGTAAATGGACTAAATGCTCCAGTCAAAATACACAGGGTAACTGAATAGATAAAAAGCAAGACTCATCTATATGCTGCCTATCAGAGACTCATTTCAGACCTAAAGATACATGCAGATTGAAAGTGAAGGGATGGAGAAGCATTTATCATGCAAATGGAAGTGAACTCAACACCAATCATCATCATTATCTGATTAAGAAAATGGGCAGAGGAACTGAATAGACATTTTTCCAAAGAAGACCTACAGATGGCCAACAGACCCATAAAAAGATGCTCAGCATCATTAATTATCAGGGAAATGCAAATCAAAACCACAATGAGATACCAATTTACAATTGTAAGAATGGCTAGAATAAAGATGACAAGAAATGACATGTATTGGCAAGGGTGTGGAGAAAAGAGAATCTCATGAATTGTTGGTACAAAATAAAATTGGTTCAGCCACTGTGGAAAAGAGTATGGAGATTCCTCAAAAAGTTAAAAATAGAAATAAAATATGATCCAGTAATTCCATTACTGGGTATTTACCAAAGGAAAATGAAAACACTAATTTGAAAGTACATATGCATCCCTAGGTTTATTGCAGCATAATTTACTATAGCCAAGATATGGAAGTAAACTAAGTATACATCAATAAAGGTGATGTTGCATAAATATACAATGGAATATTACTCAGCCATAAAAAAATATGAGATCTTGTCATTTGCAACAACATGGATGGACCTAGAGGGTATAATCCTAAGTGAAATAAGTCAGAGAAAGACAAATACCATCATTTTACTCATGTGGAATTTAACAAACAAAAGAACATATAAGGGAAAAAAGGAGACAAAAAAAAATCTCTTAAATACAGGGAACAAACTGATGGTTGCCAGAGGGGAGGCAGGTAGGGTCATGGGTAAAATAGATAAAGGGAATTAAAGAGTACACTTACTGTAATGAGCAGGAAGTAATATATACAATTATATACCTGAAACTAATGTTACTGTATTTTAATTATACCTCCATAAAAAAATAAAAACTAAAAAGGCAAAATTTAAAAAAAAACCCTTCAGTTTGTAAAAACACAATATCTGAGAAACATAATAACAGGAACTACAATAAAATGAGGTATGCCTGCATACACACGCACACACACACACACACACACACACACACACACACACACGCAAGCATATTGATAACAAAATAAGGAGAAAATACTCATGATAATAAATCCTTGTTTCTGTAACCAGTCATGTATACGTAACTACCTTCTTCCTCCATTCATTCTGTATTCCCTTTGCCTTCGGCAAGCACCTCAGTTGGTCAAAGTTCTTTATCTGAAAGGTGATTCAAATTTTCCTTTTTGAAAAGTCTGGGCCATTAGTAGTTAGGCCTGGATTTGGTTGTTTTACTTTTCCACTGACTTAAATCGTTGGACACGATAATAGTAAGAGACAACCTAAGGGGTCTACTGTAATCCAGACACACTCTTCTTTACTTCCATTGTGGAGCAGTAGTCCAATTTCCCTTAGGTGGTCAGGATCGATCACTCCAGGCAACAGAGTAACTTACTACTTTATCTGTTAGTTCAGAGGCATAAGGAATCCAAAATAGCTGGGCGGCAGTTTTAACTTCCATTTCAATAAAAATCATTGCTTTTTTCCTGGTGGAAGCATTTCTCCCTTTGAGAGGCAGACTTTTAGATTAGCAGAGCATAAAGTCATAGGAAAAGGAAATAAAAATTTTTCTAGTGGATTACTAGGGGAGATAATGAATGGTACCACTCCCACTTCGATCTCTTGATTCCTGGAAGCATGAATCCTGGCTATCAGAGAAACAGCAACATATATTAGACACTGATTCAGAGCATATATAACCTTCTGGAGAACCTTACCACAGCCATGAAGGTATTAACATCTAGCTGGCATGGTAATTGGGCCTTCAAAAGTTCCACTCTACCCCTCTATCAAGCCACCTACTTTAGGATAGTAACATGGTAAAATTATTGAATTTCATAAACACCAGCCCATTGCTATACTTCTTTCACCATGAAGTAAGTTCCTTGATCAGAAACAATGCTATGTAGAATACCATGAATGCTGGATAAGGCATTCTTTAACTACCATGGATGGTAGTTTTAGCAGAAACATTGTGTTCAGAGAAGGGAAATCTGTATTCAGAGTAATTGTCTATTTTGTTAGAATAAAACACTGCTCTTTTAATGAGGGAAGGAGTCTAATATAAACAACTCACCACCAGGTAGCTGGCTGATCAATGGAGAATGTGCCATATTATAGACTTAGTGCTGGTCTCAGAGCTGCTGACAGACTCAGCATTCATTGGTGGCTATAGTCAGGTCAGCCTTGGTGAATGAAAGTCCATGTTTCTGAGTTTATACATACCTCCATCACTGCCATTATGGCTACATTTTCACAAGCCCATTTGACAATGGCAGGGGTAGCTGAGGAAAGTGGCTGACTGGTATCTATAGAATAGGTCATATTGTCCATGTAATTATTAAAATCTTCCTCTGCTAAGGTCATCCTTTAGTGAGCAGTTACATGGGACATTTTTTTTAACCTATTCATGGAGGTCTAGCTATATATATTTTCTCCAATTCCCTTTGTCACAATTTTTCTATTATATTCCTTCCAAGTCCCTGATCAATACAACAAATTATTGGTTACAGCCTGTGAGTCTATATATAATCACACATCTAACCATTTCCCCTCCAAAGCAAAGTGAACAACCAGATGCATTGTTCACAATCTGCCCACATGGAAGATTTCATTTCACCAATGTCCTTCAAGACTGCCTCAGAGAGGGGCCATAGTGCTGAGACTGTTCATTTTTGGGTGGTGCCAGCGTAGTGTGCAGAACTATCTCCAAGCCAGTTTTTTCTTCCTCTGTCAACTGACCATAGGGAGTTCCCCTTGAGGCCATAGTTGCAGGTTTGGAGAGAGAAGGCAGTGCAGCAGAAATAGGGACCATGAGCATTTCAGCCAATTCTTCATGTAACTTGTGCCTTCAGGGCCTGATCAAGTATGGACCACTGCCATTTGATGATGGAGTATCACTGTGTATGCACAACTTTATGGCTTGTTGGGTTGGATAATACCCAGTTCATTATGGACAACTCACATCTCATGGTAACTTGGTGGCTCATGGCCAAGCATTCAGTCTCTATCAGGGCCCAGTGGCAAGCCAAGAACTGTTTCTTAAAAGGAGAGTATCTGTAGAAGATGGGGGTATGTGTCTTTGTTCCAAAGTCCTAAGATCCTGTGTTGATTCACTATAAGTGCCTGCAAAAGACTCCAAACAACATCTTATCTGCCACTGATTCTTCAAGCATCACTGGATCTGCTAGATCATATAGTCTGCATTATATGTCAGCTTGCACAGTAGCCTAGACCTATTGCAGAGCCTTTTCTTGTTTGGCATCTCACTTAAAACCAGCAGTTTCTTGGATCATTAAGTAAATGGGCTGGAGAACACACCCAAAAAAGGAATATGTTACCTCCAAAATCCAAAAGGGCCCACTAAGCATTATACTTCCTTTTTTGGTTGCAGGAGGGGCTAGATGCAGCAACCTGTTCATCTTAGAAGGCTTATCTTGACACGCCTCACACCACTGTGGACAAATTACAAGTGTCATAAAGCTGCAATGTGAAAGTCAGAATTTCTGCTTAGTAAGCAAGCCCATATGCATAAATTTGGCTTGATTCTACATTACATTTCTTTCACCACTAACCCAAATCCTTTGCATCAATTCCCAAACATGTCCCCAAGATTTCTGTCTGTATAAATTAGAAAACGCAGTAGTTTTTTTGGAGTGTCACACACCTCCTCATAGGACATACTTTGTACTACACTTTCAAGGACCTACTGGGACTTGAGTCTAGTTATAGGGTGTAGAAGCAGAGAGGAATGGTAAGGGTGAATCCTGAGGAGAATCAGCATTGTCTTACAGGATAACTGCCTCAGAAGATGTCATTACTTTTCTCAGGCAATACAGGGTTAATCCCTTCAGACAGAGGTAGAAAGGCCAGTACCACCGTGGGTGGAGAAGTCAACATCGCTGGGAATAGAATCTGCTGCCATTGGGGGATCAGAGGCCACTTCTCCTAGAGGTGGGGTGGCTAATTCCACTGGGAGTGGGGAGAACTTTTCCACAGGCAAAGAAGACTCATCAGAATTTAGGGGCTTCATGACCCATCATTATGAGAGTTTTTCTACACGTCCCCATTCCAATTTGTGGGATCCCATTCTCTCCTAATCAATGCCCTCACTTTAACAGTAGACATCTTTCAAAGCTGGAAGTCCCACTTGGTTTGTAATGTAGCCAAACTCAAGATGAGGCTCTATGTTTGTTTTTCAGCAATTGCAGCCCTGTTATTATAAATAGGGCACATATAGAAGCTCTGGTTTCATTTATACTAAGCTTGAACTGAATATATGAATCCCTGAGCTTATCCTTTTCTTTCACCACATTGTTCAGGGACATTAGGAGCTACCAACCAGAGTCATTAATTAGCTTTCAAAAAACGTTCAGAAGTATCATATACAGAATCACGTAGCTCCTGGTTTCTTTTTTTCTTTCTTTTTTTTTTAGTATAGTTGACACACAATATTAGTCACAGTTGTACAACTTAGTGATTTGACAAGTTTATATATTATGCTATGTCCACCGTAAGTATAGCTACTCTCTGTATCATTACATTACTATTATAACATAATTGACTATTCCTTATGCTCTGCTTTTTATTCACATGACTTACTCATTCCATAACTGGAGGTCTGTATCTCCCTCTCCCCCTTCACCCATTTTGTTCAAACCCCCACCTCCCTCCTCTCTGGCTACTATCAGTTTGTATTAATGTTCTGATTCTACTTTTTTGATCTTTTTTTTTTTTTTTAGATTTCATTTATGAGTGGAATCTTATGGTATTTGTCTTTCTTAGTCTGACTCACGTTACTTACAGTAATATCCTCTATGTCCATTCATGTTGTCTCAAATGCCATGATCTCATCATTTTTTATGGCTGTGTAATATTCTAGTGTGTGTGTATATCCTTATCCATTCATCTACTGATGGACATTTACGTTGCTTCCACGTCTGGGCTATTGTAGTAAGTCTTTTAGAGTTGTATAAGGGTGTATAAGTATTTTTAACATTTTCATTTTCCCTGGGTAAATACCCAATAGTGGAATCATTGGATCATATGGTATTTCTATTTTTAACTTTTTGAGGAATCTCCTTACTCTTTTCCACAGAGGCTGCACCAATTTACATTACCACCAACAGTGCATTGGTATTCCTTTTTCTCTACATCCTCACCAACACTTGTTTATCTTTCTGATTTTAGCCATTCTGATAGGTATGAGGTGAGATCATTGTGATTTTGATTTGCATTTCCCTGATGAGTGATGTTGAGCATCTTTTCATGTATCTCTTGACTATCTGTATATCTTCTTTGGAAAAATGTTCTCTGACCATTTCTAAATTGGATTATTTGGGGTTTTTTTGGTGTTGAGTTATATAAATTCTTTATATATTTTGGATATTAACCCCTTATCAAATGTATCATTTGCCAATATCTTCTCCCATTCAGTAGGCTGTCTTTTATTTTTTTTTTTGACCATTTCCTTTGCTTTGCAAAACTTTCATTTTCTTGTAATACCAACAGTTTAATTTTGCTTTTGTTTCCCTTTCCTTAGGAAACATATCTAGAAAACTGTTGCTGTGGTCAATATCAGAGAATTTACTGCCTGTGTTCTCTTTCAGAAATTTTATAACCATAAAAGGTCTCACATTTAGGTCTTTAGTCCATTTAGAGTTTATTATTGTGTGTGGTATTAGAAAGTAGTCCAGTTTCATTCTTTTTACATGTAGCTGTCCAGTTTTCCAGCATCATTAAAGAGATGGTCTTCTTCCCATTGTATACTCCCTTGCCTCCTTTGCAATAGTTCCTTGTTTCTTTTAAGTGGTTGATTAAGGGTATCTAATATAGATAATTTGTATATCTCTATAAATATTTAACACCATAGAAAATCAGTGCTCTCTTTACTACTGGAAAGTCCTTTTTTTAATTTAAATTCAATTAACCAACATATTGTATATCATTAGTTTTTGATGTAGTGTTCAATGATTCATTAGTTGCCTATAACACACCCAGTGCTCATCACATCACGTGTCCTCCTTAAAGGAAAGTCAGTAGTCTTTAAATTTAATCAGAAAGCCAATATCAGAAAACGTAGAACCAATTCAGAAAACTCACCCTTAAAATTTTGTTTCTTTAGATTCATTCTCAGTATCAAAATATCTGTATTAGTCAGAGTTCTCTAGAAAAAGAGAGCCAATAATTATACATACACACAAACATATATATGTACATATATTTATATATTTATTTGAAGGGCTTCATTATAAGGAATTGGCTTACATAATTATGGGGGTTGAGAAGTCCCACAATCTGCCATCCACACACTGGAGACCCAAGAAAGTCATAATGTCAGTGAAAGTAGAAAGGCCTGTGGGACACCTGGTTGGCTGAGTCGGTTAAGTATCCAACTCTGGATTTCAGCTCAGGTCATGATCTCAGGGTCAGGAAATCAAGCCCTGCACTTAGCTCCATGCTCAGCATGGAGTCTGCTTGAGATATTCTCTCTCTTCTGCCCCTCCCCATCCACCCCTTTTTTCTCTCTAAAATAAATAAATAAAATCTTAAAAAAAAAAAGGAAGTACAAAGGCCTGAGAACCAACTGAGCCAATGATGTAGATTCCAGTCTAATTGTGAAGATCTTAGAACCAGAACTACCAAGGGGAGAAGACTGACATCCCTATCAAGTAGTCTGGCAGGAAGGGCTGGAATCTACCTTCCTCTGCCTGTTTGTTCTATTCAGGCCCTCAAAAGATTGGAAAATGCCCACTCACATTGGGAAGGGAAATTGCTTTAGTGAGTCTACCAGTTAAAATGCTAATTTCATCCAGAAGCACTCTCACAGACACATGCAGAAATAATATTTAGCCAAATATCTGGGCACCTATGATCCATTAGACTTGATATACAAAATTAACCATCACAGGCACCAATCTTATCATCATTGGGGCACCATGTTCAGAAGCTCATACAAAATCAATTACATCCCAAAGGCTCCTCCTCCAAATATCATCATATTGGGGGTTAGGGCTTCAACATAATGATTGGGGGGGGGAGTAACCCAAACACTCAGTTAATAGCAAACATCATGAGATGGACATGTTAGAAAGTCTGCTTGTGCTACAAATCTGAACAGAACAACCTGGAGGAAATTATCTGCCTAGGGTAGTGATAATGAAGATAATGAACATAAACCGATATATTCACAGCAAGTGCAGGAAGTAGAACTGACAGTTCTTGACAATTAACTGGATTTGGGAGAAGATGGAATTAAATATGACCCAGTTGTATGGTGCTGAGGGCATATTTTGAGGAATCACGAATAATATATTACAGATTATTAAACTCCCTTACATTTTCCCCATGCTTCTTCCTTAAAAGTTGTGAGAACCTGTGAGCAGATATTCTTTATTTTTAAATGCTCCAGCTCTCCCCTAAATACCTTGATTCTGTTTATTTTCTGAACTTTAATGGTGTTTTGCCTCTACATGTTAACATACTAAACAGTATTTTCAGACAACAAGCAACCAAAAAAAAGTCTATTTTCTCCCGGAAAAGACCATTCAGCAAGAAATAGCAGATCAAAGGGAAACACAGTGAGACAGAAAAGTATAATGAAAGTATTCATAGTTTTCCAAATCTAATTATTTTTCAATAGCTTTCCCACAGAGAAAAATGTAGACTTAGTCACCAGGGATCATCTATGTTTGTAAAAGAAGTATTTAAGAAAAAAAAAAAAAAAAAAAGACAGTAAAATTACTGAGCACCTGCTTTGTGTCAGGAACTGTCTTAGAGCAACATTGTCAACTTTTGTCTCCATGAGACCCTATAAGTTGTTTCTATTGTTTCTATTTTAAAGATAAAACAAAACAAGGTTGGTAGAATTTATGTAATTTATTCAAATCCATTGGACAGATGGTGTTAGAATTCAAATGTAAGTTTGCCTCTACATTAAACACCAGAGAGTAAAACTTTCAGGAGTATTATTTTAAAATGTAATTTTAAGTTCTAACACCCTCAGGTGTCAAAATTTAACCTCTAATTGAAGGAATTAAGTTTCTACATTTTAAAAGTTTGGAACATAAGCAATAATGTCATTAAGACAAAAAATGATGGGCGCCTGGGTGGCTCAGTTGGTTAAGCGACTGCCTTCGGCTCAGGTCATGATCCTGGAGTCCATGGATCGAGTCCCGCATCGGGCTCCCTGCTCAGCAGGGAGTCTGCTTCTCCCTCTGACCCTCACCCCTCTCATGTGCTTTCTCTCTCATTCTCTCTCTGTCAAATAAATAAATAAAAAATCTTTAAAAAAAAAAAAAAAAAAAAAAGACAAAAAATGATGACAAAACCTCAGGAAAATTTTTCTAAGTACATAGCTGCAGGCTAATGCTAGTTAAACTAATTATAATATGTATGAAGTTGTCAAAAAAGTATATTAAATAAGAAATTCAATTTGAATATTATCAATAACTAGCCTATTTAGTTTAATTTGATAAGTTTAGGTTATATTAAGAAAGGTTTTAAAATATTTTTGTTCCGAGACTGAGGAAGATGGCAGAGTAAAAGGATCCCCGGTCCACCTTGTACCATGGACACACCAAAATAACAGCTACATCTGTACAAATAACTTTGAAAATGACACAGAGACTGGCATACCAGACCTTCTACAGTTAATAAAAAAGGGAAGGAGAGGCAGAGACAAGGTTAGGAAACAAACCCCCAGTGATACTAATCACAACTCAGAGGAATACCATAATACAAATAAGCGAGAGGATCAGATTCCATAGTAGGCATCCTAGGCACTGGGAACACACACTGGGAAGATGAGTCTCTATAACATTTGGCTTGAAAAACCAGTGGAGCATAACTTCATGAGCTTTTAAAATCAGTGGGGTTCCACTCCTGGTACTTTAAAAATCAGTTAACTTAGCTCCAGGAGAGCCAGAGAAAAATAAGAAACAGTGTCTACCCTTAAAAAACTAGTATAATAAATAATTTGGAAAGACACACATAGAGGCAGCAGTTTGAAAAGCACCAGGGGGTATACCTGAAGGGGAGTTATTACTTATCTCAGAACATGTGCTAGAGGGGCAGGGATCTTTAGGAGACTTCTCCAAAAACAAAAGTGCTAGGAAGTGCCATTTCTCTTTCCCTTCTTAAGCCTAGATACTTGGATATTTGCAGGAACCATCACTAACACTCTCTAACTGTCTTGACAGCATCATGTGCCCCACCCCCACCTAACCCTGTGGTCCAGCCCCATCCAATCTGTCCACCTCAGCAGCCATTTCTCCAAAGGGGCTCCTATTCCTATACAGCCTACAAGAAACTCTGGCAAGGACCATGCCAGTCCAAAGTGACTCCTGCCCCAGAGAGAGGGGGAGATGATCCAATATAATAGTTTGCCTACAGTTCCAACAGCTGAGACACTTAGCTGGCCATGCAGAGAGAAGACTGACATTAGGTGCACACAGAGTAGCACCAGAAAGACTGGGTGCTGACATCTAATCTGACTGCTGGCACTATCCACCAATGAGAGCCTCTCAGAGGGCAGCTCAGGGAGAGTATTCTGCCTTTCAGTATGCCCACAGCTACAGAAAAGTAAGTGTAGACAGCTAGTCTGATTGCTGACACCACCCACCTATAAATAAACCTTTCAACAGGGCTGGGACCAAACCCTGTCAGGTATACCCATGGCAGGAAAAGTGGGACTGTGCAGCTGACTGGATGGAAGGCAAACTCTACTTAGCCACAACAGTAGGGCACACACAACCCAATAGGAAATACCCCTGGAGCAACTGGTTCTGGTGAAAAGGGCACACTGCACTATAGGGCACCACTAAGCTCTTCTTTAAAAGGCCAGTACCTTTAATACTTTAAGCTGACCTCCTTAATACATAGAAACAAACAGAGAGACAAATTGAAGTGACAGAGGAATAGGTCTCAAATGAAAGAACAGTAAAAAATCATAGCAAGAGAGCTAAGTAAAAAAGAAATAAGCAATGTGTCTGATAAAGAATAAAATAATGGTCATAAAGATATTCACCAGACTTGAGAAAAGAGTGAAGGATCTCAGTGAAATCTTCAACAGAGCTAGGATATAAAATGAACCAGTCAGAGATACAGACTCATTAAGTAAAATAAAAAAAAAAAATTCACTAGAGGGAATCAATAGCAGGTCACAGTATGAGAAGAATGGATCAGTGATCTGGAAGACGGGGTAATGGAAAGCAACTAAGCTGAACAGCAAAAAATAAAAAATAAAAAAATGAGAATAGGTTAAGGGAATTCAATAATAAAACCAAGAGTAATAATATTTGCAAGTTAGGGATCCCAGAAGGAAAAGAAAGAGAGAGAGAAGGAGGCAGAAAATTTAAGAAATAATGGCTGAAAACTTCCCTCATCTATGGAAACAAACAGACATCCAGATCCAGGAATTGCAGAAAGCCCTCAACAAGTTGAACCCAAGGAAGTCTGCACCAAGATACATAATCATTAAAATGGCAAAAAGTAGTGATAAAAAAAAATTTTAAGAGCAACAAGAGAAAATAGCTACATATAAGGGAAATCCCAAAAGGCCATCAGTTGATTCTTCAGCAGAAACTTTGTAGGCATGATATTTGCAAAGTGCTGAAAGGAAAAACTGTGCAACCAAGAATATTCTACCCAGTAAGGTTATCATTCACAGAAGGAGAGATTATCAAGGTTATCATTCATAAAGGAGAGATAATGGGATTCCCAGACAAAAGTAAAAGGAGTTCATCACCACTAAATCAACAGTACAAGAGAAGTTAAAGGGAATTCTTTGAGTGGAAACAAAAGGCCCTCAGTGGGAGAAAATAATGAAAGGAAAAACTTACTGGTAAAGGCATATCTATCATAATGGTAGCAGATTAATCCCTTCTAAAACCAGTATAGAGGTTAAAACACAAAAGCGGTTAAATATATCTACAAAAATCAGTCAAGGGATCCATAAATAAAAGCAAGTATGATATCATATACATAAAATGTGGTGGGGGGGTGAAAACTTAGTGCTTTTAGAATGGGTTCAAACTTAAGCAATCATCAACTTAATATAGAATGCTATATATGAACATAATGGTAACCACAATCAAAAACCTATAATAGATACACACACACACACACACACACACACACACACAGAGAGAGAAAGGAATCTGACTATAACCCTAAAGAAAGCCATCAAACCATAAGAGAAGAAAGGAAGAGAAGAAAGGAATAGTTTAGAACTACAAAACAACCAGAAAACCAGTAACTAAATGGCAATATCAGTATCAATAATTACTTTAAATAAAAATTATCTAAATGCTTCAATCAAAAGACATGGTTCAACTGATTGGATAAAAATCAAGATCCAGCTATATGCTGTCAACAAAAGATTCACTTCAGACCTAAAGACACATGCAGATTGAAAGTGAAGGGATAGAAAAATATTTACAATGCAAATGGAAGGGAAAAAACCCAGTGTAGCAATACTTCTATCAGACAAAATAGACTATAAATAAAAAACTGTAGCAAGAGACAAAGAATACCACTTCAGAGTGATAAAAAGAACAATTCACCATGAAGATATAACAATTTTAAATATCTATGCACCAAACATGGGAGCACCTAAATACATAAAGTGATTACTAACAGCCATAAAGGGAGAAATTAACAGTAATACTATAATAATAGGGGACTTTTTTTATTCCCACATACATAAATAGTTAGATCATCCAGACAGAATATCAACTAGGAAACAATGGCTTTAATGAAACATTAGACCAGATGGACTTAACAGATGCTTACAAAACATTTCATCTAAAACGTCAAAGTACACATTCTTTTCAAGTACACATGAAACATTCTCCAGATCACATGTCAGGCCACAAAACAAGTCACAATAAATTCAAAAAGACTGAAATCATATCAAGCATTTTTCCAACCATAACAGTATGAAACTAGAAATCAATTACAAAAAAAAAAAAAACCTGGAAAGAATGCATAACATGCAGGCTAAACAACATGCTACTAAACAATGAATGGGGCAACCAAGATATCAAAGAGGAACTTAAAAAAATACATGGAGATAAAAGAAAACGAGATTACAGTATCCCAAAATCTTTGAGATACAGCAAAAGCAGGTCTGGGAAAGAATATTACCTACCACAAGAAACAAAAACAATCTTAAATAAATAATTTTACACCTAAAAAAGCTAGAAAAAGAAGAATAAAGACCAAAGCTAGTAGAAAGAGGGAAATAATCAAGATTGGAGCAGAAATAAATGAAATAAAGACAAAAAATAGAAAAGACCAATGAAACCAGGAGCTGGTTTTTTAAAAAGATAAAATTGAAACCTTTAGCCAGATTCATCAAGTACAAAACAAAGGACTCAAATACATAAAATTAGAAATGAAGGAGAAAAATAATAATTGACACCACAGAAATATAAAGATTATAAGGGAATATTCTGAAAAATGATATACCAACAATTTGGAAAATGTAAAGACAATGGATAAATGTTCCTAGAAACATTTAATTTTCCAAAACTGAATCAGGAAAAATAGAAAATTTGAACAGACTGATTATAAGCAATGAAATTTAATCAGTAATCAAAAACACCTCAACAAACAAAAGTCCAGCATCAAATGGCTTCACAGGTGAATTCTACAAAATATTGTAAATTTAATACCTATTATTCTCAAACTATTCCAAAAAAATAGAAGGAAAGCTTACAAGTTCATTCTATAAGGCTAGCATTACCCTGATACAAAAACCAGACAAACTATCAAAAAATAAAAATACTGTCCAATATCTCTGATAAACATAGATGCAAAACCCTCAACAAAATATTAGCAAATCGAATCCAACAGTTCATTAAAAAAAATCATTCACCATGATCAAGTGAGATTTATTCGAGAGATGCAAGTGTGTTTTAATATTCACAAATGAATTCATGTGACATATCACATGAAAAGAGAAAGGATGAAAACAATATAATCACCTCAATAGCTGCAGAGAAAGTATTTTACAAAGTGTAACATCCATTTATGATAAAAACTCTCAACAAAGTGGGTTTAGGGGAAATACACCTCAACATGATATAGGCCATATATGAAAACATACAACTAACATACTCAATGGTGAAAAACTAAGAGCTTTCCCTATAAGATCATCACCAGAACAAGGATGTCCAGTCTGATCATTTCTATTCAATATAGTAGTGGAAAACCTTCATTTTTGCAAGTGATACAATGGCATATATAGAAAACCCTAAAGCCTCTACAAAAAAAAAAAAACAAAAAAACTATTAGAACTAATAAATGAATTCAGTAAAGTCACAGGATACATATACAGAAATGTGTTGCATTTCTATACACTAATCATGAAGTCACAGAAATAGAAGTTAACAATTCTATTTACAATTGCACCAAAAAGTGTGAAATATCTAGGAATAAACTTAACCAAAGAGGTAAAAAGACCTGTACTTTGACAACTATAAGACATTTATGAATGAAATTGGAGGCATCACAAGCAAATTGGAGATCTCACAAGACACTGCTGAATGAAATTGGAGACATCACAAGCAAAGACTGGAAAAACTAATACTGTTAAAATGTCTGTTAACTACCCAAAGCAATCTACATTAAATCTACAGATTTAGTGCAATGCCTATCAAAATACTAATAGCATTTTTCAAAAAATACTCAGACTTATATGAAACCACAAAGGACTGTGAATACCCAAAGCAACTTGAGAAAGAAGAAGAAAGCTGGATGTATTACTATCCTAGATTTCAAGATATAGTACAGAGCTGCAGTAACCAAAACAGTTTGGTACTGGCACAAAGATCAATAGATCAATAGATCAATAGAAAGAATAGAGAGCCCAGAAACAAACCCATGATTATGTGGTCAATTAATCTATGACAAAAAGAGGCAAGAATACACAATGGATAAAAGGCATTTTCTTCAACAAACTGTGCTGGGAAAACTGGTCTATGGCTACATGTAAAAGAAGGAAACTGAACCACTTTCTTACACCATACACAAAAATAAACTCAAAATGGATTAAATACATAAATGTGAGACAGGAAATTGTAAAACTCCTAGAAGAAAGCACAGTAATTTCTTTGACATTGACTATAGAAACATTTTTCTAGATAAGTCTCCTTAAACAAGGGGGAAAAAAAGGAAAAATAAACTACTGGGACTACACCAAAATAAAAAACATTTGCATAGCAAAAAAAACCATCAACAAAACAAAAAGGCAACCTACCAAATAGGAGAATATATTTGCAAATGATGTATCAGATAAGGGGTTAATATCTAAAATATATTAAAAAAATTATATAACTCGACACCAAAAAACCACAAATAATCCAATTAAAAATGGGTAGAGGACCTGAACAGACATTTTCCAAAGAGGACACACAGATGGCCAATAGAAACATGAAAAGATGCTCAATATCATTAAACAGAGAAATGCAAATGAAAGTTACAATGAGATACCACCTCACACTTATCAGAATGTTTCTTGTCTTTTTGAGTCTAGCCAAATTTTGGTGATATGAAGAAAAGGAAACTTCACACACTTTTGGTGGGAAGATAGTTTGGTGTAGCCACAGTGGAAAACAATATTGAGGTTCCTCAAATTATTAAAAAATAGAAGTATCATATAATAATTCCACTACTGGGTATTTACCCAAAGAAAACAAAAACACTAATTTGAGAAGACATATGCACCCCTATGTTTATTGGAGCTGTATTTACAATAACCAAATATAGAAGCAACCCAAGTGTCCACTGATAGATGAACAGGGCAAACAGAAGTGGGGTGTGTGTGTGTGTGTATAAATATAGGATATTACTGAGTCCTAAAAAACAATGAGATCTTACCATTTGCAACAACATGGATGGGCCTAGAGGATATAATGCTAAGTGAAGTAAGTCAGAGAAAAACAAATACTATATGATTTTACTTATATGTGAAATCTAAATAACAAAACAAATGAACAAATAAACAAAACCAGACACCTAAATACAGAGAATAAACTGGTGGTTGCCAGAAGAGATTGCAGGTGAGTGATAAAATAAAGCGTATTGAGATGTATAAATTTTCAGTTATAAATAAATCACAGATATGAAAAGTTCAACATAGGGAATATAGTCAGTAATATTGTAATTACATTGTTTGGTAAAAGATGGGGACTAAGGTTGTCATGGTAAGCACTCAGTAATGCACAGAATTGTTTTTCTATACCATACATCTGAAACTAACATTGTAAGATTGTACAACATTATGTTGTACATCTGAAATATAACACTATGTTAATTATCCATTCATTACAAAAAATACAGAGCATAAATTATAAAAATATACATTTTTTCCTTTTAAAGTTGTTTTAAACAACAGAATATGTATTTTTAATATTTCATAATTTATACTTTTATTATAGCACATCCTGCTAAATAAAAACAGTAATAAGATATTTCATAAACTATTTTATAATTTAAATCTTATGAATTTCATAAAAAAGTTAGGTTTACAAAAAAAATTAGGTATATGCTCATTTGGGGTATCTTAAAAATGCTATGCTTTATCTCTGATCTTAAATATAAGATTTAGTTTCAGTACTAAAAATAATCTATCTTTTCTATATTTTGTACATTTTCTTTTTATGACAATGTGGGTTTTCTTTTGTTTTGGGAGGTTTTGTTTTTCTTTTCTTTTTTTATTTTTTTAAAGATTTATTTATTTATTTGAGAGAGCGAGAATGAGAGAGAGAGAGAGTACATGAGAGGAGGGAGGGTTAGAGGGAGAAGCAGGCTCCTCGCCAAGCAGGGAGTCCAATGCAGGACTCGATCCAGGGACTCCAGGATCATGACCTGAGCCGAAGGCAGTCGCTTAACCAACTGAGCCAGCCAGGCGCCCTTGTTTTTGTTTTAATTAAGCTCCAACGCATAGCCCCAATACCAGCCAAACCCCAACCCTGAGATCAAGACCCCAGCTGATATCAAGAGTCTGATGCTTAACTGACTGAGCCACCCAGGCACCCCAACAAAATATGGGTTGTTTTTTTTTTTTTGTGGGTTTTTTTTTTTTGAAATATTTATTTATTTTTAGAAAGAGACAGAGCGCACACAAGAGCTCCAGTGGGGAGGGGCAGAGGAACAGAGAGAAAGAAACTATAACAGACTCTACACTGAGCCAAGCACAGAGCCTGAAGTGGGCCTCCATCCACCCTGAGACCAGGACCCTGAGACCCGGGCCTGAAACCAAGAGTCATCACTTAACCGTTGGTGCCACTCAGGCACCCCACAATAAAATGTGTTCTTAATAAAATCCACAGACTAATTCAACATATTAAAAAGTAATTCTACAAAAACTCTAAGACAACGCTTTCAAATCTGCTTTTCTTTTTTCCTCCTCATGTATAGAACTTCAAAGTCTCTTGATGTTGGTCAGGTACCATTTCATCCCTCAAATTTTATTGACCTCAAAATAGGACAGTTAACCAGTATTAAATCCATATTATATTCACAGAGCAGAATATGTTAAGCCTTAGATACCACACAAAAATAGAGCACAAATGCCATTCTACATGTTGAGAATCAAGTGCTCACTATTCCTATCTGGTGACTGTACCCTGGTTCAAAGGCAGCAGAGGCAAGAGGTAATTACTTTGCTGGATGTTGAACACTATGATTTAGAAGCACATTATATTGTTATCACAGTGTCATGTACCACTCCACCTTTCTTCAAGGTGGTCTCATAATTCTAGAAAGGCGGGTCCAGTGGATTCAATATGAAGACTGACAACACATATTTACTCTGTGGATCCTACTCATACTATGCATGCTCTGTTATACATCTAGTCCTAAAACCTTATCACCATCATCCTGGTTTTTCAGTATGGGTGATCCATCAATCCTGCACTCAACTGTTATTTCTTCTTCAATACTGTTAGGATCAGAGACAACGTGGATAGCGACTAAGGACTTGCAGGTACATCACATGAATGTTTCTCCCCATAACATGGAAAAATATTTTAAATCTATAATTCCACTGGGAGGATAAGTTAATAGAACTTCTGTGTTTCCATCCTTTAAAATATGTGAGATCTTCTATTCTCCTTGAGGCAGTAATCCAATTATTTTTTCAACTTTACAAAAATACAGGGGTTTCTCTTGGAACAGCCAAAACTAGCATCATTCACACCACTGCATGCTTGAAGAAAATGCAAAACTTATAGGCAACATAAAATGGATTTTTCTGTTTCAAAAAGTGCTCTATCATTACAGATTGTGATTCTTGTGTTATTCTAAATCATATGACTTTAGAAATGTAAGGTTCTCAATGTACATATTACAGGAATTTGAATCAGACATATGGAGGTATATTCCAACACAGTCACTGGTTTTAAAAAAAACCGTTACATTTGGGAGTAGGAAACTGGTCACAACATTTTGGAATCTCATTGTTCAGAGGCTGAAGCATAAACCCTATGAATGAAAAGAGTGGAACCAGGAACCATAAAAAACTAAGTAGAAGAGTAAGATCAAACCCCACCTCCTGATATGCCATAGGAACCCCCTAATAATCAGGTTGTAGATGAAGAGCTTGCACTAAGCCAGGTTCTGGTTGAAGGACTTTTCTTTCCTTGTTGCCAAGGGGGAACCTTGTGTGTAGAGGCAGGTAGGACAGAAGTACATGCTGATTTACATGCCAGGCACTCAGATCAAATGGCACTACACAATGAAAATTTTTCAAAAAAATCATACCTATGATGTGTGCTCCAGAAACTTAGATACAATAATTGCATATAAAACCTGACCTAATTGTGGTAAAGCAAGGATTTGCAGAAATGCCCTTTAAGAAGTAGACACTAATGTCCCAAACACCCAAGACACCTCCACAGGATCTTGTGGGAAAACACTTCCCTTGACCATTGCAGGTGTTGACCCAATCTCCTGGGCTCTCAGGAGGGCAATGTGCTCCCATGCAGAGTCCACAGGGAGCTGCCATTGGTAGAATCCTGGGTGAGGAACTCATTCTTTCCTTCGCTTTTTAGCCAAGTCAATCAATCAAATTTTACTGTCACTTGACATGGTATTTTGGCACAAAGAGCATGAGTGCCTTGATGGAAAGAATGTTTCTGGCAGTTTACAACAGAGAAGACACCTGCCTTCCTGCAACAATTGTCCATTACCTCACACAGCAGACACAGAGCCCAGCTGCAGGGGACCAAGGCCTTGTCCCAGTGATGATGCCAGCCATGTGTGGGCAAGCCAAACCCTCAAACCCTGGCACTGGGAAAAGTTGGGGAGGGCAGTCAGTAAAGCACTGGGTGACACAGCTTCGGAAGCAGGAGCAGGGACCCTCCTGGTGGCCTAGTGTCAGGGGAGGGAAAAGGGAGGTGAGGGGGGAGACTGGGTCTGGGGAAACAAGTATCATGGGACCTCACAGCATGAAATAACTTCCTGTCAGGCCTCCCTCTTCTGGGGACAATGACTCCTGCCCAACACCCACACTGCCAGTCTGAGTGCAGGCGATGAAGTGAAAGATGTTCAGTGTTTGTCAGAGGTCCAGACTGCTGCTAATGGAGGCAAGGACAACATGCACTCAGGAGAACTAAAGGTCCCTGAAGTGGCTCCACATGGTAGTCAATTTGGGGGAAAAACAAACAAACAAACAAACAAAAACAAAAACAAAAACTTAAATGCAAAAAATCAATTATCAAAGTCCTTCTAAAAAACATGATTACAATATATTAGCAAATTCTGTGGTATAAACATTTGCAAAAGCATCAGAAGAGGTTTTAAATATAAAAGCAGTATGTATGCTGCCCTCCTAACCCCAGAAACCCAATGAAACTCAGGCATTGTGTAGCGTGAGCCCTGTGATTTAAATGGGATTTAAACCATTTTCTGACTCCAAAGCAAATGTTATTTACTAGTACCTGATACCAATGGTGTATTAGTTATGAATTTTATTCACCCATTCAACAAATATCTATTGAGCACTACTAAGGCCAAGCCACTGTTTGAAGCACTAGGCACACATTACTGAAAAAATAGAAACTTCTGTCCTGGTAAGACAATCTTAATTATTCTGAGCTATAACATTATGACATTATATTATGACATTGTATTAAATAATATGCTGTGGCTGAGCATTTTAACAACTTCCCAAGCCATAGTTTTATAAACCAATGTATAATAAATGGAAAATCTATAGCAGAGTCAAGGCTATTACCACATTTAAAATTCTTCAATTTTTTCTAAAATTCAGTTTTAAAATTGTACCTTTTATCACATAGTACAACTAATGAGAAAATAACTATATAGGTATGTTTATGATAATTGGCAATAATTTTGAATCCAAACAATATATTCCAAGATGTTATTTTTAGTATGAAAGTATTTCATGAACAATATTACTAGTGATATTATCTACTCACACTTAGCAATCTTGAAGTCTCTAACTTCCTTACATGACCTTAAAGTATCAAATTGGAGTGATGTCCTACTGATAACAAAAGAAAAATTTTATTTAAAGGGCTTAAAATATTTGTAGATACAGAATTTTAAAAATTCCTAAACATTATAAAAATCACTTTCAAAGAAGTATAAACCTAGATTGATTCTCATTTCCCTCTTCATATTTTTAAGGTTTTATTCAATTTATTTAAACAAAATAGTTCACCCATTTCTCCCACCTGCCATCACCCCCTAACCTCTTACAACCATCAGTTTTCTATATCTATGAGCTTACAGTTTTAGATCATATGTTACTCATCTTTCTTTGTCTGACCTATTTCACTTAGCATAATGCCCTTGAGTCTATGTTGTTGCAAATAGCAAGATTTCATTCCTTTGTATGGCTGAATAATACCCCATTTTGTGTGTGTGTGTGTGTGTGTGTACACCACAATTCCTTTACCCACTTATCCATCAATGACACTTAGGCTACTTCTATATCATAGCTATTGTAAATAATAATGCAATTAATATGGGGGTTGCATATATCTTTTTAAATTAGTGTTTTCACTTTATTTGGATAAATACACAGAAGTGGAATTGCAGAATCACATGGTAGTTTTATTTTTAATTTTTGGAGGAACCTACATACTGCATTCCACAGTCTTTGCAACAAATTCCATTTCTACCTGCAGTGCACAAGTGTTCCCTTTTCTCTAATCCTCGCCAACACTTGACATTTCTTTTTGATGATAGCCATTCTTAACAGGCATGAGGTGACATCTCACTGTGATTTTGAGATGCAATTCACTGATGATTAGTGATGTTGAGCATCTTTTCATATGTCTGTTGGTCATTTGTATGTCTTCTTTGGAAAAATGTCTATTCATTTCTTCTACCCATTTTTTAAATTGTACTGTTTTTGTGCTGTTGAATTATATGAGGTCTTTATATATTTTAAATATTAAGATACAGTTTGCAATTATTTTCTCCCCTTTAGTAGGTTGTCTTTACATTTTGTTGGTTTCCTTTGCTGTGCAGAAACGTTTTTAGTGTAATGTAGTCCCACTTGTTTATTTTTACCTTTGTTGCTTTGGCTTCATTGCCAACACTTATGTCAAGAGCTTACTGCCTTATGTTTCCTTCTAGGAGTTAACGGTTTCAGGTCTTACCTTTTTTTTTTTTTTTTTAAGATTTTGTTTATTTATTTGACAGAGAGAGAGACAGCGAGGGAAGGAACACAAGCAGGGGGAGTGGGAGAGGGAGAAGCAGGCTCCCCACTGAGCAGGGAGCCTGATGCAGGGCTTGATCCCAGGACCCTGGGATCATGACCTGAGCCAAAGGCAGACGCTTAATGACTGAGCCACCCAGGCGCCCTTACCTTCAAGTTTTTAATCCATTTTGATGGTATAAAGATTTTGTATTTATTTATTTTAGAGAGTGAGAGTGTGTGAGCGGGGTGGAGGGGAGGAGTAGAGGGAGAGGGAGAAGAGAATCTCAAGCAGTCTCCTATCCAGGGCAGAACCCAACATGGCACTCAATCTCATGAACCTGAGATCATGACCTGAGTTGAAATCAAGTCAGGCCCTTAACTGACTACGCCAGCCAGGCACCCATCTTCTTCAATTTCTTTTATTAATACCTTGTAGTTTTCAAATACAGGTCTTTCATTTTCTTGGTTAAATTTATTGTTAGTTATTTTTTTCATTTTGATACAATTATAAATTGATTTTCTTATTTTTTCTGATAGTTCATTATTAGTGTGAAAACCAACAGATTTTTGCTTATTGATTTTGTATCCTACAATTTTACTAAATTTGTTAATTAGTTCTAACAGTTTTTTGATGGAGTCTTCAGGGTTTTATATATATATATGTCATCTTGAAATACTGAGTTTTACTTTCTCCTGTCTGATTTGGATAGTTTATATTTCTTTTTCTTGACTGATCACTCTGGCTAGGACTTCCAATACTAGGTTGAATAAAAGTGATGAGAATATGCATCTTGTTTTTTTCCTGATCTTAGAGGATAAATTTTCAGTGTTTATACCATTAAATATGATGTTAGTTGTGGGCTTATATATGGCCCTTATTATGTTATGTTCCTTCTATACATGCTTTGTTGAGAGTTTTTATGATGAAAGGATGTTATGTTTTGTTAAATGCTTTTATTGTATCTACTGAAATAATCCTATCATTTTTATCCTTCCTTGTGGTAATGTGATATATCATATTCATTGATTGGAAGATATTGAGTCATGCCTGCATTCCTAGAATAAACCCACTTAATTATGGCATATAATTCTTTTAATCAACTGTTGGATTTGGTTTGCTAATATTTCTTGAGGATTTTAGTTAGCATCTATGTTAAACAAGGATATTTACTTGTATTTGTGTGTGTGTGAGATCCTTGTCTGATTTGGATATCAGGGTATTGCTGCCCTCCTAAAATGTGTTTGGATGTGTTCCAACTTTTTCTATATTTTAGAAGTGTTTGAGAAGGATTGGCTAATTATTCTCTGGATATTTGGTAGAATCCATCAGATCCTAGACCTTTGTTGGGAGCTCTTTGCTGATTAAATCTCCTTTCTAGTTATCATTCTGTTCAGATTTCCCATTTTTATCATGATTTAGTCTTGGTAGTTTGTGTTTTTAGGAATTTATTTCTTCTAGGTTATCCAATTTATTGGTGTATAATTGTGCATAATAGTCACTTATGACTCTTCATATTTCTGTGGATATCAGTTGTAACATCACTTTCCTTTCTGAGTTTGAGTCCTCTTTTTGAGGGGAGGAGGAGAGTCCAGCTAAAGGCTTGTCAATTTCATTTATCTTTTCAAAGAACCAACTGTTAATTTCATTAATATTTTCTGTTGTCTTTTTAGCATCTATTTCTGCTCTAATCTTTATTCTTTCCTTCCATTTACTAACTTAGGAATTCATTTTTTCTTCTCTGTCTAGTTCCTTAAGGTGCAATGTTAGATTGTTTGAGACTTTTCTTCTTTTTTGAGGTAGGCATTTATGGCTATGAACTTCCCTGTTAGAACTTCTTTTGTCGGGGATGCCTGGGTGGCTCAGTTGGTTAAGCATCTGCCTTTGGCTCAGGTCATGATCCCGGGGTCCTGGGATCGAATCCAGCATCAGGCTCCTTGCTCAGCGGGGAGCCTGCCTCTCCCTCTGTGTGCTGCTCCCTCTGCCTGCTCTGCCTGATGCTTCCCCTGCTTGTGCTCTCTGACAAATAAAATCTTTAAAAAAAGAATTTCTTTTGTCACATCCTATCTGATAATTTAGTATGTGTTTTCCATTTTTGTTTTTCTGAAGGGATTTTTTTCTTTTGGTTTCTTCATTGACCAATTTGTTGTTCAGTAGTATGTTTTTTAATATCCCAATATTTGTGATTTTCCAGGTGTTTTTGTATAACTAATTTCTAGTTTTGTACATTGTGATTGGAAAAGATGCTTGATAGGATTCAATCCTCTTAAATTTATTAAGACTTGATTTGTGTCCTAACACATAATCTTGGAAAATGTTTCATGTTCACTTGAGAATGAGTGTTCTGTTGCTTTTGGATAGAAAGTTCTATAAATATACATTAAATCCACCTGGTCTAACATGTCTTTTTTTTTAATTATGTTATGTTAGTCACCATACAGTACCTCATTAGTTTTTGATGTAGTGTTCCATGATTCATTGTTTGCATATAACATGTCATTTAAAGTAGTTTTTCCTTATTGATTTTCTGCCTGGATAATCTATTCATTGGTATAAATGAGATATTAAAGTCTTACACTTTTATTATATTGCTATGTATTTCTATCATAGGTTTGCTAATATTTCCTTTATATATTTAGGTGCTCCTTTGTTGGGTATGTAAATATTTACAAACGTTTTATTCTTTATTGAGTTGACCTTATGTGCCTCTTGTAGACAGCATATAGTTTGTTTTTGTCCCTTCAGCAATTCTGTCTTTTGATCAGAAAACTTAACCCATTCACATTTAAAGTAATTGTTGATAGGTATGTGCTTATTCCCTTTTGTTATTTGTTTTCTAGGTTTTTTAAGATTTTATTTATTTGAGAGAGAAAGAGAGAGTGTGTGAGAGAGTGCACAAACAGGGGGAGAAGAGGGAAGAGGGAGAGGGAGAAACAGGCTTCCTGCTGGGCAGGGAGCCTGATGCGGGACCCAATACCAAGACCCTGGGATCATGACCTGAGCTGAAGGCAGACACTTAACTAAGCGACCCAGGCACCCCCTGTTTTCTAGGTTTTTTATAGTATCTCTCTACTCCTTTCTTAATCTCTTGCTCTCTTTCTTTGTGATTTGATGACTTTCTTAGTAGTACATTTATATTCCTTTATCTTTTTTGTGTTTACTATGGGTTTTTGCTTTGAGGCTACCATGAGGCCTACATGTAACTACTTATATCTATAACAGTCTATTTTAAGTAGATGAGTTTAGTTTGATCCCATTCTAATACTCAACATTTTAATTTTTTCTACTTGTCAAAGAAGTAGGAACCTAGATTGATGCCCATTTTTTCTTCATATTTTTAACAGACACACACACCCCAAATGCTGTTTTTCCCATCATACTTAAAAAGGGCAATCAAGATTCATTGTTTGCATGGAATACTACATCAAAAACTAATGATGTAATGTATGGTGATTAACATAATAATAAATAAATAAATAAAAGGGCAATCAAATGTGCTTCAAATAATTGTGGTGTCTTTTATTGCTTTGCTCTTAGTGACAGTGACAACAGCTGCTATATAATCTGGATAAATATTTTGGACTTCAGACAAGAGACTAGAAGAACATATGCCTGGTGTTGCTTTATTTGTTGGCTGCCTTACTGATTATCTGCTATACTGGAGACTCTTCCTTAATAACTGATATTTCTGTGAGGGGTTTATTCTTGAGCAGCATCAGAAATGCAAATACAACTGAAACTCAGAGACTTACACATCAACTTCTGTGGATCTCAAAGCCCAGTAGAATATTAGGTAGTTAATGAAATCTGTATGTTTTGGATCTTTGAGTAGTGTATTCTTTAAAGTTTGTGAAGATATGCCCAGAGACAATTGTACCTAACTTGTGGGGATGAAGGGAATAGGCTCAAATTACTACATAAATAGAACTTTCACAATAGGCTTATAAACCAAAACCTTAAAATGTTCATTTTAATTTTACAATATGGGAAAATTTTGTTAAGTATATAACATTTCCTGAAATTATAAAAATGTTAGCATACTGTAAACTGTTTAATATAGTATTAATATTAATCACTATGTAATAATGTAGCCATTTTATTAAACATATTGGTCTTCATATGCTAGTCATAAAGCAACTTTATTTTCCCAATGCCTTCAAATTGACTCATTAGCCTGGTTCTCTGTGCTTCTGGGATAAATTCATGGGCTAGTCCTCAGGTATTTCCAAGCCCAAAATAATTCCATTTAATGAGGTGAAATCACAAGTTAGCATAAAAATCAGAACTCTGAACCTCAATTATATTAAAACTTTTCTTCTCCCACTGAATGATACTTCAGGGCTAGATACCTGAACTTGAGAAGAAAATATCAGCTTGGGGCCCCTGGGTGGCTCAGTCGTTACGCATCTGCCTTCGGCTCAGGTCATGATCCCAGGGTCCTGGGATCGAGCCCCACATCGGGCTCCCTGCTCCGCAGGAAGCCTGCTTCTCCCTCTCCTGCTTCCCCGCTTGTGTTCCCTCTCTCACTGTGTCTCTCTCTGTCAAATAAATAAAATCTTTAAAAAAAAAAAAAGAAAAAGAAAATATCAGCTTATCTCCTTCTTTGCTCATCTCTCCTTCACTCCTTAGCTTTATCATCTGGTGCCACAGCCCCCATCAAAAGTTCAGTTCAATCAGAAAAGAGGTGATTTCGGGTGAGAAGTGCAGCCTAATACTATTTTGATCTCCTATTGGCCATCTCTTAACTAGGCAGATATTCGTTGCTAACTTCTTCCTCAAAATGGTTTTCTCCATGTTTTACTAAGAATATCCCCTCCCACCCTGGCAAGTTCCAACTGTAGCTACCTTGTTATTGAGGTCTCCTCCAGCTGACCTTTTATGCCACTCCCAATCTAACTCAGCTTTGGCCCTAACAGGATACTTGCAGTCTTCTCAATCCTAGTCCAGGTGGGTTAAGCCTTTACAGAACCTAACAAATCCTCTTGTGGCCCACATCTGACCCAAGGGAAACATGTACCTTTGCCTTACCATCTATTCTGCCACTTCCAGCAAATGATATCCTTTACAATTGTATTTCTTAGCTGTCCTCATGTCTGTGGCCTACCATACCTGGGGGATATATATAGGAAGCTTGGATAGTGGTTCTTATGAAATTTTTCTTATTTAGTTTAAAGGATGAGAAATGCCACAGCATTCCTACAATGTTTGCAAATGTAATTCTGTTTGTCTCTTTAACTGCACCATTTATTTTCTATCTACCCCTCACAAATCCTCAAAATAGATGAATTAATAGTACAAAACCATTTATCCATTCCTCTTTTGCAAGTTTCTTATATCATTCCAGCAAATTCCATTGGAATTTTAGAGCTCTTGCCCTGGAACCTCAGCCAATAGGGGCCATTTTATTTGGACCAGTTATTGACTCCCTGACTTGATGGTCACAAATTACAAGAATGCCACTGCACTGCCACCAAGATTATTGTGTACTAATCTTCACGAATCAAAGAAAGTTCTGTTTTATGCCATTTTCAGAAGATACTGTTACAAACTGATTATTTGTAACCTCCCACTAACCAAATTAATATGCTGAATTCTAACCCCCAATATGGCAGTATTTGGAGATGGGGACTTTGGGAGGTAATTAGGGTTAGATTACGTAGGGTAGGACTCTCATGATGGCTAGTGTTCTTATAAGTAGATGAAGAGATCTCTTTCCCCCACATCCCCACATGCATGCACTGAGTGAGGGTCATGTGAGGATATGGAAAGAGGACAACTGTAAGCTAGGAAGAGAGCCCTCAACAGCTCCAAATGGGCTAGCACCTTAATCCTAGACTTCCTAGACTCCAGTACTATGTGAAATTAATTTGTTATTTAAGCCATGCACTCTATGGTATTTTGTTCTGGCAGCCCAAGCTAAGACAGATACCAAGGTTCAAATCACTTAGAAAATTGTTAAAAATGCCCATTGAGATGGCTGAGTCAGGATTCAAACCTAGAGCTATTTGAATGAAACCCATGACCTCTTGGGATAGCCCACTATTATCTTCTGTGGTTTTGGACTCCTTAGACTTGCTTTTGTAGCAGTATTTTACAATTTTTCTGTTTCTTCCATAATTGTATTCATTCCTTCACTAACTGTTTCCCAGCATATCTCTAAATTGGGCTGAGGCATATACTCCTATTGCCAGCCACTATCAGTACCCTTGTTCATCCCTTTGCTTCATTTTTGTACTGTTTTAGTCAGCCAATGTGTATATACACACGGTTTATTTTATATATATATATGTGTGTGTGTGTGTGTGTGCATATTTTTATTTACAGTATGTTCAAATAATGCCAATTGCTCCATTTTGTTAACTACTTATACGTAGAGCCTTGAAATTAGTGTCTACACATTCCTTTGAAGGCAAAGCACATATGTGGAATTCTAATGGCAATATATATGAACCTGAAAATATGATCTAATTGTAACCTACTTTGGCTTTTCAGAGGCCCTCAAAGTATCAAGATGTTGAATGATGTTTTAAAACCTGTGTGAAATTTACCTTTTTGATAAATAAAGCATATAGACAGAACAAAAGCCAGAAATATATTGTATATATGTATTATATATATATATATAATATTATATAATATATAACTATATGTATTATATAATTCTATATAAGCCCTGGTAGTCCCTTTCCACTATTTTTCATTGGGAGGTCCTCTCTTTAGAGGAGCAAAAAGAATGGTATAGCACCAGCCCATTGTTATTATTATAGCTTAACAAACTTATAGAAAATCCATTCAAACTCTGGATCCAACTGAATTCCTGCCATAGTTATTTGACTGCAAACAGTTTAGATTGCTATGAAATGATTTCAATATTTCACATGTGACCTGAAATCAGTGAAGTTTTTCCATACTTATTTCCTTTAAAGATGCCATTTACTTGTTTATCCACAAGTATGAGAAAGAAAACAGACATGTTGAATGGCTGTGATATAATGATCACAAAATATATTATAATTAAAATATCCCTGTGAAGATCTTAGTTGGGTGTTAAACTTCAGAATATGTAGAATATCTCAGTTGGCTTTGATCATGCATGTGTTTAACTGAAAAGAAAATACATTTTCTAGTCACATAAGGAGACTACAGAGGATCGATTCCACTTTGAAAACAAAACTGATATAGGTGCCTACTCTATAAAAAGAGAGTGGAACTAAGTCATTTAAATTTATTTCTACCTTGATGGTTGGACATACTGGCAAAGTTGGAGGATCCTAGGCTTGCCCTGTCCCACAAATACAACTAGATGACTATCAAATCATCCTAAATACCCCATAAATTGACCTAAACACTGACAGAACAAACTCCACAACTAAAGGTAGAGAACAGGCCACATCAGAGAAGGTAGGAAATGAGGACACACAGCTTGGGAGAGAAGTGGATCGTGGCCACTGGAGTGGGGAGGGAGCCATGGTCACAAAGAATCACAAGAGACAGACTTGTGCAGAAAGAAAATGAATCTCCATTGCAATTGGCATAAGAAGTGAGAAGGGCTGAATTTCATGAGTTCTTGAAACCAGTGGGGCTTAAAGCTGGGAATTTGAAAGGTCAGTAGGCTTAGCTGGGATAGAGCCCAGAGGACACTGTGCTCCTCTTAGAAAGAAAGCAGGACAACGATCCACAGACATACAGCATGGAAACAGCAATCAGAAGAGCACCTGAAGCACACAGTGGGGAGATTATTCACTCATCTCAGAGCACATTCCAGAGAGACAGCATTCATGGAGAGACACTCTGGGATGTTAGGAACTGGCCAGCACCATTTCCCTCCCTCACCCCTTAGCACAAGCACAAGGCTACCTGTAGGAACCTAGGCAGTGTTGACACTTACTACTTAACTTGCTTACCAAACCAAACCACTGCACTCCAGTGGAGCTACCTCTCCCAGTCACACTTGCCTGAAACCCAGTGTGAGAGGTCCCTCCTGTAGAAGACCAGGCCAAAGCCCCGTTCACACCACATCTCTCAACATAGGAATTTTTCAGAGCCTCAGTTCAAGCTGCAATGGGCACAGGTCTCATTTCACAAGCAGACCAGAGCACACTGAGTCAAAATTCACCACATTCAGGCCAAGGAACCAACACTGACTACAACAGGCAAAGAGAGACTCTGGAGATGACTGGCCTGAAGGATAAAGTGGCAAAGACACAACAGCAGAGCATATGCAGCACACACTGGAGACACTCCCAGAAGCATCAGGCCCTGGGAAGCAGGGGATACTATGTGGCAATGCACTACAGGAACTCTTCTTCATAAGGCCATTACCCTCAAAAACAGGAGAGGTAGTGGATTTTCCTAACACAAGGACAGGCACAGAGACTTAGACAAAGTGAGAAGACAGAGAAATTGATCCCAAATGAAAGAACAGGACAAGGCCACAACCAGAGATCTAAGCAAAACTGGTATATGTGACATGCCTGACAGAGAATTTAAATTATCATAAGGATACATATTGGACTTGAAAAGAGTAGAAGACATGAGTGAGATACTTAACACAGAGATAAGGAATAACAGCAGAAATAAATGGCTTAATAAATAAAATGAGAAACACACTTGATGGAATACACAGCAGGATGAAAGAAGCAGAGGAATGCACAGTAGGATGGAAGAAGCAGAGTAATGGAAAGTAATCAAGATGAACAAGAGAAAAAAGAATTATGCAAAACAAGACCAGACTTAGGGAAATCAGTGACTCCTTCAAATGTAATAACATCCATATTATAGGAGTCCCAGAAGAAGAGAGAGAAAAGGTGGCAGAAAAGTTCTTTGAAGGCAGAATAGCTAAAAATATTCTGATCTGGGGAAGGAAACAGATAACCAGATCCAGGAGGCACAAGGAAGTCCCATCAAAATCAACAAAAGCAGATCCACACCAAGACGTATTGTAATTGACAAAATTATAAAGAAAAAAATTTAAAAGCAAAAAGACAACAGAAGACAGGAACATACAAGGGAAATCCCATAAAGATAGCAGGAAATTTTTCAGCAGAAATTTTCCAAGCCTGAAGAAAATGGCATGATATATTCAAAGTGTTGAATGGAAAAGATCTGCAGCCAAGAATACTCTATCTAGCAAGGCTAGCATTCTGAATAGAAGGAGCGATAAAGAGTTTACCAAACAAAAACTAAGGGAATTCATGACCAATAAACCAGCCTTGCAAGAAATATTAAAGGGGACTCAGTGGAAAGGAGAGACCAAAAGAGGCAGTATGAAGGTAGGAAACAAAAGCAGTAAAAATGAATATTTCTGTAAAAAATAGTCAAGGAACTCACAAAATAACAGGATGTAAAATATAAAAACATATACCTAAAATGTGGGGAGAGGAGTTGTCAAGAATGTGTTCAACCTAAAAGACAATCAACTTAATATAGACTGCTATACACAGAAGACTTTATCTACAAACCTAATAGTAACCATATATCAAAAAACCACTAAAAATATGCAAAGAATAAAGAGAAATAAATCAAAATATATCACTAAAGAAAATCAGCAAATCATGAGAGAGACAAAGACAAGGATCAGAGAAAATTTTAGAAACAACAGAGCAAATAATAAAATGATAATAAATATATAATTTGTTTGACTATAAATGGACTGATCACTCCAATCAAAAGACATAGAATGACAGAATGGATTAAAAAAAAAAACCCATCAATATGCTGCCTACAAGAGACTAATTTTAGACCCAAAGCCACGAGCAGACTTAAAGTGAGGGAATGGAGAAACATCATGCAAATGATGTCAAAAGAAAGCTGGAGTAGCAATACTACTTATATCAGAAAAAAAAAATAGACTTCAAAACAAAGACTGCAACAAGAGATAAAAAAGGACACTCTACAATAATAAAGGGGACAATCCAACAAGAAGGTATAACAATTATACATATTTATGTACCTAACATGGGAGCACCCAAATACATAAAACAGTTAATAACAAACAAGGAACTAATCAATAATAATGCAATAATAGTAGGGGACATAAACATCCCACTTACATCAATGGACAGATCATCTAAACAGAAAAATCAACAAGGAACAATGGTTTTGAATGGCCTTATGGAATAGATGTACTTAAAGATACATTCGGAACATTCCATGCTAAAACAGCAGAATACACATTCTTTTCGGTGCACACAGAAGATTCTCCAGAATAGATAACATATCATCCCACAAAATAAACCTCAACAACTTCAAGAAAATCAAAGTCATACCATGCATCTTTTCTGACCACAATGCTATGAAACTAGAAGTCAAGCACGAGAAAAAATCTGGAAAGACCACAAATACATGGAGGTTAAATAACATGTTACTAAACAATGAATGGGTCAAACAAGAAATAAAGAAATAAGTACACAGAGACAAATGAAAATAAAAGTACGATAGTCCAAAACCTTTGGGATTCAGCAAAAGAAGTAACAAGAGGGCAATTTGCAGCAATGCAGCACTACCTCAACAAGCAAGAAAAATCTCAAGTACACAAGGTAACCTTACACCTAAAAGATCTAGAAAAAGAACAAAACCCAATACCAGCAGAAGGAAGGAAATAAAGATTAGAGCAGAAAGAAATGATACAGAAACCAAAAAGAGAACAAAAACAAAACAAAACAAAACAAAACAAAATCAATGAAACCAGAAGCTGGTTCTTTGGGGAGAATTAAAACAAAATCAATAAAATTGATAAAACTCTAGCTAGGCTTATCAAGAAAAAAAAGAGAAAGAACCCAAATAAAAATCACCAATGAGAAAAGAAAAATAACAACTCAACACCACAGAAATATAAACAATTATCAGAGAATACTATGAAAAACTGTATGTCCATAAATTGGACAACCTAGAAGAAATAGATAAATTCCTAGAAACAGATAAACAGATAAAAATGAAACAGGAAGAAATAGAAAATTTGAACAGACCAAAAATCAGCAAAGAAATTGAATCAGTAATAAAATAACTCCCCAAAAAAGAAAAGTCCAGTTCCAGATAGCTTCACAGGGGAATTCTATCAAACATTTAAAAAAGAGTTAATACCTATTCTTCTCAAGCTATTCCAAAAATTAGAAAAGGAAGGAAAACTTCCAAAATCATTCTGAGGCCCAACATTACCCTGTTACCAAAACCAATAAAATACATCACTAAAAAAGAGATCTAAGACCATATCCCTGATGAACATGGATGCAAAAATCCTCAACAAAATACTGGCAACCAAATCCAACAATGCATTATAAAAATCATTCACCACAGTCAAATGGGATTTATTCCTGGGTTGCCAGGGTGGCCCAATATTCACAAATCAATTTTGATACACCACATCAATAAGAGGGGATAAGAACCATATGATCTTTTCAATAGATGCAGAAAAAGCATTTGACAAAGTACAAGATCCACTCATGATGAAAACCCTCTTCACAGTAGGTTTAGAGGGAACATACCTCAACATCATAAAGGTCATATAGAAAAAAACCACAGCTATCATCATTCCGTGAAAAACTCTGCTTATTCCCTAAGGTCAGGCACAAGAAAAGGATTCCACTCCCAGCACTTTCATTCAACATAGTTCAGGAGATCCCAGCCACAGCAATCAGACAATAGAAATAAATAAAAGGCATCCAAATTCACAAGGAAGAAGTAAAACTTTCACTATTTGCAAATGACTTGGTGCTATATATAGAAAATCCAAAAGACTCCACCAAAAATCTGCTAGAACTGATAAAGGAATTCAGTAAAATCACAGGATACAAAATCAACATATAGAATTCTGTTGCATTTCTATACAGCAATAATGAAACAGCAGAAAGAGAAATTAGGGAATCAATCCCATTTATAATTGCACCCAAAATCATAAGACACTAGGAATAAACCTAATTAAGGAGGTGAAGGACCTGTACTCTGAAAACTATAAAACACTGATGAAAGAAATTGAAGATGTCACAAGGAAATCAAAAGACATTCCATGATCATGGACTGGAAGAATATTGTTAAAATGTCTATACTACCCAAAGCAATCTACACACTTAATGCAATCCCTATCAAAAGAGTACCAGCATTTTTCTTAGAGCTAGAACAATCCTAAAATTTGTATGGAACCACAAAAGACCCCAGATAGCCAAAGAAATCTTGAAAAGGAAAAGCAAAGCTGGAGGCATCACAATACTAGACTTCAAGTTATATTACAAAGCTGTAGTAATCAAAACATTATGGTTCTGGCACAAAAATAGACTAATAAATCAAAAGAGCAGAATAGGAAACCCAGAGATAAACCTACAATTATATGGTCATGTAATCTTTGACAAAGTAGGAAAGACTTTCCAATGGAAAAAGAACAAGTGGTATTTGGAAAACTGGACAGCAACATGCAAAAGAATGAACCTGGACTACTTTCTTACACCATACACAAAAATAAATTCAAATGGATTAAAGACCTAAATGTGAAACCTGAAACCATAAAAATTCTAGAAGTGAACATGGGCAGTAGCCACTTTGATACCAGCCATAGCAATTTTTTTCTACATAGGTCTCCTGAGGCAATGAAAACAAAAGCAAAAATAAACTATTTGGACTACATCAAAATATAAAAAGCTTCTGCACGACAAAGGAAACAATCAACAAAACTAAAAGGCAAACTAAAGAATGGGAGAAGATATTTGCATCTGATAAAGAATTAGTATCTAAAATATATAAAGAACTTATAAAACTCAACACCCCAAAAATGAATAATCCAATTAAATAAATGGGCAGAAGACATGAACAGACCTTTTTCCAAAGAAGACATCCAGATGGCCAATAGAGTCATGAAAAGATGTTCACTTACCATCAGGAATATACAAATCAAAACTACAATGAGATACCACCTCACACCTGTCAGAAACGGCTAAAATCAAAGACACAAGAAACAATAGGTGTTGGCAAAGATGTGGAGAAAAAGGAACACTCTCACACCATTGGTGGGAATGCAAACTGGTAGAGCCACTCTGGAAAACAATATGGAGGTTCCTCAAAAATGGATCTAGCTTATGATCCAGCAACTGCACTACTGTGTGTTTACCCTAAGAATACAAAAACAATAATTCAAAGGGATACATGCACCCCTATGTTTATAGAAGCATTATAGAAAGAACTCTATGGTTATAGAAGATATGGAAGTAGCCCAAGTGTCCACTGACTTATGAATGAAGAAATTTTGATATATATATATATGAATATGAATATTATTCAGCCCTAAAAAAATGAAATTTTGCCATTTGCAGTAACATGGATGCATCTAGAGAGTATAATGCTAAGCGAAATCAGAGAAAGACAAATACATTATTTCACTCATGTGGAATTTAAGAAACAAAACTAACAAGCAAAGGGGAAAACAAAACACAAATTAAGAAAGAGAGTCTTAATTATAGACTACAAACTGATGGTTACCAGAGAGGAGGGGGGTGAGGAGATGGGTGAAATTGGCGATGGAGATTGAAGAGTGCACTTGTGATGTTGAGCTGGATGATGTATGGAATTGTTGTATCACTATATTTTACACCTGAAACTAATTTAACACTGTATATTAACTGGAATTAAAAACAATAAAAATGTAAAAAAATGAAGGAAAATAATTTATTTCCAATTCAAAAATTCTGCTCCTAGATATGATTTTTAAATTCTTGGTAGAATCATCGGGCTCCCTGCTCAGCAGGGAGTCTGCTTCTCTCTCTGACCAT